>NC_133658.1:659180886-659537842 GCF_037893015.1 Macrotis lagotis
GAAAAATATCTGAGTCCCACAAAATTCCCAGTGCCAGATAATATTCCATGACAGAATGTTAATAGACAGCTTGACCTATGATTGCTTGGATAGTTTTTGTGATTTCCTTTGTCTTCAGTTTTCAGAATCCTTCTTCCTGAATAATAAAATATTTTTACAGAAAATGCAGTTAAATACTTTGCAGTAACAGATGAAAACTTGCAAAAGTAAAATAAAGTTTAGCAACCACATTTTGTAGTTTATAAAAACTGTTTGAATATAGCATGCTAAATTTGAGTCATAATTTATTTTACTGAAAACAGAAGTCTTGTATGATTCTTCTTACAGATAAATAATTCAGAGCAATATGTATATTCATATATACCATATGATCCTGTCTTCTTCCTTTCCATTCAATTCAAGAAGTAATTAAGATTTGCTTACTGTGTACAAGGAATCATTGAAAGAACAGGCAATACAAAGACAAAAATGAAATTATTTTTGCATAAATGAATCTTGTAATCTCCCTCAGAGAAGGAATTTGTTGGTTACAAAATTTTGATTGATAATTATAAACATTCTATGATTTAAATATTTGTGTACATATTTTTTCAATAAATTTATTGTTTTAGTATTTCATTAATATAGTATTGGTGTAAGGGTTACTGTTGTTGGTGCTGTTGTTTGTCCTATGTCCCTGAAGAGGGCCAATGGCATCAGGAAGGTGATACCTTGACTTTCAAGTGAATTGGATTTAAATGATAGAGAGGAATGTGCAAAGTCATTAATTTCACTCTCTTCTCCAGTCATCTGGTTTCATTGGCAAGATAGCAGGAAGGCTAGAGATAATGCAAATGCAGTGACCTTTTTAAAGCTAAGGTCTTTCTTAGGTCATAGATTGCCTGAGGCAATGTTAATTCAGTAAGAGGCAAAAAAAAATGGCCTTTTTAACCTGTCAAAAAAATCAATCAAGGAGAGGAAGACTCTCAGGGTTTCTCACCAAAACAGTAACAATTGCCATTTACTGAGTCATCAAAACTCATACAATGATCAGATGAAGTTTGGAAGGGGTTCAATCAAAGAAAACCAGAAAGATTTGGTTTCAAGTTAAGGTCAAGTAGCTATATTTGAATACCAAAACCTGGGTTTCCAACCTGTAATTCTAGAAATAATGAATGAACATACATACCAACTACTTTGAAAGAGTTAACTGTCCCAGATTTGTTTGTTTGTTTGTTTTTATGGCAGAATAAATAAATAGGATAGGAGTTACTACTTGGAGGAACTTAGATGTTTCTTTGCCCCAATTTCAGAGAAAGGAAAGAGTTACCATTCCATCATACTCATTCAGTCTTCAGTCTATCCATCTATCTCTCTCTCTCTCCAAAGTCTCTAATGATTTATTAATTGGTCACTCCTATGACTTTTTTCTCAATCTGTATCCTTTTTGAACTCAGCCTTCTTTTTCTTTGTATCTAATGACCACCTTCTTCTAGAAATGCTCTACTCTCTAGATATTTTTTAGCACAATTCCATACTTTATCTTGGATTCCACCATTTCTATGTAGATGATTCTCAAATAACATTATTTAATTCTAACCCCCCCGAAACTCAAGACTTTCCTCTCCAGCTGTTCATTAGATATACTGAGTATCTAATAGACATCTTAAATCCAGTTTTTCCATAACTGAACTAATTTTCTCCCTCCTATTTTCTGAGCTTGCCCATTATTCTCTTCCCATCCCCTTCCCTCATATGCTTTGGGATCGAATGACACCTAACTATCCAATAGATTCTGTCTAGTTTCTTCAATTCCTGGAATTCTCTCCTTTCTTTACTCTTTATCCTGGACTCCCTGACTTTGTTCAAGACTTCTCTAATATTGTTTGTTGTGCAAACTTTTCCTCATTTCCCTTCCTAGTAGTGTCTTCTCCAGAAATTATCTCCTATTGTATATTATTCCTCTCTTTTTTACATAGTTATTAGAATGTTGCCTCCCTTATTGCACTATGCCTGAGAACAGGGACTCTTGTCTTTCTTTGAATCCTCAGAGCTTAGCAAAGTGCCTGGAACTCAATATATGGTTAATAAATGTTGGTATTAATTTTAGGTATTATTGTTTAAACTTAAATGACACTAAAACAGTAGGCTTTAGTCATTTCAGAAAATGATACTATTTGGCTTAAAAAAGCCAAATCAGGTATTGGTCATCATGGCATATTTTCCTATATGCAAGAGTGAATTTAATTGGTTTTTTTTTGCATTTTAATTAAGGCAGAAACTCAGAATAATATGCACACATGTATACACATACACACATCAGTTAAAGCATTCTGTTCATTTAACTTGTACTTTGTTGACTGACCTGTCTAATCTCTATTAGAAAGAAAGAAAAACCCACTGACATATAGTTGTTGAAAATGAATTTAGTTAAAATTCTCAAAACAACATTGTTGTGAAGATATTGGTCATTAGGATGTTTAAATTTTTCCCCATTTAAATTATAACATGGGCACAATACCAACTAATTCTATTCCCTGAGTGAATCATTCAAGTAATAACATATTTCACACTACCTAGGATCAGTAGAAATATCATTGGGAATGGAAGAAAGAGATGGAGAAATTGGTAGGGGAAAAGCATAAAGAAAGGAGGAGAGAGAAGGAAAACAAGAAGAAGAAGGAAGCTTGTCCTTAAGGACCTTGCCACCTAAAAAGTCTATCCTGAAATAATAAAAAATTATTTAGTTTTTGCTATACCTTATTATTTCCTAATTTAATGGCAGATGGATAGGTGGTATAATGTGTATGGAGCACCAACCCTGGAATAAGCAGGACCTGGGTTCAAGTCCAGTTTCAGACATTTGAAACTTATTAGCTGTTTGACATGGTGTAAGACACTTAACCCTGATCGCAGTGCATCTAGGGCCATCTTCAGTCTTCCTCATTCATGTCTGGTCACTGGACCCAAGTGACTCTGGAGTTGAAAGTGAGACCAATGACTTAGCATAACACCCCTCCACTCAAATTCAATTCAATTGTTCGTCCCTGATGCCATGTTCTTCTTCAAGAACAAAAGATAAACATCATCATCAATTTAATAGCATTATATATATATATGCATATATATATATGATATATATAAAATTTTAGATCCTTAGTCGTACTGAAAGTAAAAGAAATACTAATGAATTGTCACACCTAACTTAACTATCTGCCTCAAGAAGTACTTTCTCCCCGAAAGCTAAAATTTCAAAATGTGATTCTAGCAACTAGATTACAAAGTTTATTCAACTTTATATTTCTATTCTCTCCCCATTCTCTGCCATCCATTCCCAGAAGAATAGTGGGCTTCCCAAAAGATACTGGTCAGATAAATTGTTTCTTTACCTCTGTTCCTATCCCTGAAGAAGCAAACAATGAGTGGACCAAGGGCTAAGGATTATAAATAACAATTATCTTTAGATATAAATATGTGCTGTGTACTCAGAGCTGAGAAGACTGGGTGAGAGGTGAAGAAACTTCATCATTGGAGGAAGAATTGTTGCTAGCTAAAACAACTATTAACTAGAGTTTTTTTTCAAAATTAATTCATTCCATATCTCCTAGTATATAAATATTTCACAATTTTTTCTATGACTTGTGAAGGGATTATACTATAAAATGCAGTTTTAAAAAGACTACATTACAAAGAGAAGGAATGCCAGCAACAATCTTCCAAGAATTTGTGTAAAGTAAAAGTATAAAATAATGTAGATTCACAATTGTTGGTTAGATAACTTCCAATTAATATTTATATTGTAATTTTCCACAAGCTAATACAGATAAATCTATAATTCAGGCAGTTTTTCATTCATTAGATGTTAGTTACTTGATTTTTACATGTTTATCTTTTTTTCTCTCCCTACTAACTTACCCTTTTTACAGTATAATACAAGATGCCTCTCTGTTTTCTCATCTGTCATTAGTGGTAGCAGATGTTGAACCAAGAAGTACAATCAAATTCACTTAACTTTCTCTTTCATAGTAGTTTTTCAGGAAGGAAAAAGAGAAGGAAGGAAGGAAGGAAGGGGGGGAGAAAAAGAAAGAGAGGGATAAAGGAGAGAATGAGAGTGATAAAAAAGAAAAAAAAATAGGGAGAAGAGAAAGAAAAAGAGAGAAAGAAAGAGAGTGAAGGAAGTAACGCCACTGAAGTTATTAGAGAGATTAAATTTTTGAATATCTGGAGATTTCATTTACTTTCATTACATCTTTTATTACAGAAAACTGAGCAGTGTCTCTTTTCACCAGAGAAATAGAATATTTGAAGAGATTCATGCATTTCCACATAAAATTTACTACTCAATTGAAAACTCTCAATGTCATCATCTTTTTTGTGGATCAATAGTTATCATTTAAAAATCCCTCAATGTAAAATTACAGCCTCTGTTAATGGTTGTAAGGGAAATGTTGGCTATCAGGTCAATACAGTTTCTTTTAAGAAACCTGTCCATTATATATAGATGTGATTTTGTGGAAACATTTGGTTGTAGCAGTAGATGTTAATTTTTATTTTCAAGACAGTATTTTTGGTGATTTTTGCAACAATTTAATGAAATCAAATTGCAATATCAGGATTTTCCCTATCATTTCTTGAATGTGTTGGCTTATTATTATTATTATTATTATTATTATTATTATTATTATTATTGTGTTAATATTCCCATTCCTATCCTAAAATACTTTGACACCTTATTGTGGAATAAAGATGATGCTGAGATCTTGAAAAATGTTCCTATTAAGTACAAATCTCAGTTTTCACCAATCTAAACCTATTGCAGAATAGGTCATGGCATAGATCTCAGGCAATGCAGAAGTCAAACGAGGTTCAGAGAGGTTCATTACCATGTTGAACAGAAAATGATGAACATTTTGACCATAGCACTTCTCAGAGGCCTAGAGTCAGGGCAGCATTGATAAACCTACACTGACAATATTATAAATTCTTGAAACAGTGGAATAATATTAGAATTGGAATATTTATGGAATGCACTATCAATGGATAATCTTGCCTCAGTGTAGCACAAACTTCTTTTTAAAGTGTTATTTACATTTAGATTAACTACATATAAAGAGGAAAAAGTAAGTCCTCTGGGGGAGTATGGTTATAGTTACCCTTGAACAGTTATTTATTGCATACTAATATATCCCAATAAAATCATAGTCCTGACACAAACTCTTTGGACTTTAGTTCTTTCTAAGGAGTTAGACTAGGTGACATTCTAGTTCTAAATTCTAATACACAGGTCTAGGACATTCCTGTGGATTTGTCTTCCTTTATGTGTATGATTAAAAGTTAGACAAAGTGATATTCCAAATATGCAATGAAGGGCTTCGATAAGAGCAGTAGATATAATTATGAGCAGATAAAATAGTCTTTGCTTTCAACATCTCCATTCACATTTAGGAAAAATGTAGAGAACAAAAATTCTAAAACTTTCTTTATTAATTTCATAGAATCATTTATTGCTCTGGTGAATCCTAGGAAATTTTCTGAGGGATGTTATTAAATGTCTTAAAATGAAGAAGATTATGAAGGAAGCAAATTATTATGAAATAAAGGCATAAATTTTTGGTTCACTTTTTGTTCTTTTTTTACCCTTTGTTTGAAGTGACTTTAATTTCTTTTTTCCAATTGATATTTTATTTTATTTTTCCAATTTCATGTTATAAAAGTTTTTCAAAATTTATCCACATAAATATGTATACCTTCAAGTTACATAATTTCCTTCCACCTTCCTTTCCCATCCCCTCCCCTCAGTGGAGGAGAGTCAGGTGAATATTGTACAAATACATTTGTGTTTAAAATGTTTAATGAGTAGTTATTTTCAGTATGAGGAATTAAGATTAAGGGAAAAGAAAGAAAACCATGAAAAATAAATACAAAAGAGAAATTTAAAAAAAGTGAATGTAGTGATTCAGTTGTGTTTTTTTTTTTTTTGTTTTGTTTTTCTTCCTTTGGATGGGGTTAGCATTATTCATAGCCAGTCCCCTAGAGTTGTTGTATCTCTCTACTTGGACTCCTTGAGAAGAGCTGCATTCATTAAGGTAGATCACTTGTTAATGTACATAATGTTCTCTTGTTTGTGCTCCCTTCATTTATGGCAATTTATTCCATGTTCTTACATTTTGAACATTCATGGGTTCTTACAGAAGAGTAGTATTCCATTACATTCATTTACCATAACTTGTTTAGCCTTTTCCCCAATTGATGGGCATACCCTCATTTACCAAATCTTTGTTTTTACAAAAAGAGCTGCTATAAATATTTTGGAACATGTAGGGATTTTTTGATGATTGTTTTTCTGGATATAGGTCTAGTATTGGAATGGTTGGAGCAAACAGAATGATTAGTTCTATTGCTCTTTGGTTGTCTTTTCATATTGCTATACAAAATGTTTGGATCAGTTCACGATTCTACCAACAATGCATTAATGTCCCGACCGTCCACAACCTCTCCAACATTGATAATTTTCCCTTTTTGTAATCTTGGTCAATCTGATAGGTGTGAGGTGGAACCACATAGTTGTTTCAATTTGCATTTCTCTAATCAGTAATTATTTGGAGTTCTTTTTATATGTGTATATATATATATATATATACATATATATATGTATATATATATATATATATATATATATATATATATAGAGAGAGAGAGAGAGAGAGAGAGAGAGAGAGAGAGAGAGAGCTTTAATTTCTTCATTTGAAAACTGTATTTTCATATCTTTTGACCATTTATCAACTGGATAAACTGCAGTTTTGACAGGATGTTTTGGAATTTTTTTTAACTTTACCAATATAGTTTATGAATCCTTGATATAAATGAATTTATGTTCTATTACATAAGTCCTCACTACCCTTTGAGATTGACATTGTATAAGTCTATCTACCTGCAAGTTAATGAATCGGAGGCAATATGATCTAGCTATGCAATTACTGGAAACTGACGGACTATAGACTGGTTATGTAGACATAACTTAGTTGTCTAAGGCAAAGATAATTTAAATGACTTTACTGTACCTACTAATTAAGCATTTAAGGCAGAATTTTATTCAAGCTTTGTATACTTTCAAAATGCAGCACTCTAACAGCTATAATGTGCTACCTTTAAATCATACAGTTTTTAAATCAGTTGTGTTACTAAACAACTGGGCATTAAAAGTTATATTATTCATCACACAGCTAGTACATCTTCAGTCCTTCAGAAGCAAAAGTTTGCTGGGAACCACAACCACATAGAACCAGTACTGAAAGGCTCTGAACTTCAGATGCCAAGCCAGATGATCCCATAGCATTGCAGCACAATCAGAGCTGAAGCTAGGCCAGAAATTCTCTTACCACAGCCCTTCAAAGTTCTAAATTACTGGTGCTAGGCCAAAGAACTAAGGAACAAATGGAGCAAGAGAGGTCACAAGGACAGGACTTCATTTTTGTGCTTATTGGTAGATGTGGATATACTACACTAAGTCTGAGGGAAAGAGCACAGCATCTAACTGTGGTCATTCCTGACCATCCCAAAATTACTCAAAGACTGAGGAAGCTGAGACACAGCACTCAGGAAAACCACAATCCAAAGAAAAGAAATAACAAAGTGAGTGAAAGGGGAAAATGGAGGTGGGGGAGACTAAATTTACCAAAAATTTTCAGGAAGAAAACTCCTGTATCCTGTTTCTTATACTTATTATCTTTGTGATCAAGGAAAAGTCACTTAATCTCAACGAATCCTAGTTTTCTCATCTGTAAAATGAGAATAATAACTGCAGTACTTAGCTTTATGGAGCAATTGAAGTGAGATAATGGTTAGAAAGTGCTCCATCAACCTTAAAACAGTGAGTTATGTATTTAGACTAAAGAGAGTCTCATTTAAAAAGAAAAACCAATAATTTGAACTCACAGCAATGTACCATTTTCCTAAATATTCGTATGTAGATTTTTGATAGCCTAATACTTAAACTTTAGTGAAATTCTACATTTCCATTTCATTCAAAACACACTGAAAACATTTTATTTAGACTAAGGAAGCAAAGATGCATATGGTCTTATCTAAATTGCTATGACTAGTCCAGAAAAATTAATGTAGAATGAAATTATTTTGAAAGCTTTGTCTTATAATTTCTAGACATTATTAGTTTTACTTAATACTTATCTCACAGCAGCATCTGGAATTTTGACATGGTAAGTGCAAATGAAATTTCCAGACTTCAAAAAAAGAGGGTCAATTTGTACTTTTTTTTAAAAATCAGCATAAAGGCAAGTTAAAAAGAGAAAGAGAACAATGCAATTCCAATACTGCAACTATTTGTTGCTCCAAAATGAAAGTCTTACAACGATTCAATAAAGTGCCTACTGTGTAAAAAAAAACAAATAAATAACCAGAATTCTATGTAAGTCATTAGATCAATTCACCTGGTCTCTCTCATATGAATGTAAGGGACAAGGAAAGTAATTTTCAATAGAAATAGAAAGTCAATGTTAAAATATTTTTTGAGGAAACAAGAAGCATTTTTTTTAATTTTTATTTTCATCCATTTGTATTTGCATATGTCCAAGTTATAAAATTTCCCTACAACCTCTCTTCCCACCTCCTCCCCTCAGTAGGGAACAGTCAGGATAGCATTTTAGATATATATTTTGTTAAACATAATTACAAAGTAGTAGTTTTGGGCATAGGATTAAGGGAAAGAGAAAAATAAGAGATAATTTTTATGAAGTATTCATCAGATTCGGTAGGGGTATTTTTTTTTCCCCGTGTGTTTTGTACGGTTTTTCTTCTGCTGGTTGGGGATAATATAGACTATTACCAGCAGTTATCCTAGCTCTCTGGACTGTCAAGAGTTACTGCTTCCATCAAGGTTCTTCATCTCATAATGTTGTTGATATGTACATTGTTCTCTTGGCTCTATTCCCTTCACTCAGCATCAGATCCCATAAGTCATTCCATGCTTCTCTGGAGTTCAACCATTTATGTTTTCTTATAGAGCAATAACATTCCATAGTATTCATGTACCACAACTTTTTTAGCCATTCCCCAATTGATGGGCAGCCCCTTAATTTCCAATTCTTTGCCACCACAAGCAAAAACAATTGAAGGGTATACAAATAAAAAGGGCAAATTCATTACTACTTTGTTTCCTTGAAGTTATACTTTTTTGTATACATTGTGTGTGCAATAGTGTGCTCTTAAAGTAGCTTATTAAGAAAATTTATGAAGAGGAAAGCATGATAGGCTGAAAGCTCGATGTCATTTGTCATGAAATGAATTCACATTATAAACCTTAACACTTTCTATATTAGCATAGCACAAGTCATATCTTTGCCCTTTAATAATTTAATGTTGAAATAGCAATGTCTTCAACAAAAAATGGTCGATACTTTTCATTGGAGAGAAATTACATGCTACCTATGTATTCTTTGACATAATGTGTTCTTCAGTATGGAACACAAAAAAACATCTAGCCAAAGACACTATGCAAATATATTTTAAATCTAAACATAAGTAATTCCATGATATGAATATTGTTTACTAGTACAACTGTATTAGACTGGTAATGCTCTATTATTATCCCCAACCAGAGTAAGAAAACAATATGAATATTATGTTTAATTTAAATTTAAATCAGAGAGGAAAAAATATTTAAAAATAGAGATGGCAAATATTCCTAGTTTCTTTCTTTCTTGCTTCTTTTTGCAAGGCAAACGGGGTTGAGTGGCTTGCCCAAGGCCACACAGCTAGGTAATTATTAAGTGTCTGAGACCGGAGTTGAACCCAGGTACTCCTGACTCCAGGGCCAGTGCTTTATCCACTACCCCACCTAGCTGCCCCAAAATATGCCTAATTTCAAAGAAAACAGAGACTGAGAATACTTAAACCATATATTGAGTAGTAGAAATGAGATTAGAACTCAGTCTCTAATTTATAATTAATAGCACCCCAATAAATGAATAAACTTTCCATGTGTTCCCATCCTTCCTTTAAGGCCTCCTCTATCTCTCTGTCTTGTTGTAGCTCATCTTTTCATTGTAGACAAGTTTACTGAGGTAGCAAATCTCTAATCATTTTGAATAATCCATTAACTTGGTAAGCATGAGTCAGTAAAAAGAACAAAATCAAAACAAAAAATATTGAGTGTTCTTATTTTTTGTACCATATTTAAATCATTTGTGCAAAGCATTATGATTTCTGTATAACTCCACTTAGGAATATAAGATAACATTTCATAAACCATGTATAATAGCTCAAATTATAGAAGAGAGTATGCATCTTATGGAAACAATTGATGATATACCTTTGACATGTTTTTTTTTTTTCCTTTCTTAGGTTATTTTTCTATGTACCAGAATACTAAAATGTTTATAGCCTTACATCAGACTTTTTCTAGATGTCTAAATAAATTTTCTGAATAAAAGGAAACATTTTTTTTTCTTTTGGAAGTAAAGACAGATTTCCATTAAATAGTTCATATAACGGAGAGTTTCATCTAACCTAAAATGCAGTTGAATCGTGAACTCTAATGCAGTTTTAGACTTAAAGAGAAACATGTACTGGCAACATTCAATTATATTTTGAAATTCCTTATGTTTTTTACTACTAATTTCTTTTATAGAGTTTTCTTGGAAAAACAGAATAAATAAAATAGAGTAGTATTTACAACTTGCACATATATAGAAAAAATAAGCTCCTCTTCTGTGCTTTTTTGATTTTGATTGAGATCTATTTTATGGTTTCTTTTCTTTTCATACATAAATAGAGTGCTCAGTCTCTAGACCCAAATACCAATTGATTATATTGATTCCCAGGCATTCTTGAGACAATAAGGAAGAAAAACATGAAAATATATCGAGAGAAAAGCATTTATTTTCTTATTTTCTTAGGGGGAGAGATAGTGCTTCCTTAAACCTAGATTTTTGTCTTGTCTATAGGCCTTCCCTAAAACCCCAGCTCAAAATTCATGGACAGTAAGAACAAACAAAAAGACTCTTGAAATCTTGAAATATGTCTTAATTCATACATCATAAATGTAAATATATATATATATATATATATATATATATATATATATATGGAAAGAGAGACACACACAGAGAGAGAGAGAGAGAGAGAGAGAGAGAGAGAGATTTGTTTGCTTAGTAGGAAATTCCCCCACATGTCTAAACTGTAAAATACGTCACAGAGCCATGCTTCCCAACAGTTTTAGTGTGTTTCCATTATTTCCATTTTTGTTATATAAAAGTTCGGGTCCTCTGCATAACAGTAATTACATATGCATAATAATTTTTGAGAAATACATAATGGCATTGGGGTTTCTTGTAATCTGTCATTTATAAATTCTTTACAATAACACTGTAGACTCACTTGACTTGAGAATCCTAGCCATACTTTTGATACCTAATCCTGTTCTTCCTCTTCAAATCTATACCTCTATATATGAAACCTTCACTTCTTTCCCAGACCATCATTTGTGATCTCTCTTACCTTCCCTATTTTATTCCTCCAGTGAATTATTTCAACTCTATATCATCCATAATATTTGAATTCTTATACTATAATTTGTTTAACCATTCCCTAATTGATGGCCATCCCTTCAATTTTCCATTCTTTGCCACTACAAAAAGAGCTGCTATGAATTTTTTGGAATATGTAGAACTTTTCCCTTTTTTATAATTTCTTCTGAATATAGACCTAGAATTGGAATTGCTGGATCAAAGGGTATGAACAGTTTTATTGCTTTTGGGGCATGTTCCGTTTTGCTTTCCAGAAAGATTGCACCCATTCACAACTCCACCAGCAAAGCACCAATGTCCCAATTCTCCCACAAACTTTCCAACATTGATCATTTTTCCTTTTTCTCATTTTAGGTAATCTTATAGGTATGAGGTGATGCCTTAGAGTTGTTTTAATTTCTATTTCTCTAATCAATTATGATTGGGACCATTTTTTTCCAATGAGTCTATACACGTTTAATTTCTTCATTTGAAAACTTTCTATTCATATCCTTTGACCATTTATCAATTGGGGAATGATTTGTAACTTCATAAATTTGTTGCAATTCTCTCTATGTATTTTAGAAATGAAAGCTTTATCAGAGTTCTTGGTTGTGAAGATTATTTCCCAGCTCTCTGCTTTCCTTATCATTTGGCAGCATTGATTTTTATTAGTGCAAAGACTTTTTAATTCAATATAGTCAAAATCATTCATTTTTCAGTTTATAATATATTCTAATTCTAATTTGCTCATAAATTTATCCCCTTTCCTACATCTGATAGAATATTTCTTGGTCTATTAATTTATCTATGGTGTTACCCTTTATGTATAAATCCTGGACCCATTTTGACTTTATTTTGGTAAAGGGTGTGAGATCATAGATCAAATGTTGTCATTTTACAGATAGTTCAATTGTTTTGGGATATTTATGAAGAAATTAGAGATGATGATACTGAAAAGGGTCTACATACATCGTATGTATATAAAATGATTTAAAAATGCAATAATATGGGGCAGCTAGGTGGTGCAGTGGATAAAGTACTGGCCCTGGAGTCAGGAGTACCTGGGTTCAAATCTGGTCTCAGACACTTAATAATTACCTAGCAGTGTGGCCTTGGGCAAGCCACTTAACCCCATTTGCCTTGCAAAAAAGTAAACTAAAAAAAAAGAAATAATACAAACTAAAACAAAGCTTAGAAGTAATATGGAATGAAATATATTTGAAAAGTTTGAAAGAAACTTTGTCATAATGTGGCAGCAGTGCCCCTAAATTAAAAAAAAATCACAAAGACTTAGTCATTGACCATGAAATGAAAAACAACCTTTAGTGAGAAAATGTGATGAGAAGTACAACAGCCATTCTGCTCCCTTGGAAGCTATGGACCTATCATTTCCTATGCCACACATTGTTATTCACATATTCAGATATGAAATGACTTGAAGAGGGCTGAGTCAGAAGAAGCTGCTCCTGCCATATGCTAGCATGTTCCTGAAAAGAAAGATGTGTAAGTTATGGTTTCTACTGCATGGCATGTGTGACTTCTTCCCTTCCTTGCTATGCCTATGGTTTTCATGATGTATAGCTGTTAGTCGAGCTGCTTCTTTGCCTCACAAGATTCATGATGCATGTGCTCTAAAAGAACCACCTTCATCTCAGGTGGTTGGGTGACAGAATGATCTGTCTACAGCTGCCACTGCCCCAGAGGTATTGCCTTTAGCTGCTGCTCAATGGTGTGTTCTCATGTACATTTGTTGCACTTTTTGTTCTGCCTGTCTGGCTTGCAATCTACTGCACTTCAGATCACTTCAGTTCTCCATGCAAAAACTATTGTCAACTATTCCCTTTGTGTGACCTCCATAAAAGTGAGTTACAATGAGCACATCTTCTATTTTGATACATGAGATGCCCTCCAGTCCTTCCCCACTGGTGATCTTGTTTTCCTACCAGCTGTTATATGGTATATGATCTATCTATGTCACATTTAGATTTATATGACACTTCCTCCAGAATAACTTAAAAGACCCTGCAATTAATCTGTGCTATAATCATGTGATATTCACATAGTTTATAATTTCTGATACCTTCAATAGGTGTTGGGCTGAAGTTTATCTTTGTCCTATTTAAATAATGACTTAAGTAATTAAATCATGTTCTAGGGATTGCAGAGTACGTTCAGCATTCTTAAGAAAATTCAAGTCATATAGCTTTAGATAGTTATATGTGCATACAAAACAACTGATAATACAGTCAGTACTGAGAGTCATACTCTGATAGACTAGGAAAGCCTATTCTCATTTGTTCTAGACTAACAACATAGAATACGTAGCAGACTAATCTTTGTGGTTATTGCCACAGTAAACAATCATTCTTAATTAGAGTTGTATCTTTATGATTATCAAAATATTATGAGCTAGCAATTTTTATATTTGTACATATAACTGCCCTACAATTTCTCCATTTTGTTGAAAAGAAAGAATATCAGAAAATATAGGTCAATCCAGACAAGTATTATAATAAGAAACCTGATGGTCTTTAGACCACCATGAGAGAGAGTATCAAGGGAGATTGTAACTTATGGAATCTATGTAGGGAAATTATTGCTATAGTATTAGACCTGATGATTTGGAGTTCATCATGTCAGTTTCCCCTTAAGGGAGTCTATAGATTTATAGAATATGCTCATGGAAAAAAAAAAACATTGGCAATAAATAACATTTTTGAAGGCTGGTATAGCTGTGTTCCCCAAATAATATTTTTTCTATCACCAGTTTGTTTATTTTTCTCCCTGATAATAAACCTCTCAAAACAATATTTTGGCCTGGCCCAAGATACATAATTCAGTTTCAGAAGCCATCCAAAATTATAGCAGAAGAACCTCATTAAATCTCAGAAGAGCACTTTGGAGAACTCCCTCCTCTCTAGTAGGAGTTATCATTTCCCACTAGAGTACACCCTCCCCTCCATCAAGAATACAGTTTTCTGATAGATCATGTTGGTCATGTGGAATGGTCCCATGTACCTGTCCTCTCCAATGCAGCACTGTCCTTATGTGAGTTATATTCTATGTTAGTATGTAGGCCTATGTATGTTGAGTCCCCTTTCCCTCTTTCCCCTTCTATGTCTTCCTCATTGCTTGAAATAAACCTTTGCATTGAACTAACTCCCATTGTTTTTATGTTATTCCTTGTTTATGTTAGACCTTGTTTTGCCTGTTGTCTCTGGCTTGGCCTATTCTTAGACATAAACTAGGTGCTTGGACAAAGACAACTTATTGACAACTGCACCTACTATTACTATGAACCCAGTGGTAATGGTTGTAGTGGGAGAAAGCCTGGGCCAATAAGGAAACTACATACTCCTAGGAGAGACTACCTTATGTAGAGAATTGTCTCAAAGGAGTCAAGAAGCAGGATAGCAGGATGGAGCAGTTTAGGCTTTGTCCCCAGTAATGACTTCTCAGAATGGAGGAGACTACTCATCATCCTGCCTTCCCCTCTCCTCTCTTTGCTTTGCTGATCAACTACATTTGCCATAATCCTTCTCTCCACCAGAATTCTTAGTTACTATCTATATTCATATATTTGTAGACTCTACCATTCTAAAGGACTTATATTTTTCTTATATTTTGTCATATCATCAAATTTGGTTAAGATTTTCTAATCATTCAAGGAATGATGAGTTTGTTTCTTCATGGTTAAAGGTCTGCTTTTCTATGATTTTATATACCTTGTTTACTGTTTAATGATAGTACTTTGTTAGAATGACTTCTCAGGTTTGTGGAGGGGGAGAGAGTGAAAAACACTATACATGAATATATTTTACCATCCGACTGGAGGAAAAAACAAAAATCAAAAACTACTCACACAGAAACAAATATGCATTTGTTATAGTGTCTGTTCTCTTGCTTTGACATTAATGCCTCATTATATATTGTTTCTGGAAGTTTCCTAACCCTTGGGAGATTAAACAGCAGTTTCATTGCACTATAATATATTTAAATCCTCTGAGAGAAGCTTCTTAGAGCTTGTGATCGGAAAACATTTCCTTGACACACTTTATATCCATTATGTATAGATTACAATGGATTTCCAATAACAAGAGGGTAAGCCAACCATTAAACTCATGTATGACAAATCTAAAGCAACATTGCTTATTCTGGCTTATAAACCATCAGCATTTGTCAAATATGGATGACAGGCCATATAACTCTTTGTGTTGTACACACTAATTACAGTAACTGAGTACTCAAGATATTTGCAGATAGGTTTAGAAAAATGAAAAATAAAACCTTTCCCATATGCAAAGACTTCTTTACATATTCCCTTAAATCTTATTTGTGGTGATATTTGCATATTTAGCAGTCAAGAAGATATTTGTTCCTAGAAGCCATTACTTACATTGCTTATGTAGTTATTTTTTACTAGAAAAAGTGATACCAATTTAATCAACATTTTATTTCAGCAATTTCAGTGAAAGGGTGGGGAATGTTGAGAATATGTCACTATCCTTCAAGCTAAGCCAAATTGTAGCCTTTATGCTAAGCCAAATAATATCCTTTGCACAATAAAATTATGAATAAATATTTTCACTATATGAAAAAAGATAAAGACATGAAATTAGACAATCAACCTGCTAGTAATGCACCATATCATTAATGACTTAAACTATGATTTTAAAAGATTGCATATAAATGCTCTGGGTATATTTTAATTACTAGTTCCTCAGGCATCCAATGTGGTAACTGGATTTGTCTTGCTTCAAACAGAAAGAAGCAGACTCTGCTGCACTGAGATTTTATTACAAAACAATGAAGGAAGATATCTTGATGGACCATCTGGAATTAGAGAGGACTGAAGGGAAAAAATGAAGAAAGGTTAAAAAAAACAACCAAATTGTTATAGCTTAGGAAAAATGACCAAAGATGGAATGCAATTGTATAAAGACATACATGGTGTAGATAATGTCAATGCAAGTTATTGTTGTACTCAACACATGTGTTTGAACAGGAGCCACACATAGAGAGTAAATATAGGCTAGAGTGAGACAAATTCTACACAGGCATTACTTTTTGTTTTTAGGTTTTTGCAAAGCAGTGGGGTCAAGTGGCTTGCCCAAGGCCACACAGCTAGGTAATTATTAAGTGTCTGAGGCCGAATTTGAACCTCAGGTACTCCTGACTTCAGGGTGGGTGTTCTATCCACTGCACAACCTAGCCACCCGCAGGAGTTGCTTTTAATCATTATGGTTTAATCCACTGTTGGGAGAGGAATAGTTTTCTAAATAAGGTTTATTTTTCTTACCAACTCTCCATTGCTTTAACAATGTTTGTTTTCTTCTTAAGGATGTTAATACCATCAAATTGAAAAAAAAAATATGTAGTATATCTTAGTTTTGTGTAATACTTCACAAACTCAAGCATGTACTAAGGTATTAATATATATATTTCTTCATTTTAGAGTTAATTGACTTTGCTAATTCCCTTAGTTATATAATAGAAATACTACATCCCAAATGTTCTAGGACAGTCCCCCCCCCCAAAAAAAAAGAAACAAATTCATGAGCATCATATCGAATGTGTGATCTGATTTTGGTTTCCAGAAAAAAAAATAATTGTTCTGTTTATAGGATAACAAGTAGTGTTAATTACTTACTCTAAATATTAAGCAGACAGTATAACAAATGTATTAAGTAATTACCATGTTTAAAGTACTGTCCTAGGTGCTATGAGGGATACAAAGGCACACTTCCTAATTATAGAGACTGTAAAAGATAAAATCTAAGGGGCAAGGAGATAGTATGATAAATTGGAAAAACAAGCAAAGGTAGATATTTAGAAATATCCAAGTATTATTCAGGAGATAGTAAGTAGGCAAACAGTAATGAGAAGAACGAATTTGATAAAGGAAAAAGAAGGTGAAATTCGGAAATGATATTGGAGACAGGATGAATATCTCAAATATCAGGTGGAAAGTTTGTTATTTTAGTCAATGGAAGACTTTTGATGAGGGGAATAGTCAGAAAGGAAGCTATATATAGGGATGATTGATTTTCCAGACAGGCTGAGGATGGACAGGAATAGCATGAAATAAGTTAACTTATTGTAAGAATAATCATATAGTCATCAATTGATGATGATTAACTATAATAATCTCAGATAAATAAAAAGGAAAGAAATGATGTAAAGGAAATAACTGACATTTTATGATTTGGTAACTGGTTTAATGTTGATATAACTGGTAGAAATATAAAGGAACTGATTTGATGAGAAAGATTATTTAATTTTCAGACATTAAGGTTTTTTCATTTTACATTTTATTAGTTCTCCCTTTAAATTTTTTAAAAATTTGTCTTAATCAGCTTATATCTGCCTTCTAAATTTACCTTCATTCCCAAGTGAGAACATAATAAAAATTGAATTCATAAGAAACATGTAATGTCTATCAAAACAAATTGACTATATCAAAAAATATTTGCTTCATTCTGCATTCTGAGTCCTTTATTTCTATATCAGGAAGTAGGGAATATGTTTCCTCATTAGTCTTCTAGAATTGTGGTTTTAGATTACACTAAAAAGACTTCAACTCAGCACAATAGTATCATATTATATTTATATGCAAGAAATTCCTCATCTCAATTTATAAGCACATTCAGATTTCCATTCCCAATCTTTGACAACTCAAAAAGTCATGTTTTTATACATCCTTAGAATGTTTTACTTAAAACAAGTCTCTTTCTTAATCTGCTCTCTCTCTATAATTTCCACACTCCTTATTCCCTTGCTGTGCTATTTTCCCCATTGAGTGAAGTGTATCTGTGTACATTACTCTCTATATGTATAGTCTTCCATTACTTCAGAAGAGAATCAGTTTCAAGTATTAATTTCTCACCTTGTCTCACATTCTTTGTTGGTATAGATATCTACTTTCTCCTTCCCTTCTCTTTCTATTCTTTCCTTTAGATCATCAACACTTAATGGAACTACTCCCAAGCTTTGTCTAATTGGTGTAATTGGAGGTCCTTTTATAGACCTTGATGATAGCAGGCTTCCAAAAGGTCATATATAATGCCCCCATATTTAAATGTAGGCAATTTATCTTTTGGGCCTTATCAGTGTTCATTCATATTTTATCTTTTTTATATTTCTCTTTATATCTGTGCTTGAACTTCCAAGATTTTCTACAACTCTTGTCTTTTTTCAAGAATGCTTGAAAGTTCTTTATTTCTTCAGACAAAGTTCTTTATTTCCCCTATAGTATTACACTTGAGTTTTGCTGGCAATTTACTCTTCACTGTAAACCTATATCTTTTGCCTTTTGCAATGAAAAATTCCAAGTTCTCAGCTCCATCATTATAGTGTAGATAAAATCATTTGTGATCCTACCTGTAACTCCTTAGTACCTTATTTTTTTTTTTCATTCTGGTTTCTTACAATTTTTTATTTGACCTAGAAATTCTGTATTTTGCCTACTATGTTCCTAGGAGTTTTAATTTTGGTGTTTTCACATGATGTTTACTGTGGAGAATCTTCAGGTTCTAAAAGATATGGGAAATATTCTTGTAAGATTTCTTGAAATATGATACCTAAGCTTGTTTTTTTTTTTTTTTTGTGAAGCATGACATTGGGATAATCTAGTGATTCTTTATTATTTTCTCCTCAATCTTTCTTTTCCAGATCAATTATTTTCCTGGGACATATATTACATGTATTCTTCTTTTGTTCTTATTTACTTTGTATTAATATTTCTTGTCACCTCATGGAGTCATTGACCTCTGTCTGGTCCCTTTGAGCTTTCAAGTGGCTTATTACCTAGGCAAGATTTTGAATGTCTTCAGCCCAGCTGTTAATTTCTTACCATTTTTTGCTTCCGTAACTCATTTCATTTCCATTTTCCCCTTAAAATTCTCATTGAATTTACTTAAAAATATGAACTTTTGCAATCTCTTGGTTTATCCCTTCTAGAAATTTCAGATTTAACTCTTCTAGGAGTTTGTCCCAAAACTGATTTTTTCAACTGATGCACTGCTAATAGATATTTGTAATCATCCTCTTCTTTTGTCTTGGTGTCTCAACTGTCCCTGCCACCATAATAGCTAATTATGATGGGATTCTTTTCTGTTTTCCTATTTTTTTCAGACTATTTCCTGATTTTGGACTTGATCTAAGAGCTGGGATTTGTCTTCTGGAAGGAAGCTTTGACCTAGACTTATTGCTGCATTCTTGAGTTAATGAATCTTATATTATTCCAAGATCTTGGAGACAGTTCTCAAGATTTCAATGCTCCAGAAGTGGATTAATTCAGAAAAAATGTTTCTTTGCTCCATCTTTGATCTGTGCTTTGTAAATTCTTAAACTTGGTTTCGTACTGAGCAAGAGTATAATACTGCTATATTTAGCTCCTATCAGTTAGCTAAAAAGCTTTACTGTTTCAAAGAATGGAATTTTGGGACCCTTTTTGTCTGATATTCCTGCCTTGGTTACTCTTCTACAAGCAGGGAAAAGTGTTGAAAATTAGAACCTTCTTAAAATTAGAGTTTGAACCACATTTCTACTGCTACAGATCTGAATTTCCTTCTTTCTCAATACACAGATACCCTGACAAGGGAACATCAATCTTATGACAATGTAGAACCCCTTGTCATTCCAAGCTGGACTTGCAACTCAAAACTAGTTAGTGGGCAACAAAACCTCCAGTTCGCATCATAGTGGCCCAACAAGAGCCTAGGGAGACTTGGTCTGGATTGATGACCTCCTCTTACTATAGTGTATAACTCCTCCCTCAGAGCTGGAGTACTAATGTGTAATGCTTCTGGCCCAACTCTGACCCAGTATATCTACAGACTTTTCTGTGCCCCAATACTGAGCAGGTCAATTAACTGATTCAGTGTGACTTTTTCTAGACATGTCCTCTAGACATAATGAGCTTGAAAATATGGCAGAATATTTCAACTGAAATATCCATACAATAGTCAGAACTATAGTTTAATAGAGAGGGTACATAGGACCAAAAATATAGATTTGATAATCAACTACATATAATGGATAGCTTGAGAAGAAGAAAGTAAACTGAGAGTTCATAGAGAATAAAGAAAGCAAAGAATAAAAAGTGAAAATAGATCCTTGAAAAATGCCAATATTAAGCAGTATAAGAAATAATTTGAATGAGTTAAGGATATATAAGAAATTAGAGAACTTTTGAGACCAGTGTCATAGAAATCAGGGGATATCAAGAAGGAAGGGGAGATATACTATGTCAACAGCTAGAGAGATGTCACAGGAGATTAAGACAGAAAATAGAACTATTAGTTTTGGATAACCTAGGATAGTGACAGAACCTGTGATTTCATTGATAAAAAGAAGTCACAGATTAAGAAGCTGGATGATTTAGAGGACAGAGTGAAGGGTATGGAATCAAGAAGATAACTTAAGGGCAAATAGGTAGTACAGTGGATAGAGCAACCACCCTGGTGTCAGGAGGACCTAAGTTCAGATCTGGTCTCTAACACTTAATAATTGCCTAGTTGTGTGACTTTGGACAAGTCACTTAATCCTATTGCCTTAAATAAATAAAATTTATAGTAAAAGATGACTTAAAATCCATCCTCAGATACTTATTGATTTCTTAAGCTATGTCTTCCTCACTCTCCTTAATTGTGAAGTAAGTGTAATAATAACACATCTTGCTCAAGATTGTTGTAAAGACAAAGGATGATAGATATGAATTTATACATATTTTCATATTTCATATATATACATATTTAGCATATCTTATCACAAGTGCTCAATAAATGTGTTTTCCTGCTTTGTGTCCTTCCTTACAAATGAGAAAACTTCTTTCATACAGGTTCTCATCTTCTCAGCATGTCATATTATTAATTAACTGCCTAATGATCACTGAAATATTAAGTTATTTTTCCAAAGTTAACAGATAATATGTGTAGGATTTAGGACTTCAACTTTCTAGCAATTAGTTCAGCCCTATGCCTCCTAGATTATGCTGCCCTCTCAAAGATTTGTATACATTTAGTGAGTTTTAAAAGTAAGTTTCACTAGAATTAGGGATACTGGTTAGCAAATTTGTGTGATTGCTTTTAAGGACAAATAATATATTCATTTTAATGAGTTGATTATAATTATTAATATATCTTAAAAAGTATGAATATAGTTAAGAAAAGGATTGTGATATTGTGCCCCTTCATTTACTTTTCCTCTTTCTTCTAACTACTATGGAGGATAAGAGATAATCTGCATTCAAAAGATAATGTTGGGGTGGCTAGGTGGCATAGTGGATAAAGCACCGGCCCTGGAGTCAGGAGTACCTGGGTTCAAATCCAGTTTCAGACACTTAATAATTACCTAGCTGTGTGGCCTTGGGCAAGCCACTTAACCTGTTTGCCTTGCAGAAACCTAAAAAAAAAAAAACCCCAAAAGATAATGTTATCCCTGAGAATCTCAGCTCTTACAAACTTTTTAATCCCTCTTCTAAACTTCCATGACTCCTCCTCCTCCCTTCATTATCTCAGATTAGAACCTTGCTTCAAAAAAGGAGGTCATTTATTGGTCTCAGATTATAGCAGAGTTCAAAAAAGATTTTGAAAATCAAGTGAGGGAGGTAGAGGAAAAATCGGAGAAAAAATGAGAGAAATGCAGGAAAAACATGTAAACCAAGTCAGCAACTTAGTCAAGGAGATCAAAAAAAAAAAAATGCTGAAGAAAATAAATCTCAAAAATCACCTTAACTTAGATCAATGCATACCATAGAAACAATTTAAAGACTTATAGACTACCTTCTGGTGGGGGGTGGGAGGGAGGGAAACAAGATTAAGGGAAAAATTGTAAAATTGAAAATAAATAAAATCTTTCCAAAAATACATCACCTCAGTTCAAATAAAAAAAAACAGTCCAAAAAATTAATGAGGGGGGAAAAAAAGTGCCTTAAATAGCAGAAGTGACCAGATGGTAGAGCAAATACAAAAAGTTCTGCCTACCTCAAATGTTTCCCCCCTAATATCCATCCTCTGTTCAGTCAACAAAATGTTTTTTTTTTCCTTCAAGTGCAGTCTGGCCATATCCTCCTCAATAAACTCAATTTCTTTTCTTACTCCTTCACAATCAAATTCTCTAATTAGGGTCTGAAACCCTTTTCGGTGTTTCCTAATTTTCCAGTTTTATACTTTATTCCATGCCATGTACTTTTCAATACAGTGTCACTGACCTCCTGGTTATTTTACAATCAAAATATTCTATATCCTGATTCCAGGTATTTTCACTGGCCCTCCTTCCACCATGTCTGTTATACTCTCCCTCCTTATCTGTGCCTATTGGCTTTCCTGGCTTCCTTTAAGTCACAAATAAAATCTCATCTTTTATAAGAACTTTCCTACAATCCCTCTTAATTCTTGTGCCTTCCTTTTCAGTCATTTCCTTAGTATTTTATACATAGCTTGTTCTCATATAGCAGCTTGCATATTGTCCTACCATTAAATTGTGAGTTTCTTGAGAAGAGGAAGTTTTTCTTCTTTTTGTATCCTCTGAAATTAAAAGAGTACCTGACAAAGAGTAAACACTTAATAAAAGCTTACTGACTGACC
Source organism: Macrotis lagotis (assembly GCF_037893015.1). Taxonomy (NCBI): domain Eukaryota; kingdom Metazoa; phylum Chordata; class Mammalia; order Peramelemorphia; family Peramelidae; genus Macrotis; species Macrotis lagotis. The sequence continues at coordinate 659,203,979 of NC_133658.1, forward strand.
AACATCCTTTCATCCACATGATTCCTCTACTCATATAATAAAAATATACCATAGTAAGCAGCTGAGGGATTGTTTCACATTGACTCTTTTAGCTGTTGTGTGGAATCTCTGAAGTTGAAAATCATAATTAACGAAATATTTACTTTACATCTCTGAGATACCACTTCAAACCTCTCAGACTGGTCGATATGAAAAGAAAGGAAAATAATGAATGTTGAAAGGGACATGAGAAATCTGGGGCACTAACACATTGTTGGTGGAGGTGAACTCATCCAAACTTTCTGGAGAGCAATTTGGGATTATTCCCAAAGGGCAAAAAAAAAAAGTGCATACCCTTTGATCCAGAAATACTGCTACTGGGTCTATACACTGAAGACATTATGAAAAAGGGTTTAAACATTATTCATGCAAAAATATTCATAGAAGTCCTGTTTGGGGTGGCAAAAAATTGGAAATCAAGCAAATGTCCTTCAATTGAGGAATGGCTTAATGAACTGTGGTATATGTATGTCATGGCCCACTATTATTGTTCTATTAGAAACCAGGAAGGATGGGCATTCAGGGAAGATGGGAGGGATTTGCATGAATTGATGCTGAGTGAGATGAGCAGAACCAGAAAAAACATTGTACACCCTAACAGCAACATGGGGGTGATGATCAACCTGGATGGACTTGCTCATTACATCAGTGCAACAACCAGGACAATTTTGGGCTATCTACAATGGAGAATACCATCTGTATACGGGGAAAGAATTGTGGACTTTGAACAAATGCCAAAGAGTAACAACTTCAAATTAGAAAAAAAAAGACGTTATCTCATTATGTAATTTTGCTGTCTCATAATTTATTTTTCTTCCTTAAAGATATGATTTCTCTCTCATCACATTCAACTGAGCTCTCTGTATACCATGGAAACAATGTAAAGACTAACAGAGTGCCTTCTGTGGGGGGTGGGGGAGGGAAGCAAGAATGGGGGAAAATTGTAAAACTCAAAATAAATAAAATCTTTCTTAAAAAAATTTTGCTTTAGCTTTATCATTTAGACCTCTGAAAAAATTACCAACTACCCTAAAATGTCCATTCCCCACACAATCACTTCTGCTCTGAGAGAAGATGACTCAAGTAACTTTAGTACTATAAGAAACTGAAGATGTTTGGTTGAAAGTAAAAACTGAGAGGAAGGAGAACTTATTGCTTCCTCTGACTCTTATCTTGTAATATAAGTATTATCAGTCTGGTTAAAATGTATATTTTTCACCATTCTGGTATTACTGACTTTCTAGTCACTCTTCCTTACTCCAGAAAAGTTATCTTCTCATGGGGAGTGGTATAAGGGAATAAGGCATAATGGAGAAAAATGTAGCATGATCTGAGAACTTAGTCTTTCCTCAGAGACTTGAGAATATGAATCATTTTTATCAGAGAAAAATACAAATATTTTATGTCACACTTTAGAACATTTATAAAAAATAAATAATAAATCAATATCATTTTCTTTTTATCACTCTAGAATTCTTACTAAGTATTGAAATTTTCCTCCTTATTTACTTTAGTTTGAGTACTAAGATTGTTACAACACCTAATTCACAATTTATGAAACACACAAGTCAAAAAATTATGATTAATCCTACTTTTATCTGGAGTAAACTGCCATTAAGGTCTAATTAAATCAAGAGTTATGAACAAAATTGAGGAACAGAATATTTTGGAGTAAAGGTCTACTATCTTGGGGAGCAAAGGGAAGAGGGAGAGAGATACTTCATCTATTCTCCATGAAGTCATTAACCAGGTGATAGATCAGAACTCCTTTCCTCAGTGTGTTTGATTAGCTCAAAGTAAACTAAAGTGGATGTACTTTATGTATCAAGAGCTCCAGGAGTGACCCCATGGTTACCACTCACCTCAGCCATCAAACTCCCCATCACTATTCTTGCATACCAAAGTATAGCTAGATGTCTCTCTCCCTCTCCCTCTTTCCTTCATTACATTTTCAACTTATTCTCTCAATTCTGTGTACATATAGTCTATTTTGAAAATATCTTATTCTTTTCCAAGATGGAAGGAAAATAACCTGTTTTTAGAATTATACCTCCACTACATTCACATAGCTAAAGGTAAGGGGATTTTTGTTTGCTTGTTTGTTTTGTTTTGGTTTCATTCCAGTGCTCATAAGAGAGGTAGTGTGATATAGAAAATAGAACATCAACCATGAAAAACTTGGGCTCACTTCTACTATTGATAGACATACTAGATTTCTAACAATAAGAAGGCATTAAGCCTGTCAAAGCTAAAGGCAGTCCTCTAATGTTCAAAATTATGGAGAACTTCTGGCCAAAGTGAGGGAGAGAAGACAGGCACTGTGCTAAGGTCTCCTAATCTTCCTACATATATAATATGAAACAAACCTCTTAAGAGAAATTTGATAACAAAACCCAGAAAAAGAAGCTAGGAGAAAAACATCTACCTCAAGGTTTGTCTTTTAGGGTCTTGGGATCTTTAGGATCTTAGGATCTTTAGGATCTTTTAGGATCTCAGGAACTGAGAGCAGAGAGAAGAGATTCTGCTGGGAAGGGGTGAGATCCAGAGACACAGATGAACATAAGATCAGCCACAAAGGCACTGTGGGAGCCCTGTTCTAAAAGCCAACTGCTAGCAGAGGTGTTGACTGTGACTGACAGTCTGGAGTTCCCAGCACAGATGGAGAGTGAGTGCTGTTGTGGAGAGTTGCACACATCAATCCTCTGGGCTCCTCTGGTCTGGAGGACCTCAGATTCCATATTTTCAGTTCAGTGGAAACCTCTTCCCAGAACAAACACAGTGGCAGACCTCCCCACCCCCAACCCCCAGGCTCAGGTGTGGACAGAAGAAATCCATAAACTGAATAGCCCACATTGTTAAAGGATAAAAGTATTCAGCAGCAATGATACCCACACCCCCAGATCAAGGGAAAGGGCCTTAAATCTAGGTCACAGACACTCCAGAGAAAGCAACCAAAACCCTATTGGCCCACCCACCTGGAGTTATTAAACTCAGTGAGTAAAGCAACTAGAACCCCCTACTGGCCAGCAAATTGGAATTATTATGCGCAGTGAGTAAAGCCTCTAGGGATCTCAACACCAAATCTCTGTGAATCAGCCCCTTCCCCAACAAAAAAATCTTAGGAAAATGAAGAAAGGCTATCAGAAAGGAGGGCCATAGAAAATTATCTAGTAGGTAAAGACCCTAATTCAGAGAGATCTAGAGCCTCTAAGGAAAATATGGTTTGCTCTCCAGCGTAGAAAGACATCCATTAAGAAATCAAGAAGGAGTTTAAAAATTCAATTGGAAAATTTGGGAAAGAAAATTAACACCTTGCAACAGGAAAAAAAATCCTTGGAAAATACAATTGGACAAATGCAAAAAGAAAATCAATTGGTCAAATGGAAAACTTCTTCAAAAATAGAATTGACCAATTGGAAAGGGAGTAAAAGAAGAAAATTGTTCTTTAAAAAAAATGGAGTCTTTGGAAACTACTGGCTTCAAGAGACAACAAGAATCCATTCAACAAAATAAAAAAATTGAAAAATATAAGACAACTTAAAATACCTCATCAGCAAAACCACTGACTTCAATAACAGAATGAAGAGAGATTAGGCTACCTGAAAACATTGAAGAGAAAAAAAAAGCCTGTACTTAATATTTAGTGATAGAAAAATTGCCTTGACACCATGGAACCAGAAGGCAAAATAATTATTGAAAGAATAAATCAAACTGCTCCAGAAAGGGATCCCCAAATGAAAAGACCAAGGAATCTTATGGCCAAATTCCATAATTATCAGATAAAAAGACAAAATCCTGCAAACAGCCATAAAGAAACAATTTAGATACCAAGGGGTTACAGTTAAAATTGTACAGGACCTAACTGCATTAGCATTAAGGGATTGAAGGAACTGGAATGTGATATTTTGAAAAGCAAGGGAGCTTGGAATACAGTCAAGAATTCACTATTTCTTTTCCAGGAGAAAAGATGGAATTCAAAGAAATAGAAGACTTACAAATTTTCATGATGAAAAGACCAGAACTTAATAGAAAATATACACTTCAAGCAGGAAACCCTAGAGACAACCGAAAAGGTTAAAAAAAAGGTAAAGAAAAAAACCTGTTGTGAAATGAGATGAAACTGGCTATATCCCTACCTGAGAGAAAGACTCTAATAAGCACTGAGAATTTTAACTCTATTAGAGAGAAAATACTTAGCCAGAAGGGTTAGACATTCATGAATTTTCTGTGACTCAGATAGAATAATTTAAAAAGAATTCCTCATCAAAAAGGGGGATAGCAAAGATACAGAAGGATGGAGGTAATTAAATAGGGTAAATCTCATTACATTTAAGAGGTACAAAGGACCTATGGCAACAGAGGGGAAGAAGGGAGGAGGTGAGAACCACTTGAATATTACTCTCACCAGATTTGGCTTAAAGTTAACATACATACACTCAATTAACTTAAGAAACTTTTTAACCTTTCAAGTATTAAAGGAGGAAAAGGGAGGGGGAGGAAAAGGGGAACTAACAGAAGGGAAGGAAATAAGGAAGAAGGGACAAAGGGAAAGGGGAAGAAAGGAGAGGCAGGTTGGATATAGTAGGGTAAACACACTGAAGATGATGGTATTCAGAAAGAAAATACTGGGGAGTATGGATAAAGTGAAAAAAAGGGGGAAAGACAAAAAGAGAGAAGATAGCATGAAGGGGCAATAAAGAGTTAGTAATTATAACTTTGAATGTGAATGGAATGCTCCCCCTTAAAACCTAAGTGAATAACAGTGGATGAAAAAAACAGTCTTGAAATATGCTGCCTACAAGAAAATCATTTGAAGCAGATACATATAGAGTAAAGGTAATAGGTTGGAGCAAAATATATTTTTCTTCAGCTGGAGTGAAAAAAAAGCAGGGGGAGCAGTCCTTATCTCAGCCAAAGCAACTGCAAAATTAAATCTCCTTAAAAGAGATAAGGAAGAAATGTATATACTCCTAGAAGTTACCAAAGACCATAAAGTAATTTTAATACTAAATATGTAATCACCTAATGGTATAGCATCCAAATTCTTAGAGGAGGAGTTGAAGCAGTTACAGGAAGTCAGCAAAACTACTGGTAGGATACCTCAGCCTCCTGCTTGCAAATTTAGATAAATCTAACCATAAAACAAACAAGAAGGAAATCAAGGAAATAAATAGATTGTTAGAAAAGCTAGGCATGATAGACCTATGGAGGAAACTGAATGGTGATAGAAAGGAATATACAGTTTTTTCTTCAGTAAATGGCACTTACTCAAAAGCTGACCATATATTAGGGCATAAAAACCTAATAATCAATTGCAGGAAGGCAGAAAAATGAATACAGCTTTCTCAGATCATAATGTAATAAAAATCACATGCAATACTGGGTCAGAGAGATAATAGACCCAAAGTTAATTGGAAACTAAACATTATTTTAAAGATTGAGTAAATCAAACAATAATTTAAAAAGGAATAATTATTTCATCCCAGATAATGATGATAATGAAGCAACATACTAAAATTTATGGGATAGAGCCAATGTGGCTGTCAAGGGATATATTATATCTTTAAGTGCTTACATGGATAAATTAGAGAAACAGGAAATCAATGAACTAAACATGTAACTAAAATAATTAGAGAAAGAACAAATTAAGAACCCCCCAATTAAATACCAAATTAGAAAATCTTAAAATTAAAGGAGAAATTAATAAAATCGAAAGCAAGAAAACTATTGAACTAATAATTAAACCAAGAGTTGTTTATATGAAAAAACAATAAATGTGATAAGCCTCTAGTTAATTTAATTTAACAAAAAGAAGGAAGAAAACCAAATAGCCTGTGTCATAAATGAAAAAGGTGACCTTACCAACAATGAGGAGGAAATTAAAGTAATAATTTGAAATTATTTTGCCCAGCTCTATGCCAATACATTTAAGAATCTAAGTAAAATGGATGAATATTTACAAAAATATAAGTTACCCAAGTTGAATGAAGAGGAAATTCATTACCTAAATAACCCTATCTCAGAAAAAGAAATTCAACAAGCCATTATTGAGCTGCCTAAGAAAAAATTCTCCAGGGCCAGATGGATTCACATGTGAATTCTATCAAACATTCAACGAAAATTGGTCCCAATTCTATATAAACTCTTTGGAAAAAATAGGTGAAGAAGGAACTCTGCCTAACCCTTTCTATGGCACCAATATGGAGCTGATCCCTAAAACACAAAAAGTTAAAATAGAGAAAGAAAATTATAGACCTATCTCCCTGGTGAATATAGATACAAATCTTAAATAAAATCTTTGCAAAATGATTACAAATTATCTCTAAAATAATACACTATGACCAAGGAAGATTTATACCAGGAATGCAGGACTGGTTTAATATTAGGAAAACTGATAGCATAATTAATTATATCAATAACAAACCTATCATAAATCATATTATGTCAATAGATGCTAAAAAAGCTTTTGACAAAACACAGCACCCATTCCTACTAAAACGCCTTGAAAGCATAGAAATAAGTGAATTTTTCCTTAGAATAATAAGCAGTATCTATCTGAAACCATCAAAAAGCATTATATGCAATGGGGGATAGGCTAGAGACACTGTCAATATGATCAGGGGTGAGATAAGGATGCTCCTTATCAGCACTACTCATTAATATCTTCTTAGAAATGTGAGCTTCAGCAATAGGAGGAGAAACAGAAATTGAAGGAATTAAAATTGGAAAAGAAGAGACAAAACTCTCACTTTTTGATGGTATATAGAGAATTCCAAGAAATCATCTAAAAATTGTTAGAAATAATTAACTACTTTAGCAAAGTCACAGGATATAAAATAAACCCTCATAAATCCTTAAAATGTCTATATATGACTAGCAAGATGGAGCAGAAAGCTAGAAAGAGAAATCCCATTCACAGTAACATAAGAAAGTATCAAATACTTGAGTGTCTACCTGCCAAGGCAGACTCAGAAATTTTTTGAAAACTATTTCAAAACACTTCTCACAACAATAAAATCAGAATTAAATACCTGACAAATATCAACTGCTCATGGATAGGCCAAGCTAATTTAATTAAAATGACAATTCTGCCAAAATTATACTACTTATTTAGTGCCCTACCCATCAAAATTCCAAAAAATTATTTTATTTAGTTAGAAAAAATTGTAAGTAAATTCATATGGAAAAATAAAACGGAGAGAACTTCCAGGATTTAATGAAAAAAGTGCAAAAGAAGGTGGCTTAGCCCTACCAGATCTAAAATTATATTATAAAACATCAGTCATCAAAATTGTCTGGTATTGGCTAAGAAACAGAGTGGTGGATCAGTGGAATAGACTAGGTGCAATAGCAGAAAATGATTATAGTTATCTGCTCTTTGATAAACCCGGAGTCCATTTATTGGGATAAAAACTCTGTCTTCAATAAAAATTGTTGGGAAAATTGGAAGTTAGTATGGCAGAAACTTGGATTAGACCAACACCTCAAACCTTATACCAAGATAAGATCAAAATGAATACAACATTTAGACATGAAAAAATATTATTAGTATATTGTTAGGAGATCAAGGAATAGTTTACCTGTCAGATATCTGGAAAAGGAAGCAATTTATGACCAAGAAAGAGATGAAGACCATCATTAAAAACAAACTAGAGGGGCAGCTAGTTGTCATAGTAGATAAAGCACCGCCCTGAAGTCAGGAATACCTGGGTTCAAGTCTGATCTCAGACACTTAATAATTACCTAGCTGTGTGGCCTTGGGCAAGCCACTTAACCCTGTTTGCCTTGCAAAACCCCCAAAAAAGCAAACTAGATAATTTTGATTACACTAAATTAAAAAGCTTTTGCACAGGCAAAATCACTGTACCCAATATCAAAAGAAATGTATTAAATTGGGAACCAATTTTCACAGCTACTACTTTTGACAAATGACTCATTTCTAAAAAGCCATTCCCCAATTGACAAATGGTCAAAGGATATGTAAAGGCAATAATTTACAGATGAGGAAAACAAAGCAATTCATAGTCATATGAAAAATTGCTCTAAATCACTACTTATTCAAGAAATGCAAATAAAAGCATCTGTGAGGTATCACCTCACACCTCTCAGACTGGCAAACAAGACCTGAAAGGAAATGTTGGAAGGGATGTGGGAAATCTGGGACACTAATACATTGTTAGTGGAGCTGTGAACTTAGCTAACCTTTCTTCAGGGCAATTTCGAATTATGCCCAAAGAGCAATTAAAATGTCCATACCCTTTGATCTAGCAATACCACTACTGGGTCTATACCCTGAAAAAAATCATGAAAAAGGGTAAAAATATCACTTGTAAAAAAATATTCATAGTAGCCATTTTTGTGGTTGCAAAGAATTGGAAATTAAGTGAATGCCCTTCAAATAAGGAATGGCTTAATAATCTGTGATATATGTATGTGATGGAACACTATTGCCCTATTAGTAACCAGTATTGATGGTAATTCAGGTAAGCCTGGAAAGATTTGTAATAACTGATGCTGAGTGAGATAAGCAGAACCAGAAGAACATTGTACTCCCTAACAGAAACATGGGGGTGATGAGCAACCTTAATAGACCTGCTCATTCCATCAGTGCAACAATCAGGCACAATTTTGGGGCATCTGCGATGGATAATACCTTCTCCATCCAGAGAAAGAATTATGGACTTTGAAAAAAGACCAAAGATTGTTACCTTTAATTTTAAAAACAAAACCATTATCTTATTATGTAATTTGTCTATGTCTTATACTTTATGTTTTTTCCTTAAGGATATGATTTCTCTCTAATCACATTCAGCTTATGAAAAGACTAACAGACTGTATTCTGTGGGGGGGGGCGATGGAAATGAGATTGGGGAAAAATTGTAAAATTCAAAATAAATAAATAAATTTAAAGTAGAAAAAATATGATTCTATTACTAACTTACATCAATTTAGAAGGTCTGTATTATAAGAGATCTAAATACAGAGGAAGCCATAGCTTTGAACAACCTACTTTCCCCCACCCAAAGAAGTTAATATATAGTTGAAAGCGAGCACTTTCAGGAATTCTACTACTTGTAACTCTGCCCCTCAGTCTACTTGGGCTTTATTGTTTTTTCTTTTTACTCCTTGCTATATGATCTGCCAATTGAGTATTTAAAATTTGCAGAGGCTCTACACAAAGTGAAAATAATAGAAACAGTTTTAACTGATTGATATAATAAAATTTTAATATCTGAAAACTGTGAATTTAATATTTGTTAGTGTTATGATTTATATGCACAAAATCATAATGTATATAATCCTCAAACTGCATTGGAAACTATTTAAAAGGAAAACCTGCTCTCCTTGTATGATTTTTTTTTTACAAATTATTATCTTTCTGCTGAACTGGGAATAACATTTGATTTTATTTGAAATCACTTCAGATAAATGTATAAAGTCAGGCTGCATTAATTTATTTATTTGTCAATGATCAAAGTATACAAACCAAATCAGACAATGAGAAAAAAATAAACATATTTCTCATAGTATACTTCTTTATAGGGATAAAAATCAGATAAGAGTCAATTTTTATGCTTTGTTCACTTGGGCATGCATTGCACCTCTGTAAGGACTATGCATTTCATGCTATTTATTTAGAAGGGGAAAATAAATATTTCTGTAACTAACAAGAAAGCATTCTGGTGGGAACTAGAATTCACACACTCTAATCTGCAAGATTCTGGGTAGAAGGCACATATGGAACATTGTTTCCTGATCTACAACTTAATGCTACTGGACACTGTTCTAAAGTAGGAACTAGATGTGCTTTTTTTAATATTGCATTTTTGAAATTGTCACAGTTAAAAAATTATACTTTCTTATTGGTATAATTGCTAACATTTCACATAGCATTTCAAATTATTTCTAAATATTCTTCTTTGTCAAAGAGCTTTTTTCCCCTGTTAGTTCCATGACCCACAAAGAACAAATAGTGTTTACCAAATTAATTTTCAATTGACCTCAGCATGGTATAAACTATTGTCTAAAATTGTATGAAGTTTGGGGCGGCTAGGTGGTGCAGTAGTTAGAGCACCAGCCCTGGAGTCAGGAGTACTTGAGTTAAAGTCCAACCTCAGACACTTAATAATTACCTAGCTGTGTGGCCCTGGGCAAGCCACTTAAATCCATTGCCTTGCAAAAACTAAGAAAACAAAAACAAAAAAACAAAAAAAAAAACAACAATAGAATTGTATGAAGTTTGGTAATTCCTTTAACCATATCCTTACTAGAGAATATTATACAAGGATGAAGGTACAAGTCACAGGAACAGAATCATGATCCAAATGACTTGTGGTCATTTGAATCACAAGAATAGAATGGTGACTTAAGTGAGCTGAGGTTGTCTGAATACATGAGCAGGGGTAAGTATTTTAGTCTCACAAAGGGGAGAAGAATTTTAAATCTATGCAAATATATACAAATTGTCATTTTCACAAAATGAATATATTAAAAAAATCTCCCCCTACTTTATTGTTGGTTAGATTTTCCTTCTTTGTCTTTGATTTTCTGAACTTTTGCATCACCTTCTATTCTTATGAGATTTTATTTGGGAAAACTTTAAGGGAGGTAACTATGGTGCTTAAATTAGTGATTTTCAATTGTCTTTTTTAAAGTAGCATGCCCATTGTTCTGTTTTTTGATATATGCATTTAAATGTATCTTTCCCCCAAAATATTGCTTTGGCTGTAATCCACACATTTTATAATATTACCTAATTTCTGTCACTTTCTCTGTCTTTTTCTATCTCTCTTTCTCTGTCCCTCTGTCTCTGTTCCTCAGTGTTTCTGTCAGTGTCTCTCTGTGTCTCTGCTTTTATCCTTTGTTTTATTTTCAAAACAGATGGGAAATAAGAATTTGGAAATGAACAGGAGTCCTTGGAATCTTGAGGGATCTGGGACCCAGTAACTAAATACAGGCTCCAAGTTAGGTTGAAAGATGAATCTGATGTCATTAAGGATAAAACTTGAATTCCTTGTATTTCTTTTTTCCTCTGCATTGACCTGGGACAAAGTTTTCTGTTCTTTTGTTTCTGTTTATCAGTATGCTTGACCACCATGTCACTGAAGTCCTCCATTTCCACCTGATCCAGTCATTGCCTTTAAAGGAATTACTGATTTTTTTCCTGTAAATTTTTGACCTATTCATTTTTAAGAATTAGATTCTTAATTTTCCAATTGACTTTTTAATCTTTGCTTTCATGGACCTCAATTATAATTTTACTGTATTATGACATTAAAAGGTTGTTCTTAATATTTCAGCTATTCTACATTGTTTGCAAGGTTTTAATTCCTTAATCTAGGCTCATTTTTTGTAAAGGTACCATATACACCAGAGGGAAAAAAATTCCTTTCTCTTCCAGTAAGTTTTCTCTAGAGGACTTTCTTATTTAACTTTTAAAATATATTCTTCATATCCTTGAATTCTTTCTTATCTATTTTATTATTTGATTTATCAAATTCTGAGAGTAGAAAGTTGTGGTTCTCCCAATGGTTTAACTATTCCTTCTTTTAATTCATTTAATTTTTAATTTGGTTCCTATGACAATTTATGCATATAATTTTAATACTGATATTACTTCTTTGTCAATATTTTCTGAAAATCAAAGGAGAGATTAATAAATGGTAAGTTGACTAGTAAAGCATTAATAATAGATATGAAAAGAAATATAAAAATTGAATAAGTGAATTATCAAATATTTTTATTTAAAATTAAAGAAAATCAAATTTTTAGTAGTAAAAATGAAAATAGTAAATATGCCACCAATGAAGAAGGGATTAAAGCAATTATTTGGACTTATTTTACCCAATTATATGTTAATAAAACTGAAAATCCAAGTAATATGAATGAATTATTTACAAAAAAAAATCAACTGTTCAAATTAACAGAAAAGGAAATAGAATACTTAAATAACATTAGATAAAGAAATTGAATTAGTCATTGGTGGATTCCTTAAAAAAATTACAAAATAGAGCATCAGGACCAGATAGATTCACAAGAGAATTCTGCAAAATATCTTAAGGAACAATGAAAGCCAATAATACATAAACAATTTGAAAAAGGAGGTAAAGGAGTATGCAAATAAATCAAGGAGAGCAAAAACAGAAAAGGAATGTCACAAACCAATTTTCATAATGATTATAAATGCAACAATTTTTAATAAAATATTATTAAGGAATTTAATAGTAGTATATCAAAAAGATAAACCCAATGGTGGCATTTATGACAGGAATGCAGACTAGTTCAATATTAGGAAAACTATTAGCATAATTTATCATATGAATAACAAAAACAACAAAAGCCATATGATTATATAATGGATGCTGAAAAACCCTTTGAAAAAATACTACATCAATTCCTGTTTAAAAAAAAAAAACTAGAAAGATGAATGAATTGATGATTTCTTAAAATAATCAGTAGTATATCTAAAACCAAGAGCTATCTCAGTAAGATTAGTAGTAAAACTAGATTTAACTCATTGTTCAAAAGATAACCACTCATGGATAAGATGAGCCAATATAATAAAAATGGCCACTATTAATTTACTTATTCAGTGCTATGCCAATAATAGCAACATTCATTTGGAAGAACAGATTAAGAATATAAATGGAGGAGCAGAGCCAAGATGGTGGTGTGAAGGCAGCATTTCTCCAGAACTCCTTCCCCACGGAACACCAAAAGCCATCAAATTATGACTCCATCCAAAATTTAGAGGGGAAGAACCCACAGAAAGACTAATTGATACATTTTCCCAGTCCAAGATAAATTAGAAGTTCCCCAGAAAAGGTCACCAGGGCCAGGAGTTGGAAAAAGACATGGTCAAAGCTGGGGAACAGCTTTAAAGGGTGAGGTGAGAATTCTGCTACACCAGAATGAGTGTGTAGTGAAGAACACCGGCCGAAGAACTTGCAGCAAGAATCAGGAGAAACCAGACTGCACCTCCAGAGCACAGCCCACAGATGGTAAGGGGGGTCAGGGGAGACTGCAAAAATTTCTCTGTTCTCCCAGGGGACAGTAGTCTGCTGTTTTCCCACACCCAGATCCAGATTGAAGTTTGGTGTCCATACTAAGGGCTCCTCCTTACAGCTACAGGGCAGAGCAGAATGCTGTGGTCATCTACATAACAAAACACAGGCAAGAGAGCAAAAGACCTTGGAGGAATAAAGAGTCCAGTGAGGTGTTCCCCCACCAAAAACCCCCCAAAGACTTGGAAGTGCTATAAATTATTCTTGGGCTGAGGAAATGAGTAAACAACAAAGAAAGAAGAATGTGACCATAGAAAATTGCTTTTGTCCTATGGATGATCAAAACACATATTCATTCAGATGATGACAAAATTGATGCTTCCATATCCAAAACTTACAAGAGAAACAGAAAATGGGCTCAGATTATGGATGAGCTCAAAAAAGACTTTGAAGGAATAGTTTACCTGTCAGATATCTGGAAAAGGAAGCAATTTATGACCAAGAAAGAGATGAAGACCATCATTAAAAACAAACTAGAGGGGCAGCTAGTTGTCATAGTAGATAAAGCACCGCCCTGAAGTCAGGAATACCTGGGTTCAAGTCTGATCTCAGACACTTAATAATTACCTAGCTGTGTGGCCTTGGGCAAGCCACTTAACCCTGTTTGCCTTGCAAAACCCCCAAAAAAGCAAACTAGATAATTTTGATTACACTAAATTAAAAAGCTTTTGCACAGGCAAAATCACTGTACCCAATATCAAAAGAAATGTATTAAATTGGGAACCAATTTTCACAGCTACTACTTTTGACAAATGACTCATTTCTAAAAAGCCATTCCCCAATTGACAAATGGTCAAAGGATATGTAAAGGCAATAATTTACAGATGAGGAAAACAAAGCAATTCATAGTCATATGAAAAATTGCTCTAAATCACTACTTATTCAAGAAATGCAAATAAAAGCATCTGTGAGGTATCACCTCACACCTCTCAGACTGGCAAACAAGACCTGAAAGGAAATGTTGGAAGGGATGTGGGAAATCTGGGACACTAATACATTGTTAGTGGAGCTGTGAACTTAGCTAACCTTTCTTCAGGGCAATTTCGAATTATGCCCAAAGAGCAATTAAAATGTCCATACCCTTTGATCTAGCAATACCACTACTGGGTCTATACCCTGAAAAAAATCATGAAAAAGGGTAAAAATATCACTTGTAAAAAAATATTCATAGTAGCCATTTTTGTGGTTGCAAAGAATTGGAAATTAAGTGAATGCCCTTCAAATAGGGAATGGCTTAATAATCTGTGATATATGTATGTGATGGAACACTATTGCCCTATTAGTAACCAGTATTGATGGTAATTCAGGTAAGCCTGGAAAGATTTGTAATAACTGATGCTGAGTGAGATAAGCAGAACCAGAAGAACATTGTACTCCCTAACAGAAACATGGGGGTGATGAGCAACCTTAATAGACCTGCTCATTCCATCAGTGCAACAATCAGGCACAATTTTGGGGCATCTGCGATGGATAATACCTTCTCCATCCAGAGAAAGAATTATGGACTTTGAAAAAAGACCAAAGATTGTTACCTTTAATTTTAAAAACAAAACCATTATCTTATTATGTAATTTGTCTATGTCTTATACTTTATGTTTTTTCCTTAAGGATATGATTTCTCTCTAATCACATTCAGCTTATGAAAAGACTAACAGACTGTATTCTGTGGGGGGGGGCGATGGAAATGAGATTGGGGAAAAATTGTAAAATTCAAAATAAATAAATAAATTTAAAGTAGAAAAAATATGATTCTATTACTAACTTACATCAATTTAGAAGGTCTGTATTATAAGAGATCTAAATACAGAGGAAGCCATAGCTTTGAACAACCTACTTTCCCCCACCCAAAGAAGTTAATATATAGTTGAAAGCGAGCACTTTCAGGAATTCTACTACTTGTAACTCTGCCCCTCAGTCTACTTGGGCTTTATTGTTTTTTCTTTTTACTCCTTGCTATATGATCTGCCAATTGAGTATTTAAAATTTGCAGAGGCTCTACACAAAGTGAAAATAATAGAAACAGTTTTAACTGATTGATATAATAAAATTTTAATATCTGAAAACTGTGAATTTAATATTTGTTAGTGTTATGATTTATATGCACAAAATCATAATGTATATAATCCTCAAACTGCATTGGAAACTATTTAAAAGGAAAACCTGCTCTCCTTGTATGATTTTTTTTTTACAAATTATTATCTTTCTGCTGAACTGGGAATAACATTTGATTTTATTTGAAATCACTTCAGATAAATGTATAAAGTCAGGCTGCATTAATTTATTTATTTTTCAATGATCAAAGTATACAAACCAAATCAGACAATGAGAAAAAAATAAACATATTTCTCATAGTATACTTCTTTATAGGGATAAAAATCAGATAAGAGTCAATTTTTATGCTTTGTTCACTTGGGCATGCATTGCACCTCTGTAAGGACTATGCATTTCATGCTATTTATTTAGAAGGGGAAAATAAATATTTCTGTAACTAACAAGAAAGCATTCTGGTGGGAACTAGAATTCACACACACTAATCTGCAAGATTCTGGGTAGAAGGCACATATGGAACATTGTTTCCTGATCTA
This sequence comes from Macrotis lagotis, assembly GCF_037893015.1. Classification (NCBI taxonomy): domain Eukaryota; kingdom Metazoa; phylum Chordata; class Mammalia; order Peramelemorphia; family Peramelidae; genus Macrotis; species Macrotis lagotis. The sequence continues at coordinate 659,219,667 of NC_133658.1, forward strand.
CAACTTAATGCTACTGGACACTGTTCTAAAGTAGGAACTAGATGTGCTTTTTTTAATATTGCATTTTTGAAATTGTCACAGTTAAAAAATTATACTTTCTTATTGGTATAATTGCTAACATTTCACATAGCATTTCAAATTATTTCTAAATATTCTTCTTTGTCAAAGAGCTTTTTTCCCCTGTTAGTTCCATGACCCACAAAGAACAAATAGTGTTTACCAAATTAATTTTCAATTGACCTCAGCATGGTATAAACTATTGTCTAAAATTGTATGAAGTTTGGGGTGGCTAGGTGGTGCAGTAGTTAGAGCACCAGCCCTGGAGTCAGGAGTACTTGAGTTAAAGTCCAACCTCAGACACTTAATAATTACCTAGCTGTGTGGCCCTGGGCAAGCCACTTAAATCCATTGCCTTGCAAAAACTAAGAAAACAAAAACAAAAAAACAAAAAAAAAAACAACAATAGAATTGTATGAAGTTTGATAATTCCTTTAACCATATCCTTACTAGAGAATATTATACAAGGATGAAGGTACAAGTCACAGGAACAGAATCATGATCCAAATGACTTGTGGTCATTTGAATCACAAGAATAGAATGGTGACTTAAGTGAGCTGAGGTTGTCTGAATACATGAGCAGGGGTAAGTATTTTAGTCTCACAAAGGGGAGAAGAATTTTAAATCTATGCAAATATATACAAATTGTCATTTTCACAAAATGAATATATTAAAAAAATCTCCCCCTACTTTATTGTTGGTTAGATTTTCCTTCTTTGTCTTTGATTTTCTGAACTTTTGCATACCTTCTATTCTTATGAGATTTTATTTGGGAAAACTTTAAGGGAGGTAACTATGGTGCTTAAATTAGTGATTTTCAATTGTCTTTTTTAAAGTAGCATGCCCATTGTTCTGTTTTTTGATATATGCATTTAAATGTATCTTTCCCCCAAAATATTGCTTTGGCTGTAATCCACACATTTTATAATATTACCTAATTTCTGTCACTTTCTCTGTCTTTTTCTATCTCTCTTTCTCTGTCCCTCTGTCTCTGTTCCTCAGTGTTTCTGTCAGTGTCTCTCTGTGTCTCTGCTTTTATCCTTTGTTTTATTTTCAAAACAGATGGGAAATAAGAATTTGGAAATGAACAGGAGTCCTTGGAATCTTGAGGGATCTGGGACCCAGTAACTAAATACAAAATTTAGATAAATCTAACCATAAAACAAACAAGAAGGAAATCAAGGAAATAAATAGATTGTTAGAAAAGCTAGGCATGATAGACCTATGGAGGAAACTGAATGGTGATAGAAAGGAATATACAGTTTTTTCTTCAGTAAATGGCACTTACTCAAAAGCTGACCATATATTAGGGCATAAAAACCTAATAATCAATTGCAGGAAGGCAGAAAAATGAATACAGCTTTCTCAGATCATAATGTAATAAAAATCACATGCAATACTGGGTCAGAGAGATAATAGACCCAAAGTTAATTGGAAACTAAACGTTATTTTAAAGATTGAGTAAATCAAACAATAATTTAAAAAGGAATAATTATTTCATCCCAGATAATGATGATAATGAAGCAACATACTAAAATTTATGGGATAGAGCCAATGTGGCTGTCAAGGGATATATTATATCTTTAAGTGCTTACATGGATAAATTAGAGAAACAGGAAATCAATGAACTAAACATGTAACTAAAATAATTAGAGAAAGAACAAATTAAGAACCCCCCAATTAAATACCAAATTAGAAAATCTTAAAATTAAAGGAGAAATTAATAAAATCGAAAGCAAGAAAACTATTGAACTAATAATTAAACCAAGAGTTGTTTATATGAAAAAACAATAAATGTGATAAGCCTCTAGTTAATTTAATTTAACAAAAAGAAGGAAGAAAACCAAATAGCCTGTGTCATAAATGAAAAAGGTGACCTTACCAACAATGAGGAGGAAATTAAAGTAATAATTTGAAATTATTTTGCCCAGCTCTATGCCAATACATTTAAGAATCTAAGTAAAATGGATGAATATTTACAAAAATATAAGTTACCCAAGTTGAATGAAGAGGAAATTCATTACCTAAATAACCCTATCTCAGAAAAAGAAATTCAACAAGCCCATTATTGAGCTGCCTAAGAAAAAATTCTCCAGGGCCAGATGGATTCACATGTGAATTCTATCAAACATTCAACGAAAATTGGTCCCAATTCTATATAAACTCTTTGGAAAAAATAGGTGAAGAAGGAACTCTGCCTAACCCTTTCTATGGCACCAATATGGAGCTGATCCCTAAAACACAAAAAGTTAAAATAGAGAAAGAAAAATTATAGACCTATCTCCCTGGTGAATATAGATACAAATCTTAAATAAAATCTTTGCAAAATGATTACAAATTATCTCTAAAATAATACACTATGACCAAGGAAGATTTATACCAGGAATGCAGGACTGGTTTAATATTAGGAAAACTGATAGCATAATTAATTATATCAATAACAAACCTATCATAAATCATATTATGTCAATAGATGCTAAAAAAGCTTTTGACAAAACACAGCACCCATTCCTACTAAAACGCCTTGAAAGCATAGAAATAAGTGAATTTTTCCTTAGAATAATAAGCAGTATCTATCTGAAACCATCAAAAAGCATTATATGCAATGGGGGATAGGCTAGAGACACTGTCAATATGATCAGGGGTGAGATAAGGATGCTCCCTTATCAGCACTACTCATTAATATCTTCTTAGAAATGTGAGCTTCAGCGAATAGGAGGAGAAACAGAAATTGAAGGAATTAAAATTGGAAAAGAAGAGACAAAACTCTCACTTTTTTGATGGTATATAGAGAATTCCAAGAAATCATCTAAAAATTGTTAGAAATAATTAACTACTTTAGCAAAGTCACAGGATATAAAAATAAACCCTCATAAATCCTTAAAATGTCTATATATGACTAGCAAGATGGAGCAGAAAGCTAGAAAGAGAAATCCCATTCACAGTAACATAAGAAAGTATCAAATACTTGAGTGTCTACCTGCCAAGGCAGACTCAGAAATTTTTTGAAAACTATTTCAAAACACTTCTCACAACAATAAAATCAGAATTAAATACCTGACAAATATCAACTGCTCATGGATAGGCCAAGCTAATTTAATTAAAATGACAATTCTGCCAAAATTATACTACTTATTTAGTGCCCTACCCATCAAAATTCCAAAAAATTATTTTATTTAGTTAGAAAAAATTGTAAGTAAATTCATATGGAAAAATAAAACGGAGAGAACTTCCAGGATTTAATGAAAAAAGTGCAAAAGAAGGTGGCTTAGCCCTACCAGATCTAAAATTTTATTATAAAACATCAGTCATCAAAATTGTCTGGTATTGGCTAAGAAACAGAGTGGTGGATCAGTGGAATAGACTAGGTGCAATAGCAGAAAATGATTATAGTTATCTGCTCTTTGATAAACCCGGAGTCCATTTATTGGGATAAAAACTCTGTCTTCAATAAAAATTGTTGGGAAAATTGGAAGTTAGTATGGCAGAAACTTGGATTAGACCAACACTTCAAACCTTATACCAAGATAAGATCAAAATGAATACAACATTTAGACATGAAAAAATATTATTAGTATATTGTTAGGAGATCAAGGAATAGTTTACCTGTCAGATATCTGGAAAAGGAAGCAATTTATGACCAAGAAAGAGATGAAGACCATCATTAAAAACAAACTAGAGGGGCAGCTAGTTGTCATAGTAGATAAAGCACCGCCCTGAAGTCAGGAATACCTGGGTTCAAGTCTGATCTCAGACACTTAATAATTACCTAGCTGTGTGGCCTTGGGCAAGCCACTTAACCCTGTTTGCCTTGCAAAACCCCCAAAAAAGCAAACTAGATAATTTTGATTACACTAAATTAAAAAGCTTTTGCACAGGCAAAATCACTGTACCCAATATCAAAAGAAATGTATTAAATTGGGAACCAATTTTCACAGCTACTACTTTTGACAAATGACTCATTTCTAAAAAGCCATTCCCCAATTGACAAATGGTCAAAGGATATGTAAAGGCAATAATTTACAGATGAGGAAAACAAAGCAATTCATAGTCATATGAAAAATTGCTCTAAATCACTACTTATTCAAGAAATGCAAATAAAAGCATCTGTGAGGTATCACCTCACACCTCTCAGACTGGCAAACAAGACCTGAAAGGAAATGTTGGAAGGGATGTGGGAAATCTGGGACACTAATACATTGTTAGTGGAGCTGTGAACTTAGCTAACCTTTCTTCAGGGCAATTTCGAATTATGCCCAAAGAGCAATTAAAATGTCCATACCCTTTGATCTAGCAATACCACTACTGGGTCTATACCCTGAAAAAAATCATGAAAAAGGGTAAAAATATCACTTGTAAAAAAATATTCATAGTAGCCATTTTTGTGGTTGCAAAGAATTGGAAATTAAGTGAATGCCCTTCAAATAGGGGAATGGCTTAATAATCTGTGATATATGTATGTGATGGAACACTATTGCCCTATTAGTAACCAGTATTGATGGTAATTCAGGTAAGCCTGGAAAGATTTGTAATAACTGATGCTGAGTGAGATAAGCAGAACCAGAAGAACATTGTACTCCCTAACAGAAACATGGGGGTGATGAGCAACCTTAATAGACCTGCTCATTCCATCAGTGCAACAATCAGGCACAATTTTGGGGCATCTGCGATGGATAATACCTTCTCCATCCAGAGAAAGAATTATGGACTTTGAAAAAAGACCAAAGATTGTTACCTTTAATTTTTAAAAACAAAACCATTATCTTATTATGTAATTTGTCTATGTCTTATACTTTATGTTTTTTCCTTAAGGATATGATTTCTCTCTAATCACATTCAGCTTATGAAAAGACTAACAGACTGTATTCTGTGGGGGGGGGGGGGGCGATGGAAATGAGATTGGGGAAAAATTGTAAAATTCAAAATAAATAAATAAATTTAAAGTAGAAAAAATATGATTCTATTACTAACTTACATCAATTTAGAAGGTCTGTATTATAAGAGATCTAAATACAGAGGAAGCCATAGCTTTGAACAACCTACTTTCCCCCACCCAAAGAAGTTAATATATAGTTGAAAGCGAGCACTTTCAGGAATTCTACTACTTGTAACTCTGCCCCTCAGTCTACTTGGGCTTTATTGTTTTTTCTTTTTACTCCTTGCTATATGATCTGCCAATTCAGTATTTAAAATTTGCAGAGGCTCTACACAAAGTGAAAATAATAGAAACAGTTTTAACTGATTGATATAATAAAATTTTAATATCTGAAAACTGTGAATTTAATATTTGTTAGTGTTATGATTTATATGCACAAAATCATAATGTATATAATCCTCAAACTGCATTGGAAACTATTTAAAAGGAAAACCTGCTCTCCTTGTATGATTTTTTTTTTACAAATTATTATCTTTCTGCTGAACTGGGAATAACATTTGATTTTATTTGAAATCACTTCAGATAAATGTATAAAGTCAGGCTGCATTAATTTATTTATTTTTCAATGATCAAAGTATACAAACCAAATCAGACAATGAGAAAAAAATAAACATATTTCTCATAGTATACTTCTTTATAGGGATAAAAATCAGATAAGAGTCAATTTTTATGCTTTGTTCACTTGGGCATGCATTGCACCTCTGTAAGGACTATGCATTTCATGCTATTTATTTAGAAGGGGAAAATAAATATTTCTGTAACTAACAAGAAAGCATTCTGGTGGGAACTAGAATTCACACACACTAATCTGCAAGATTCTGGGTAGAAGGCACATATGGAACATTGTTTCCTGATCTACAACTTAATGCTACTGGACACTGTTCTAAAGTAGGAACTAGATGTGCTTTTTTTAATATTGCATTTTTGAAATTGTCACAGTTAAAAAATTATACTTTCTTATTGGTATAATTGCTAACATTTCACATAGCATTTCAAATTATTTCTAAATATTCTTCTTTGTCAAAGAGCTTTTTTCCCCTGTTAGTTCCATGACCCACAAAGAACAAATAGTGTTTACCAAATTAATTTTCAATTGACCTCAGCATGGTATAAACTATTGTCTAAAATTGTATGAAGTTTGGGGGTGGCTAGGTGGTGCAGTAGTTAGAGCACCAGCCCTGGAGTCAGGAGTACTTGAGTTAAAGTCCAACCTCAGACACTTAATAATTACCTAGCTGTGTGGCCCTGGGCAAGCCACTTAAATCCATTGCCTTGCAAAAACTAAGAAAACAAAAACAAAAAAACAAAAAAAAAAACAACAATAGAATTGTATGAAGTTTGATAATTCCTTTAACCATATCCTTACTAGAGAATATTATACAAGGATGAAGGTACAAGTCACAGGAACAGAATCATGATCCAAATGACTTGTGGTCATTTGAATCACAAGAATAGAATGGTGACTTAAGTGAGCTGAGGTTGTCTGAATACATGAGCAGGGGTAAGTATTTTAGTCTCACAAAGGGGAGAAGAATTTTAAATCTATGCAAATATATACAAATTGTCATTTTCACAAAATGAATATATTAAAAAAATCTCCCCCTACTTTATTGTTGGTTAGATTTTCCTTCTTTGTCTTTGATTTTCTGAACTTTTGCATACCTTCTATTCTTATGAGATTTTATTTGGGAAAACTTTAAGGGAGGTAACTATGGTGCTTAAATTAGTGATTTTCAATTGTCCTTTTTTAAAGTAGCATGCCCATTGTTCTGTTTTTTGATATATGCATTTAAATGTATCTTTCCCCCAAAATATTGCTTTGGCTGTAATCCACACATTTTATAATATTACCTAATTTCTGTCACTTTCTCTGTCTTTTTCTATCTCTCTTTCTCTGTCCCTCTGTCTCTGTTCCTCAGTGTTTCTGTCAGTGTCTCTCTGTGTCTCTGCTTTTATCCTTTGTTTTATTTTCAAAACAGATGGGAAATAAGAATTTGGAAATGAACAGGAGTCCTTGGAATCTTGAGGGATCTGGGACCCAGTAACTAAATACAGGCTCCAAGTTAGGTTGAAAGATGAATCTGATGTCATTAAGGATAAAACTTGAATTCCTTGTATTTCTTTTTTCCTCTGCATTGACCTGGGACAAAGTTTTCTGTTCTTTTGTTTCTGTTTATCAGTATGCTTGACCACCATGTCACTGAAGTCCTCCATTTCCACCTGATCCAGTCATTGCCTTTAAAGGAATTACTGATTTTTTTCCTGTAAATTTTTGACCTATTCATTTTTAAGAATTAGATTCTTAATTTTCCAATTGACTTTTTAATCTTTGCTTTCATGGACCTCAATTATAATTTTACTGTATTATGACATTAAAAGGTTGTTCTTAATATTTCAGCTATTCTACATTGTTTGCAAGGTTTTAATTCCTTAATCTAGGCTCATTTTTTGTAAAGGTACCATATACACCAGAAGGTAAAAAAATTCCTTTCTCTTCCAGTAAGTTTTCTCTAGAGGACTTTCTTATTTAACTTTTAAAATATATTCTTCATATCCTTGAATTCTTTCTTATCTATTTTATTATTTGATTTATCAAATTCTGAGAGTAGAAAGTTGTGGTTCTCCCAATGGTTTAACTATTCCTTCTTTTAATTCATTTAATTTTTTAATTTGGTTCCTATGACAATTTATGCATATAATTTTAATACTGATATTACTTCTTTGTCAATATTTTCTGAAAATCAAAGGAGAGATTAATAAATGGTAAGTTGACTAGTAAAGCATTAATAATAGATATGAAAAGAAATATAAAAATTGAATAAGTGAATTATCAAATATTTTTTATTTAAAATTAAAGAAAATCAAATTTTTAGTAGTAAAAATGAAAATAGTAAATATGCCACCAATGAAGAAGAGGATTAAAGCAATTATTTGGACTTATTTTACCCAATTATATGTTAATAAAACTGAAAATCCAAGTAATATGAATGAATTATTTACAAAAAAAAATCAACTGTTCAAATTAACAGAAAAGGAAATAGAATACTTAAATAACATTAGATAAAGAAATTGAATTAGTCATTGGTGGATTCCTTAAAAAAATTACAAAATAGAGCATCAGGACCAGATAGATTCACAAGAGAATTCTGCAAAATATCTTAAGGAACAATGAAAGCCAATAATACATAAACAATTTGAAAAAGGAGGTAAAGGAGTATGCAAATAAATCAAGGAGAGCAAAAACAGAAAAGGAATGTCACAAACCAATTTTCATAATGATTATAAATGCAACAATTTTTAATAAAATATTATTAAGGAATTTAATAGTAGTATATCAAAAAGATAAACCCAATGGTGGCATTTATGACAGGAATGCAGACTAGTTCAATATTAGGAAAACTATTAGCATAATTTATCATATGAATAACAAAAACAACAAAAGCCATATGATTATATAATGGATGCTGAAAAACCCTTTGAAAAAATACTACATCAATTCCTGTTTAAAAAAAAAAAACTAGAAAGATGAATGAATTGATGATTTCTTAAAATAATCAGTAGTATATCTAAAACCAAGAGCTATCTCAGTAAGATTAGTAGTAAAACTAGATTTAACTCATTGTTCAAAAGATAACCACTCATGGATAAGATGAGCCAATATAATAAAAATGGCCACTATTAATTTACTTATTCAGTGCTATGCCAATAATAGCAACATTCATTTGGAAGAACAGATTAAGAATATAAATGGAGGAGCAGAGCCAAGATGGTGGTGTGAAGGGCAGCATTTCTCCAGAACTCCTTCCCCACGGAACACCAAAAGCCATCAAATTATGACTCCATCCAAAATTTAGAGGGGAAGAACCCACAGAAAGACTAATTGATACATTTTCCCCAGTCCAAGATAAATTAGAAGTTCCCCAGAAAAGGTCACCAGGGCCAGGAGTTGGAAAAAGACATGGTCAAAGCTGGGGAACAGCTTTAAAGGGTGAGGTGAGAATTCTGCTACACCAGAATGAGTGTGTAGTGAAGAACACCGGCCGAAGAACTTGCAGCAAGAATCAGGAGAAACCAGACTGCACCTCCAGAGCACAGCCCACAGATGGTAAGGGGGGATCAGGGGAGACTGCAAAAATTTCTCTGTTCTCCCAGGGGACAGTAGTCTGCTGTTTTCCCACACCCAGATCCAGATTGAAGTTTGGTGTCCATACTAAGGGCTCCTCCTTACAGCTACAGGGCAGAGCAGAATGCTGTGGTCATCTACATAACAAAACACAGGCAAGAGAGCAAAAGACCTTGGAGGAATAAAGAGTCCAGTGAGGTGTTCCCCCACCAAAAACCCCCCAAAGACTTGGAAGTGCTATAAATTATTCTTGGGCTGAGGAAATGAGTAAACAACAAAGAAAGAAGAATGTGACCATAGAAAATTGCTTTTGTCCTATGGATGATCAAAACACATATTCATTCAGATGATGACAAAATTGATGCTTCCATATCCAAAACTTACAAGAGAAACAGAAAATGGGCTCAGATTATGGATGAGCTCAAAAAAGACTTTGAAAAGAATTTAAGGAGATGGAGGAAAAAATGGGGGGAGAAATGAGAGTACTGCTGAAAAATCATGAAAACCAAAAAAAATGCTGAAGAAAATAATAATATGTTAAAAACAAGTTTAGGCCTAAGGGAAAAAGCAAAACAAAAGGCAAATGAGGAGAAGAATATCTTAAAAAGCAGAATTGGCCAGCTGGTAAAAGAGAAAAAAAAGCTCTCGGAAGACACTAACTTCTTCAAATGCAGAATGAATCTAAAGGAAGCTGATAACTTTGCAAGAAATCAGGAAGAGATAAATCTTTTCCAAAAATTAGACGAAAATGTTAAATATCTCATTGGAAAAAACAACTGACTTCGAAAACAGATCCAGAAGAATTAATTTAGAAATTATTGGGCTGCCCTAAAGTCACGCCCAGGAAAAGAGCCTAGACTTCATTTGTTTTCATGAAATATTACAGAAAAATATTCCTGAGATCCTAAAAGCAGAAGGTATAATAGAAATTGAGGGAATTCACTGGTCACCTCCTGAAAGAGATCCCAAAAGAAAAACTTCCAGGAATATTATAGCCAAATTCCTAACCTCCCAAATAAAAGAGAAAATTCTAAAAGTTGCCCAAAACAAACAATTCAACTACAGAAACTCCACAGTCAGGAATACACAGGATCTGGCAGCATCTACATTAAGGGCTCATAGAGATTGGAATATGATATTTTGGAAGGTAAGAGATCTTGTTTATAACTGAGAATCAACTACCCAGAAAAACTAAACATCCTCCCTCAGGGGAAAAAATGGATTTTCAATGAAACAGGGGACTTTCAAACTTTCCTGTTGAAACAACCAGAGCTGAACAGAAAGTTTGATCTCCAAGTACAGGATTCTGGTAAATCATAGAGGGAGTGGATGAGAAGGACTAACTATGAGGAACTTGATGATATTGAACTGTTTGTGTTACATCATGGGAAGAAGATATTGAAAACTCATGAATTTTCTCATTTATAAGAGTTGTTAGAAGGAGCATATATAGACAGGGCACAGGAAGGAGCAGAATATAACAGTATAATATAGTAAAAAGTTGGAGTCACTAGGTGATAAATGAAAGTACTTGGAGTTAGGGAAAGGAGATAAAGAAGAAGCTAAGAAATTTCACATAAAAGTCAATAGACAGCTTTTTCAATGGAGTAGAATGGGGGAAGGCAAGGGGGAATGAATGAGCATTCATTATCATCAGAAATGACTCAGAGAGGAAATAACATACCCACTTAATAGGGTATAGAAATGTATCTTACCCTAGATAAAAATGAGAAGAAAGAGATGGAATGAGGGGGAATGGGGAGTAGGGAAGGAGGGGAATTAGTGATAGAAGAGCAGGAAGTTTGAGGGAGAGGGTACTCAGATACAGCACACTTTTGGATAAATACAATACAACAAACTTGGACAAGTCCAGGATGAAAGGAAAGAGAGAATAGAATAAATGAGAGTGGGGAGGAATAGAGTAGAGGGAAATACAGCTAGCAATAGCAACTGTGGGAAAAAATATTGAAGCAACTTCTCTGGTAGACTTATGATAAAGAAAGCAACTCACCCCAGAGACAGAGATTTTGGAATCTGAACAGAGACTGCAGTACATTTTTTTCCCTCTCTCTCACTATTCTTGAGGTTTCTCATCTTCTTGGGGATGAGAAGAAGGGGGTTTATCTATATTCTTATAACAAAATTATTGGAATAATATAAAATAAACATAGAAAAAACAAATATAAATGGAATCAACAAAAACAAATGTAAAGATAGTTGTTTAATCAGTTTCAGATTACAAAATATACCACAAAGTAATGATTTAAAAAACTCATTTTGGCTAATAAATAGAGTGGTAGATAAATGAAAGAGATGAGGTACAACATACGGAGTAGTAAATCACCAGAACAACCTGGTGTTTAATAAAACCAAAGATACAAGCTTTTGGGAGAAGAACTCAACATTTGCCAAAGGTTACTAGGAAAACTGGATAGCAGTTTGTCAGAGACTAGGTTTATACTAAGACTGCACATAATATACCAAGATAAAGTCAAAATGGATAAATGATTTAAGCATAAAAGATATTGTAAGCTAATTTGGAAAGCAGGGGAAAATGTACCTGTTAAGCATATAGATAAAATAAATATTTATTACTACATCAAACATGGAGAGGATATTGAGAAATGAAATAGAATTTTTTCATATATATATATATATTATATAATATATATATATATATATATATATATTATTAAAAAGCTTTTGCACAAAGAAGAATAATACTGTCAGAATTAGAAGGAAAGAAAATGGGAGAAAACTGAAAGCCTCATTTCTCAAATATAGAGAAATTTTCTTATCATTATATCAATCAATAAAAAAAGCTTTTGATAAGTTTGATTCCCATTTATATTGAAAAAAATTATGTAGAAACAAATAAACTTTAAAAAAATACTAGTATTATTTATCTAAAGTCCAGAATTACAGGTTATAGCAAGTAAACTATCAATCTATACGATAGTATCAAGGATAATAAAAGATGTTCTTTATGATCACTACTATTTGATATAACTAGAAATGCTAGGTATAGAATTAAGATGAGAAAAAAGAAATTGGCACACATTCTTAGGTGAAGAGAGTTTTCAAGTTTTTCTTACTTTTTAAAAATTGTATTTGTTTTAGGCAATGTTGTTAAGAGTAATTTGCCCAAGGACACACAGCTAGGCAATGAAGTGTTGGAGGCTGGATTTGACCTCAGGTCCTCCTGACTCCAAGCCTGGTGCTCTCTCCACTGTATCACACAGCTGCCTCCAAAACATTGTTTTTTTCAAGTTAATATATTGGTTTTCATATAGGCCATAGTCAATTAAATTTATTTAAAACAATAAATAACTTTTGCAAAGTTGCATGACATAAATAGTAAATTCACAGGAGTTATCTTTATAGTGGATTATCAATAAAATTTAGGAAAAAAGATAAAAAAATCAAGTTGCTTTAAAATATCTACAAAATATAAAAAAATACTTACATGAATTTGTATAGATGTACAATTTACATAAATAAGGATATAATTAAAAATAGAAAAATATTATTTCCTCAAGGGCAGTCCTAGACAATGTCATAAAATAATTTATCCAAATTCACTTACTTTTTGATGACATATTAATCAAATACTGAATTGCTTTATAGACATGTCAAAAAAATAACAATTCACCTAAGAAACAAAATGTCAAGAATTTGAACAGAGATGTTTTTGAAATAAGAATGGAGTCCTAAAAGGACCAGATCTAAAACTATTATATATGTCATAACTAACAATGCAAATGAATACTGGCTATAAAATAGAAACTTTGAAGATCAGTAGAAAAGATTAAGAAAACAGCCTAAAAAAGCAAAAGGACTCCGATTCAAGTGTTTGAAATAGCCAAAGATCTTAACTATTAAGATAAGGACTCAACATTGAACCAAAAAAAATTGAGAAAACTTGAATAGCTAAGTATTTCATGCTATAGTCAAGCTAATTTTCAAGTAAGTACTTGGATGGACATAAGAGCGAAAATAAAAAAAAATAAGAATAAATTACAGGAACAAGGATACAAATTGCCTTTCAGAAGTATGAAGAGAGGAATTGTTTATGAAAATACAAGGTAGAGGGGGTGGAGCCAAGATGGTGAAGAAAAATTAGGAAGATAACTGAAATCTCACTAGTTTCCTCAGAAACAATGTTAAATCAAATCTCTAAATGAATTCTAGAGTGACAAAATGCACAAAAATATGGAGTGAAACAACTGGGAAAGTTTTCAGGAAAGACCAATCATGCTTGGATAAAAAGGGAGATAGTATTATGGAAGCAGTGTTCAGGCAAGTCAGCCTTAGCCTTTTAGCCACAGCAGGTAGTTGGTACAGATGCCTGGCTCCTTTTAGCTGTGTGACTCTGCGCAAGTCACTTAACTTTGATTGACTCACATGCAGGGCCATCTCCAGTAGGACTTATTCATGTCTGGCCACTGAACTCAGATGGCTCTGAAGGAGAAAGGATTGGTGTCTTAACACAGCCACCCCTCACTCCAATTCATGCGCGTGTTATAGTATCTAATGTCATAGATATATTAGTAAAACTGAAATTAAGCAAATTATTGAACTCATAGATAAAAGTAAGATCGATGGAGAAGGAAAGAATTTATGACCAAAAAAGTGATAACATTTAGAAATGCAAAAATGATCATGCTGGCTACATTAAATTAAAGAGGTTTTCATAAAAAATATTAAATGAAACCAACATAAGCAGGAAATAAGAAAGTAATAGAAAATAGTTATAGTAACCTACTATGTGATAAATCCAACAACTACAGCTTTTGAAATAAAAGTTCACTATTTGACAAAAAACAAATGCTTGGAAAAACCAGAAAATAGAATGGCAGAAACTAGGTTTAGATTAGTATCTCACATTGTAAACCAATTTAATGTCAAAGTGGATACATGATTTAGAAAAAAAAATTAGCTAAATAGGAGAGCAAAGAATAGTTTACCTGTCAGTTTTATGGAAAAAGAATTTGTAGCCAAACAAAAGATAGAGAACATTTTGCAAAATGGATAATTTTGATCACATTAAATTAAAGTTTTGCACAAACAAATCCAATTCGATCAAGTTTAGAAGGAAAGTAGAAAGCTAGGAAAATGTTGTTACAGTTAGTATTTCATTTCTAAAATATATAGATGACTGAGTCAATTTATAAGAATACAAATCATTCTTCAATTTAAAATGTTCAAAGAATACAAACAGAAAGCTTTTAGATGAAGGAATTAAACCTATCTGTAGTTATGTGAAAAATGCTCTAAATCACTATCGATTAGAGAAATGCACATTAAAATAACACTAACATATCACATAGCCCCTATCAAATCAGCTAAAATGACAGAAAAGGAAAATGATAAATTTGGAGAATTGGGAAAATTGAAAGACCAATAATCTACTATTGGCAGAGTTGTGAACTGATCCAACCATTCTGGAGAGTAATTTGCAACTATACCCAAAGAATTATAAACTGACCATAAACTTTGATCAATTAAAATACAGAAAGGGACACACATGTACAAAAATATATTTTGTAATGTCAAGAATTGAAAATTGAGAGGATCCCCATCAATTGGGGACAAGGCAGTCAATTAGCATGTTTTGGTATATAAATGTAATGGAAAACTATTGTGCTATAAGAAATGATGAAATGGTGGATTTCAGAAAACTCTAAAAGGCATTATGCTAATTGAGGTAAGCAGAACCAGAACATTTTGTACAGTAACAGCAACACTGTATGATGATCACCTATGATGAACTTGAATTTTCTAAGCAATACAATGATCCAGTTATAAAAAGTCATGACAGAAAATGCCATCCACATCAAAACAAAGAACTATGAATTCTGAATGTAAGATTGAAACAAACTATTTTCAAATTTTTTTGTTTTTTCCCTTTTATTCCATTTCTTCTTTCACAGCATGACTAATGTAGAAGTGGGTTGTACATATTTAACCTATATCATACTGGTTAGCATCTTGGGGAGGGAATAAGGAAGAATGGAAAGGAATAAAATTTGGAATTCAAAATCTTATATCTTTACGTGCAATTATAAAAACTATTATTTTAAAACTAAACTATGAGGGAGAAAGTCAACCACAGTAAAAAAAATACATAAAATTTATGTAAATTTAAATCAAAATTAAGTGATTACTTAAATTTTTTAAAGATTTTGCACAAAAATGTAGTTAAATTAAAAAGGAAACAGAAAACTTGCAAAAAATTCTTTCAGCAATTTCTTTGATAAATGTCTCAATTCCAAAATATCTAAAGAACTAATTCACATGTCTAAAATAATGATGAAATCCAAAATATCAAGAGACATATTAAAAAAATGTTCCAATTAACTCATAGAAAAATGTTAATTAAACAACTAGAGAGTTCCAATTCAGACTTGGCAAAGTTGAGGATAAAAGAGAAAATGACAAATGTTGGAAGTAGTATGGTAAAAATAGGCAAAATGAGGCTCTGTTTTGCTATTGGCAGATCTGGTCCAATGGGCCACCTGTTAATTGCTACTATTCTAGAAATGATATTACCAAAATTATCAAAGTCAACATAATATTTAACCTCACAATAACACTACTGATCCCAAATTGATCAAGAGAAAAGGAAATGGACATATGTACAAAAAATATTTGTAATTATTTTTTTTGTGGTTGTAAAGAACTGAAATCTAAGGAAGGTAACTATCAATTAGGGAGGGGCTGGACTAATTTGGCATATGAATATATTATAATACTACTTTGTGGTAAGATTTGATAAATGGGATGATTTTAGGGAAACATCTAAAGATTTATATGAACTGATGTAGAGTGAAGTAGGAGAAATAATAAATTATTTTATATAATAACAATATAGCAATGAAAATGTGAGGAATGTAGGGTGTTGGTCTTCACAGGGTGTGGAGGGGAGCCCTTAGGGAATCCATTACAAAGGGGGAATGACCCAGTCAATCACAAAACTGGAAGAGTTTTCCTAATCCCATTCCAGGGATAGCAAACCCCAAACTGGTTCTCAACCAGTCAAGAGTGACCTAGATATCTTCACCTAATGCAATTGAGTTTCTGAAATTAGATAATTGAATATTAACCCACACACACCCTGTGATGATTGGGGTTCATTACCATATCATGAGTCCTATGATCTGGGGGGGATCATATTAGGGGCATGTCATGGAATGGATGGACCTCTTAGATTGTAACTCAAACTCTGAGAAACTTTGAAAATCCAAGAGGAAGGGGAGTTTCTAAGGACTATAAATTAACTGAGGTTCCAAGACCAATTCATGCCTCAGGTGAGGTACCTGTATCTTGCAAGGTTTGTGAACAAAATGTACACTTTTCTTTCACTCTAGCAGGTTTTTCTTTTTATACATTTATAGTTAAAGCAATTACCAACCAGAATTCCAGAGGAGGGGTGTTGAAGCATGCTTTTGATTTCTTTGTTTATGCATATTAGTAATGTGGCCTTCATCAAGCATATGAAGAGAGAAAAAAAAGAAAAAAAGACTTTGAAAATAAATTAGAGTAAAATGATTTTCATTTATTGAAAAATTAAAATGTTATTATAAAAGTGCATTTCCTTTACCCTTGATACTTTTTTTACTGTTTATACTTTACTTAAAGATATTGCTTGCCAAGTGCCTTTTCTACTCTTCTCTTTATCTGTCAAAGATTGCCAAAGGAAATCACCAAACCATGCTAACTATGGTCCTGTTAATATGATGCCAGGTTTCTTCAAATGACTCTCACCACTCTATAGCAATTCTCTTATTCAACTTCATAACAGCATTTTATTTTCCCCAATTATATATCAAGAAAAATTTTAGCATTCATTTGTAAAAGATTTTGAACTCATTATACGTATAAAAAGCTTTGCTTACTTCATGTTTAAAGTGCTCATATGCTTTGGCAGTTATCAATTAGGCATCCTATTCAATGTTTATTGATACCTCATTATCATTAGGCATTACTAAAATGGTCCAAAGGGGGAAGGGGTAATAAAGTTAAGAATATTTGCTTTGTATTTTTTTTTGAATGAACTTTTTCTCCCTTTCTAACTTTCCCTCTTCTGAAAATGATAGGCCTTGTAGAGGCAAATTTTGTAACTTGGAAATATGCATGTACAAATGAATGAAAATAAATAATAAATAAAATTTAAAAAATAAAATAAAATCCAAAAAAAGAGAAGGAAAATGATAGACATTTGATATAGCTTATACATGTGCTATCACTTAAAACATATTTCCATCATATTATCAGTTGTGAAAAAAGAAATGTATCAAAAGAGAAAAAAAGCAAGAGTAAAATAAAGAAATTGAAAAAATTCTTCTATTTAAATTCAGAGTCCATCATTTCTTTTTCTGGTTATAGCTAGAGTTTTCCTTCATGAGATCTTTGAGAAGAGTTGGATCATTCATAGTTGATCATCACCCAATGTTGCTGTTACTTTTTGTTTGTTTTCGTTCTGTTCATTTCAGTTTATAGAAACCATTTTGGATTATCTGAAATCTTCCTAATCATCATTTCTTATTATACAATATTATTCCATAACAGGCATATACCACAGCTTATTTCACTATTTCCCAAAATTGATGAGCATCAATTTCAAATTTTTGCCACCAAAAATTGCTACTTTAAACATGTTTGTATATGTAGGAACTTTTCCTTTTTTATGATCACTTTGAGGTACAAGCCTTAATAGTTTTAGTGCTGAATCAAAGGGTAGGCTTAGTTTTATGGCTCTTCAGGCACACTTCCAATTGCTCTCCTGAATAGTTGGTTCAGTTCACAAGTCCACCAGCAAAATATTAGAGTCCCAATTTTACCACATTTATCATTTTCCTTTTCTGTTATATTAGTCTGTGTGATAGAAATGAGATGTTATCTCAGAATTTTTTTAAATTTTTGCTTCTTTATCAAAAGTGATTTAGAGCATTTCTTCATTATGTCTTTAGATAGTTTTGGTTTCTTCATCTGTAAACTGTTCATATACTTTGACCATTTATCATTTAGGAATCCTATTCAATGTTTATTGATACCTTATCATCAGGCATTACTAAAGGGATCCATTGGTGGAAGGGGGAACAATCAAAGTTAAGAACACTTGCCTTTGTCTTTTCTTACATATTTCCTTTTGTTTTTCATGCTGTCACTTTTTGGTAGTTAACAACTATGGCATAAAAAAAATGGTCAGATCAGTTTTGGACATCTTTTAGTTACTAGGCAAATATGCAGATAGATATGTCCAGGAATCCTTTAGAAGAATTAAAACAGTGTTCAATGGAGATTTCAGATTGGGATATAACTCTTAGTGATCAAAGTAGATGTGATAATTGAAGCTGCAGGAGTAGAGTTCTGGAACCTTATTAGTTTTCTAACTCCAAATACTGCCTCTCAATTTAGTATGCTATTGTACAATCTCAGTTAAGGTACATACCCCAAGGGAATAAAGAGGGATATAGGAAGAGGGACATACACTATTAGGAAAACAATAGTCAGACTTTCAAATTTATCTGCCTTCTTTTGTAAAGAGATACATAAACCAAGAGCTAAGCAAGTAGGAAGATATAGAGAGATTAACTTGAGTGGATAAAGAGACTATGGAAAAGGAATGAATTAGATTGTCCTCTGCAATGATTTCCTGATTAGGAGGGTAAAGAAAGCATATTAGTTAGAGATTTCAGTTCACCAGAGGGAAACACACTGGTAAACAATGGAGACAACAATTTTTGTACATATAAGCCCTTTTTTTCCTTTTTCTTTAATCTCTTTGAGATATGACTTTTAATGATTTGCTTTGTGTAGTAAAACTTTATATAATAAAAAAAGTTTCCTAGCACAAATTCATGTTATTTGTTGATTTGCTTATTATGCAGATTTAGCTATAAAAATAAGAGAGAGGAAGGAGGGAGTTTTCCTATACTAGAAAAAGGCAATCCCTACTTTTAAGATGAAAGGAAAAAAGACTGATTTTAAATGATGGAGTCATTAGGGCGAAGTTGAGAGAGTATTAACCTTTTAAGGCTTAATAAAGCTTCCTCTTTTACTTTCCCCATTTTTCTTTGAGGAAATTCCTACCAGTTGCTTCAATTCTACTTTTGTGTGGGACAAATGCCTCTTAAATAAATTTTGGAGATCTCTCAAGGCATGAAGAGAAAGTTTTATTAGTTTATCAAGGAATGGATCCCAATCAATTATAGAGATTGAGGCAAAAGAAAAAGTCCCAAGAATCACATTTATCCTAAAGAAGTTCCCACCACACTGACTCACCCTCATTAATGAGGAATGTGGTCTTCACAATCTAGATGAGTAAATTAATCTAAGGAAAAGAACATATAATTCAAACTGAAACCAGAATATCCCTTCAGCCCCAGGAATTGAATGGACATCCAGACTTCAACATATAAGGTGGGGTCAGTTGACTCTCCACCAATGTCCCAGAGGTTGTTTGTCTGGGGAAGAGGGGCAAAAGAGACAAAGTTGTAATCTATAATATTCCTCTGAAGAAATCTCCGACTTTATCCCACTCACTTTCATAATTGCCTCCTCCTCTCAGAGGATTCCCATTGCCATTTCTATAGCTCAGGCTTCCTTATCTCTCATCTGGTCTACTATAAGATCTTCCTACCAACCTCCCTTCCTTTAGTCTCCTTCTAATCAATTATTTTAAACAAGCTCTCTAAATAAATTTCCTAACATATAGGTTTCTGACCATGTCACTCCCCGATTAAAAAAAAAGGAAAAGAAAAGAAAACATAGTTCATCAACTTTTTAATTATTCCAGGAAAAAATGCAAACTCCTTAAGCTATTACTTCTGTTGCTCAGAAATCTGTCTCCTACTCACCTTTTCAGCTTTATTTCAAAATATTCTTTTCCAGTCGAAATAACCTTTATATTCTAGAGAAACCGAACCATAATTTGGGAACAGAATGCATCTTGTCCTCTGCTATTTCCGTGCATCACTGCAGGCTATATATCTCATGCATTCTTGGCTTGCATTGCTTCCCATCTATATATGTTGAAATCATGTTCTTTCAAGGTAAGCTCATGTGCCTCTACATGTGCCTCAGGGAACCTTTTCTGTCCTACTCTCAGCTGAAAGTAATTTCCCCTCATTTTTCCTACCAATACCTCAAAAATTCATCTTTACATTTGGTCACATTCTAACATTCCATATATCTGTTACTTGTATTCTTCATTTGATTTGAAGGTCAGTTACAGTCACTTTCACCTTTGAACCTTCAATGTCTGACACAAAATAAAGGTTTTATATATATATATATATATATACATATATATGTATATATATATATATATAATGCAGTTATTGATGTGGCAAAATGCAAGGAAAGTGTTGAAAATTATAAAATTTGACTAGAAATAAGTTTCTCTATTTTACTGAGATCTACCACATGCTCCTTGTTTCTAGATTAAATGGTTATTTCAAAATGATTCTCCTTTATTGCTTGTCTTTGCAATCCTAGAACTTCTGCCTTGAAGTAGTAGTAGTTACTTAACAAATATTTTTGAATGTATTTATTGAAGATTTAAGACAGATACAAAAGAGATTTCTGAAACCATTTAAGTTAACATCCTCATTTACAAGTAAGGATCTCAGGGAAAAAGAGTTTAAAGTGATTTACCCATTTTCACAGAGGTAGTAAGCATTAAAGCTAGCATTTAAATATGACCTTTGATTAAATCCAGAACTCTTTCCTCTATATACACTGCCTGACATTGTTAATATCTTTAGTTTTCAGTTTCCTGAAATATAAAATGAAACAGTTATACAAAATCACCTCAAAAGTCCTTGCCAGGGGTGGCTAGGTGGCACAGTGGATAGAGTACCAGCTCTGGAGTCAGGAGTACCTCATTTCAAATCTGACCTCAGACACTTAATAATTACCTAGCTGTGTGGCCTTGGGCAAGCCACTTAACCCCATTTTGCCTTGAAAAAATCCTAAAAAAAAAAAAGTCCTTGCCAGCCTCAAATCCTATGGACCTCTTGATATTCTCATGGTTTCTGTAAGGGAGGAGTTCCTTAAACCAAAAACCAATACTTCTGTTAAAGCCTAAGTCTTTAACATGGGGTGAATACAATTTGAGAAGGAAATGAATTTCAAAATGCCCATGTTTAGAATCAGTATTAATTCCAGAAGGTCCATGAATTTGCATGGAGAAAAGTACATTTTTGTTACAATGTAATGGATTTTGTTTAAAATGTTAAGTATTTATTTGGTGTGTATAAAATGATGTTTGTTCTTCATTTTCAAAGAAGGCCACAGCATCAGGGAGGTCCTATCATGCCATGCACATGAATTGGATTTAAGGGGGGGGGGGGTTATACTAAGTCACCAGTCTCACTTTCTCCTATAGAGACATATGGGTCCAGTGGTCAGATATGAATCAGGATGACTGGATGTGAGGCAATCAGGATTAAGTGACTTGCCCAAGGTCACACAGCTAGTAAGAGTCAAGTGCCTGAGGCTGGATTCTAACTTCTGCCCTCCTGACACCAAGATTAGTACTCTATCCCCTGTACTACCTAGTTGTCCTTGTATATAAAAATATTGCTCTGAAAAGTCCAAAGTCTTCATCAATCTGGTATAGATTTTGTGACATAGGACATATGAATGATTCAAGAATATTTGGCGATATGATCAAATCCTCAAGTTTCTCAAAAGTTTTATTCTAAAATTACTATATTTGAGTAAATCCTCTTAGCTTGTAAAAGTAAGTAGTATTTTATTCCTGACACGAACAAGAAAAAATGAAGAATTAATATTGAGAGTAACAATCTTGCACCTGGTGATAGAGACATGAATTTCAGATTTTATTTCTCTTCATGAGGAAAGACATAGTATGTTTCTTTCAACTTATGAATCTAGGGACATTTGCTCCCAGAAGCAGTGGCCTTCTAATTATATATGTGTACTATTAAAAACAAGAACTGAGAAATAAAAGTATGAGATGCTCTAAGAAGTGCAGAATTTCATAAGAAGAGAGATGAAACATAAGACACTAATATGGATCATTTTTATTCAGATCTATAACAGTTATCAATAGGAACTTCATGCAATCGTAAGTCACTTTTCCATTTCACAAGGACTAATTATTTATTCATGTGAGTAATATTTTACTCAATTCTCATTTCTGCTCATTGTGTTTTAGTCCACTTATTGCTTATTATTATCTCCTAAACTAAAAGGGTGTTGAGAGAGAAAATATGAATCACAAATATGTCAGTTTTGCTCCTTTTTATCCATTCTGGTTTAAGGTTTCATATTAAAATTATTTTTTAAAAGCAGAATGTCTAAATCATCTCTGGACACCTTTCAGGCTTTTAACCATCCATTCATTTCCTTAACTATTGTGGGAAAACTACTTCTTAGGGAAAAGAAATGTGTGCAGATTGTTTCCTACAAATGAACTGTCAAAATATCATAGTTGAAGATGACTTTTCACTCACATTTCTTTATCTTTTAAATACTGTTGACTGCTAGTATTCTCTCTTTATGATATACTTTTAATCAAACCCTAAGTCCATATGGTATTGTGGAAAGTTCCTTGGCTCTGGAGTCAGAGGACATAGAGCTCAAATCGTGCCTCTGATGTTTACTACTTGAATGACCTTGGGGAAATCATTCAACTTGGCCTCAGATTCCTTGTTGAAAAAAATGAAAATGTATCTTTCAGTTTAAGAATTCCTATATTCTTTTAAGATACAGATTAAACACAATCTTCTTCATGAAACTTGTCCAATGCACTCTCAATGCAAACACTCTCACTAAAACTACCTCTTACTGATTCTCTTTATACTTTTATTTTGGGGTGTGTCTGTATGTGTGTGTGTGTGTGTGTGTGTGTGTGTGTGTGTGTGTGTGTGTGTGCATGTGTGCACTGGTAGTCTACCCCAATAGAATGCAAATTAATGGGAATTTTGGATTTTTAAAATTCCTTTTATTTATATCCCTAATTCCTAGTCATTACCTACCACGTAGTAGATGTTTTATACTTATTTATTTATTGATTGATGATTCTTTCTCATTTATACATTCCTCCACCAAAAAAAAAATACTTCAAGTTAGGCTTAATAGTAAGATTTGATTCCCTGAAGTATCTTGAAATTGTTATTTTATGTTACTTCATGATTTACCTTTGTTCTGAATGTTCAGTATAAAAAAGCCTAGATGACATTTCTCTAACATATTTTTCTCCATCATAGCAATTAATTCTTATCACACAAATCCCATACTTGGTAGGAATTTTTTTTCCCTTGAATGACTTGAGGCTAATATTGATGGTTCTAATGATGAGGATCCAAAAGAAAAGTTACTCATAGTATAACTGAGTATCTGAAAGGAGGAAGAAAAATTAAGACAATAAACATTTATTAGGTACCTACTACATGTCAAACATTATGCTAAGTACTTTGCAGATATGTAAAGGGAAAGTTCTGTAACAAGAGAAGATAATGCAAACTCTAAAGTTGTCACTTTAGCTATTATAGTCTAAAGGAGTTGATTCATTAATATAAGTCAATAATTATTTACTTAACATCTACTATGATGATAGCACCAGGAAGCATCAAAAAAACATAGATTTTATATCTAGAAAGTAATCTCAGAGGTCATCCCATCCAATCTCTTTGTTATACAGGTCTGGAATCTGAAATCCATGCAATTTTGATAAAACATTTAACCTTTTCAGAATTCAGAATAAATATAAAATCAAATCAATGATCAATTCTGAAAATTCTATTTAATAATTTCATTGTAAAGATAATATTAACCCATGCAAAATAATTAACTAAAAATCCAAAATAAAATATAATTGAGCACCAGGGTTTATGATATTATAGACAATTAAAAGATCACTTTTTTAGTAGGGATTCTGGATATTCAACAATGTAAGAAAATATCATTTAGCTGATAAAAAAGTCAATATGGACTAACAGATTAATATTATCATTTTAATGTAATTGAATAAAGACTATATTTGATATTTCATTTATTTTGAGTTCTTTTAATGTTCCTGCTCCAATTTAACTTGTACATGAAAAATAAAGTTTTGTAATTGTTTGAACAAAGAAAAATTCTAGATGTTCTAATTCATTTTGCATATCTTATATTTAATTATTAATTAATAAATTAATTAATAATTAATAGGCTAATTTCTATTAGCCTATTAATATTTAACATTAAGTTATTAATAAACTATCAAATGCAGAATTAGGAAACTGCTGTATTTTGCCTACATCAAAACTTACCATATTAATTTTTAATAAAAGTGCCAGCACTAAATGCCTACAACTTCTTTGAACTAAAAATCAGAATATTAGAATCCCAGGTTAATAACAGAATGGTACTTCAGAGGTCAAGGGGGCCATATTTTTCATGTTACATATGAGGAAACTGAGACTCAGAGCTTAACTGAAATTCCAACTTACAGAGCCAAAATTTAAATTCAAGATATCTCATCACAGAACTATACACTTTACAACAATAACCATTCTTGGCACATTTTAAAGAATAATAATAATAAGAAGAAAAATTAACTTTTATGTAGTACCTAAGGTTTAGAAAGTACTTGTATATGCTTAATATTAAGTCATATTAAAAATTAATAATAATTAATCATAGTGTATCCTTTGCAGGAAATAAGGATTTGGGATCTAGCACTATGTCACACATGGAACTTTTTGTGGGTCTTAGGTGGTTAGCTTAAAAAAATAAGATTTAGCAGGATCATGAATTATTTTCAAATATTTAATGAATTGAAGTGTCTTTGAAAACAGCTAAATGGAGACTTCTGGGGCAGAACCAAGATGATGGCATGACGTTAGCATGCTCCCAGAGCTTTTCCCCACCCAAAGCTAAATGAACCCTCTGCACAAATATTAAAACTACAGATCTCATCAAGAAAAAGCTAACATCCAAAGAAGTTTTCAAAAATAGACATGAGGGAAACTTCAGTAAAGGTCTGTGAAAATGGTAAATTAAAGCCCAGCTAGGCAGGAGAGCAGGAAAGCCAGTATGAGGTTTTTTAAACACAGTGCAGTCTAGGTCCTGAAGGGTCCCAACCCCAATCAAAGTCTGAACACTGGGAACACTGGGACAAACCAATGCATAGACAGAACCTGTACATAAAAGAGGAAATAAACCTCTGCAAAGACAAGATCTGGACTGTCTAAGCAACACTTTGACTATGGACAAGCCAGGGATCAGATCCTAGGCCCAAGATAAAAAAATTGGGGCTATTCTCCCAATACCCTAGGATTAGAGCTCAGACATTTCAAGATGAATAAAAAAGCTAAAGGAGTGCACACTATAGAAAACTACTGAGCAGATGAACATTATAACAATTCCACCTTGGAAGAAGAAAACAATGAAAAATTACCCATGGAAAAGTCTCAAAAGAGTCTATGAATTGGACTTAAATCCTAAAGCTCATAGAAGAGATTAAAAAAGAATTTCAAAACCAAAGAAGAGAGGAAGAAGAAAGATAGAAAAAATCAAATGAAAGTCATGCAGGAAAATTATGAGAAATTGACCAAAAGAATCAATGCTTTTAATTATAAAACTCAAAATAAATAAAACCTTTCTAAAAAAAAAGAACAAGGTGACTTGATATTTGTTATTTGACTTCAATAAATTTATTAGCTATACAACCCATGAAAGTGCAATCTGCCTCAATTTACTGTTCTGCAAGAACTCAGATCCCAGGATTGTTGTGAGAATGTGTTTGGCAAAGGGAAAATTCTATGTGAATGTTAACTTTTTTATCTCTTTAAATAGATGTAATTGCTAGATACTGTGTAACTTTTAATCTGGATTGATTTTCTGTTTAAAATAATCTGGAAGAATATTTACCTGAATAAAGGTCACCTGATTTGGTAATAAAAAATAAAAATAATAAAAACAATCAACTGGGAAAAGAATATAACTTCAAAAAAATAAAATCTACCAACTAGGAAAGGAAAAACAAAAGTTAATTAAAGAAAATAAAACCTTAAAAATTGGAATTGAATAATTAGATTGAATCTACAAGACTACAAGAATCCATGAAACAAAAAGAAAGAAAAAATTGAAGAAAATGTAGAGTTAACTTTTCTTTAATTATTTTATTTTATTTTTTATTATTTAACATTTTATGTTTTCCAATTATATCCAATAGTAATATGTACCCATCATATTTTGCAAAGCTCTGAATTACACAATTTTTCTCCCCTCCTCCCTTCCCTTTCCCTATACCCCCTCATCCTGTCCCTTTCCTCTCATCCTTCTCCAGAGCAAGACAGATTTCCTCACCCTATTAAGTGTGTATGTCATTTCCTCCCTGAGCCACTTCCAACAAGAATGAAGACTCACTCATTCCCCCTTCCCCCCCTACATTGGAAAAGCTTTTTTTTTTGACTCTTATATGAAATCTCTCAGCTTCTTCTTCATCTCCTTTTCCTTCCTTCCAGTACTTTCCCCCCATCACCCATTGACTCCATCCCTTTACCACATCATACCATTTTATTCTGCTCCTTTCTATGTCCTGTCTATATATGCTCCTTCTAACTGCTCTTATAAATGAGAAAGTTCATATGAGTTTTCAATATCTTCTTCCTGTGCAAGAATACAAACAGTTCAACATTATTAAGTTCCTCAGAGTTAGTTCCTCACTTCCACTCCCTCTATGGTTCACCAGTGTCCTGTATTTGAAGATCACACTTTCTGTTCAGCTCTGGTCATCTCCTTAGAAAAGTTTGAAAGTCCCCTGTTTCATTGAAAATCCATCTTTTCCCCTGAAAGAGGATGTTCAGTTTTGCAGGGTAGTTGATTCTCTGTTGTAAACCAAGACCTTTTGCCTTCTGGAATATCATATTCCAATTCCTATAAGCCCTCAATTAAGATGTTTGCCAGATCCTGTGTAATCCTGAATATGAAGCCTCAGTAGTTGAATTATCTGTTTCTGGCAGCTTTTAGAATTTTCTCTTTGATTTGGGAGTTTTGGAATTTGACTATAATATTCCTGGAAGTTTTTATTTTGGGATCCCTTTCATGGGGTAACTGGTGAATTCTCTCAATTTCTATTTTACCCTCTGCTTCTAGTGTCTCAGGGCAATTTTGTTGTATTATTCTTTGAAAAATGAAGTCTAGCCTCTTCTCTTGGTCATGGTATTCACATCATCCAATAATTTTCACATTATTTCTTCTGGATGTTTTCAAGGTCAGTTGTTTTTCCAATGAGATATTTCACATTTTCTTCTAATTTTTGGCTTTTTTTGGAAGAGTTTTATTTCTTCCTGCTTTCTTGCAAAGTCATCAGCTTCCTTTAGTTTCATTTTGCATTTGAAGGAGTTACTTTCCTCAGAGAGCTTTTTTTATCTCCTTTTCCAGCTGGCCGATTCTGCTTTTTAAGGCATTCTTCTCATTTGCCTATTGTTTTGCTTTTTCCATTAGAGCTAAACTGCTTTTTAACATATTATTTTCTTCAGTATTTTTTTGTATTTCTTTCACCAAGCTGTTGATTTGGTTTTCGTGATTTTTCTGCATTGCTCTCATTTCTCCTCCAAATTTTTCCTCCACCTCCTTTAATTGCTTTTCAAAGTCTTTTTTGAGGTCATCCACAGTCTGAGCCCATTTTCTATTTCTCTTGGAAGTTTTGGATATGGAAGCTTTGATTTTGTCATCATCTGAGGATGTGTTTTGATCTTCCATGGGACTAAAGTAATTTTCTATGGTCAGATCCTTCTTTTTCTGTTGTTTACTCATTTCCTCAGCCCAAGTCTAATTTAAAGCACTTCCAAGGCTTTAGGGTTGTTTTTTTTTTGGGGGGGCAACCCACTGGGACCTTGATTCCTCCAAAGTCTTATGCTCTCTACCTTGTGCTTTGATATGTAGATGACCACAGCACTGCCCTCTGCCCTGGGTTTATAAGGCAGCATCCAGCTCTTTTAGTATGGAAGCCCAAACAGCAACCTGGGTCTGAGTATAGTCAAACAGCAGAGTCCTACCCCAGAGAGAGCAAAGGAAATCTCTACAGACTTCCCTTACCATCTCTGCAGGTACAGGTTGCTTTCTCCCAATTTTTGCTGCAGGTTCTGCAGCCGGTGCTCTTCACTCCACACTTACCCAAGTGCAACACAGTTCTCTCACTGCCCCTTCAAGATGTTGCAGGTGATCTCTGGGCTGCTCTGGGCTGTGCTTGGCTGCGCTGAACAGCAGCTTTTTTTCCCAGCCCCTGGGCCTGGTGAAGCATACCTTTCTCGTTGAATTTCTAAGTTATCTTGGAATGAGAAAATGTATTACTCAGTCTTTCTGTGTGTTCTGCCACTCTAAATTTTGGTTAGAGTCATCCTTTGTTTTAGGGGTTTTTGGAGGGTCGGAGTTCTCAGGGAATGCTGCTTTCATGCCACCATCTTGGCTCTGCACCCTAGAGTAACTTTTCAAAAAAAAAAATCAACCTAAAATTAGATCCAAGAGAGACAATTTACAAATCACTGGAGTACCAGAAAGCCTAGATCAAAAAAAAATCCTGTAAAACCAGGGAATTAATAGGAAAAAGTGTTCATATCTGCTAGAGCAATGGGGAAAAAATAACCATTGAAAGAATGCACAGAACTCTTTCAGAACGAGACCCCAGGATAAAAACTCTAAGGGCTATTATAACCAAATTTCAGAATTCTCAAATAAAGTACTATATATTGCAAGAAGCAAACAGGGAAACAATTTAATTACAAAGGAAACAAAATCGACATAGACAGGACTTAACCTCAACATTGAAGGATCAGAGAACCTGGAATACCATAATTCTGAGGGGAAAGGACCTTGGATTAAAGGCAAGAATTTGTTACCCTGCAAAATTCAGCATATACTGTCAGGGAAAAGATGGATTTCAATGAAATAGAGGACTTCTATAGTTTCCTGATAGAAAGACCATAACTGAACAGAGAATTTAACCATCAAAAATATGACTCAAGAGATGCATAAAAAGGTAAATGGAAAGAGGAAGGGAAAAAAATAAAGCTAAAGAAAGCGAGACAAATGTCAGTCAAGACCATCAAACTGTATAAAACCTATAAGGGAAGATATAGAATTGCAACCCTTGAGAATTTTATTTCTCTTAGGAGAGTTGAAGGATTGAATATAATTGAAAAGATTGGATTTAGAAGATATGGGCATAGTTTCTTTTCTTCCTATTGAAGAGGATCAAGATGACAACACTATCTTTGAGAGAAAAAGCCTTGATGAACACCAGTGGTGTTTGTTCTAAATGTATGTGTCTCAGTTTCCTTTGACCTATTTTAATTCTACTTTGCTAACAATGTTTAACCCTCTGTTGAGGGTATCATATGCTGGGCTTTCCTGAATCAGTGTCTTTTTACAATCAATTACAAAGTTCTTATGAGAAGCCTTCAGTGTCCCAGTACTTAGAGAATTTTGAAACTGTACAGTTAAATTATCAGAATTGACTTTAGTGTCAACCCTAGAAGGGTTGGAATCAATCCATAATTAAGTGAATAGGGTTTAAGTACCCTGGTGAGGGGACTAAAAGGGGGAGTTTGGGGAGATTATGTTTGGGGAGGGGTGTAAATGGTTTGTGAAATGATTTGACTTTAAATGGTACTTTGACTCATGAGGATTGTGTGTCCTTGGAGGGTAGTTGAAAAGGGATAAGGTAAAAAAATGCTTAAAATTCAATGCAATTCAAGACTCTTAAAAAGTATATTTCTAATGAGAGAAGAGGGGAAGGTACCTCATGTCTTTGAGATGTTGTTTATCAAACAATTAATCAATCTGTGATTTTACTTTGATTGGTAGTACTTTGAGTTTATCAAGCAATCAAGTAAACAATGAATAAAGCTTCAATTGATAGTACCTTATTGTTTGATAAAATAACACCAGGTAAAGAAGCACAAAGATCTATTATATTAGAGGAAAAGAAGGGAGAGTGTTGCCTCTGAGTATATTCTATTCAATATATTTGTCCCAGAGAGAGAATAAGATACATTGTCACTTGGGTTGAAAAATCTATCCTCTGCCGGGAAGGATGGGACTGGGGCCGGGGATAGTATGGAGGAGACTGCAAAAAGAGAAGGCAAAGATATAGGTGAAAATAAACTGAAAGGTAAATTTTAAAAGAAAAATTAAAGGGGAAAGAGAGTAAAACTTTGATGAAGTGGAATAAGAGGAAAGGACAAAGAAAAATATAAAAGGAGAAATATAGCATGGAGGGAAATACAGAATTACTAATTTAAAATAAATTAGTAATCTTAAATGAACAGGATGTACTCTCCCAAAAAAACAGAAGTTCATAGGAGAGTAGATTAAAATCCAAAATCCTACAATATATTGTTTACAAGAAACACATTTGAAGCAGAGAAGTACACACAGGTTAAAGGTAAAGGGATGGAGTAAATTTTGTTGTTTCAACATAAAAAATCGGGGGTAGCAATCTTGATCTCAGATAAAGCAAAACAAAAGTATTGATTTCATTACAAGGGATAAGGAAGAAAATTACATCTTCTTAAAAGGAACCATAGGTAATGAGGCTATATCATTTCTAAAAATGTATGCAATCAGTGGTACTGCATCCAGATTCCTAGAGATAAAACTGAATGAATTACAAGGAAATATAGACAGAAAAATATTAATAATGAGGGATCTTAACCTTCCTCTCTCAGAACTAGATAAATCTAAACACAAATTAAACAAGAAAGAAGTTAAGAAAGTGAATAAAATCTTAGGAAATATAAATATGATAGACCACTGGGAAAAAACTGAATAGCGATAGAAAAGAACATTCATTTTTTTTCTGTATTACATGGTACCTATACCAAAATTGACCATGCACTAGGCCATAAATACATTATAATCAAAAGTAGAAAGGCAGAAATAATAAATGCATACTGCTAAGATCATGATGTAATCAAAATTACAAGTAATAAAAAGTCATAGAAAGATAAGCCAAAAATTACTTAGGAACTAAAAAAAATCTTTAATTTTAAATAACAAGTGGATCAAAGCAAATCTTAGAAATTATCTATAATTATATCCAAGAAAATGATAACAAAGTCACATTATGCCACACAGCTAATTAATTACTAAGTGTCTGAGGTCGGATTTGAACTCAGATACTCCTGACTCCAGGGCTGGTGCTCTATCCACTGCATTACCTAGCTGCCCAAACCAATTTACTTTTGAGAGGAAATTTTAAATGCTTAATGAATAAAATAGAGAAAGAGGAGATCCATGAATTGTGTATGCATCTAAAAAAGCTTCAAAAAGAACAAATACAAGAATCCCAATTTAATACCAAATTAGAAACTCTGACATTCAAAAAAGAGATTAATTAAATTAAAAGAAAAAAAGCCATTCACCTAATAAATAAAACTGAATTGGTTATGTGAAAAATCAATAAAATAGTTAAACCTTTTGTTAATCTGATTTAAATCAAAAAGAAAGAAGATAACCATAGTACCATTATCAAAATTAAAAGAGTAAATTAATCATCAATAAGGTAGAAATTCAAGAGGTAATTCAGAGGGAAATTCAAGAAGTAATTCAGAGTTATTTTGCTGAATTGTATGCCAATAAATTTGATGACCTAAGTGAAATTGATGAATATTTATAAAAATGCAAATTGTCAAGATAAACAAAAGAGGAAAGAAAATACTTAAATAACCTCCTTTCTGAAAAAAAGAAATTGAAGAAACCAGCAATAAATTCCTTAAGGAAAAGTCTCTAGGTCCAGATGGATTTACAAGAGAATTTCAACAAACATTTAAGGAACAATTAATTCCTATTCCACATAAACTACTTTTAAAAATAGGAGGAGTTCTGCCAAATTCCTTTAATGACACCAATATGATGCTGATACATGAACTTGGAAGAACCAAAAGACAAAAAAAATTATAGACCAATCTCTCTAATGAGCTATATTACAAAAATCTCAAATAAAATTTTGGAAAAGAGATTACAGCCAGTTATACTGGGATAAGACATTAAGATCAAGTGGGATTTAAGGACAAGGATGGTTCAATGTTAGGAAAACACTCAACATAATTGAACATATAAATAGCAAAACCAACAGGAATCATATGATTATCTCAATAGCTGCTGAAAAAGTCTGATAAAATACAACATCCATTCCTATTAAAAACACTAGAAAGTAAAGGAATAAATGGAATTTTCCTTAAAATAATAAGTAGTATCTAGCTAGAACCATCAACAGATAATATATATATAATGGAGATAAACTTGAGGCATTTTCAATAAGATAAGAGATGAACCAGGATGAATATTAGCACCATTGTTATTCAGTATAGTATTAGAAATGTTCATTTTAGCAAAAAAAGAAGAAAAAGAAATTGAAGGTATTAGAATTGGCAATGAGGAAGTAAAACTCTCACTCTTTGCAGATGACATGATGGTATACTTAAGAGAACCGAAGAAAATCTTCTAAATTAATTAGCAAATTCAGCAAAGTAGCAGGATATAAAATAAACCCACATAAATCATCAGCATTTCTATATATGAGCAACAAAGGCCAAGAGTGAGAGATAGAAAGATAAATTCCACTTAAAATAACTGCAGACAACATTAAATACTTGGAATTCTATCTCCCAAGGCAAACCCAGAAATTGTATGAACACAATTATAAAGCTCTTTTCACCCAAATGAAGTCAGATCAAAACAATTGAAAAAATTAAATTAGTCATGTTTAGGTCGAGATAATATAATAAAAATGACAATTCTACCCAAATTAGATTTCTTTTTCAGGGCATGTCAATTAAACTACCAAATTATTATATTACTAAACTAGAAAATATAGCAACAAAATTCATCTGGACAACAAAAGGACAAGAATATCAATGGAACTGATGAAAAAAATGTAAAGGAAGATGGCCTAGCTCTACTAGATCTGAAACTATACTCTAAATTGGCAATTATCAAAACTGCCTGGTATTTGTTAAGAGATAGAGTAATAGATCAGTGGATTAGGATAAGTTCAAAAGAAACAGCAGTAAGCGACTATACTAATCTACTGTTTGACAAATACAAAATCAATAGCTTCTTGGATAAGAACCCATACTAGAAAATAGTTTAGCAAAAAATAGACATAGAGTTACACCTCATATCCTATACCAAAATAAGGACAAAATGGGTATAGGATTTAGTTTTGAAGTGTGACACCATAGATAAATCAACAGCCCAGATGAACAGAACAGGGTAGAAATTTATGATCAAGTAAGAACTATAGTACATTATAAATAGCAAAATGGATGATTTGACTATATTAAATTAATAAGTTTTTGCACTGATAAAATGAATGCTACCAAAATTGGAAGGGAAAAAAAGTATGGGAAACAATTTTCACAATGAGGGTTTCTGATAATGAACCTCATTTCTAAAATATATTGAGAATTGCGTCCAATTTATAAAGTTCAAGTTATTCCCCAATTGATAAATGGTCAAAGGATATGAATAGTCAATTTTCGAATGAAGGAATTAAAATTATATATGATCATATGAAAAAATGTTCCAAATCATTATTGATTAGTAAAATTCGAATTAGAACAGCTATGAGATATCACATCACACGTATCAGATTGGCTAAGATGACAAAAAGAGAAAATGATCAATGGTTGTGGGAGAATTGGGACAGTGCTGGTGGAGTTGTGAACTGATCTAATCATTCTGAAGAGCAATACGGATCTGTGCCCAAAAAGCAAAACCAAAAAAAAAACAATTTGATCATACCCTTTGACCCAGCAATTCTAATCATAAAAAATGGGAAAAGTCCCACTTGTTCCAAAATATTCTAAAACATTTTGTAATGGCCAAGTATTGGAAATTGAGGGGATACTCATCAATTGGGGAATGCTTAAACAAATTATGGTATATGAATGCTATGTAATGTTATTGTTTTTTAAGAAATTATAAATGGTCAGACTCTAGAAAAACATGGAATGAATTATAGGATTTGACAATGAGCACAGGGAGTAGAACCAAGAGAACAATGCACATACTAACAACAGTATTTTGAATTGATCAACCTTGATGGATACAATTCCTCTCAGCAGTTCAGAGAATTAGGACAACCTATTAGACTGGCTATGAACAATGCTATCCTCATCCAGAAGAAAAACAAAACAAAACAAAATTTAAAAACCCTTCAAAATATGATCGATATTCATTTTTTAAAAGTGTTCTCTTATGTATTTCTTTCCCTTAATCCTGATTCTGCCTATTGAAAATGACTAATCTGTAAACATACTTAATACAAATGTGCATGTACAATATTCACCTTACTGTTCCTCACTGAAGGGGGAAAATATGGGAATGGAGGGTGGATGGAAATTATGTAACTTAAAAATATTCATATACACATGAATGAATATTGAAAAATGTTCATAGAATGTATCTGAAAAATAAAATATCAGGTAAAAATGTTTAATTAATAAATTGATCAAAGAAAAATTTTAAACATTTTTAGGAAAAAAGAGTATTCATAGGAAGTGGCATATGAAGACAATATAGCAGTCTCTTAACCAAGAATTTTGTTATTGTCAAAAATAAAATACATATTAAATTTCAAATTATATACAAATATGACACAAAGAAACATTCTAAGATAATACATTCATTTACAGTATAGGCATTAAATAATGCCTA
Source organism: Macrotis lagotis (assembly GCF_037893015.1). Classification (NCBI taxonomy): domain Eukaryota; kingdom Metazoa; phylum Chordata; class Mammalia; order Peramelemorphia; family Peramelidae; genus Macrotis; species Macrotis lagotis. Next base: position 659,254,469 of record NC_133658.1, read on the forward strand.
ATTTTTTTTTATTTTTCCAGGGTAATGGGTTTAAGTGACTTGCCCAAGGTCACACAGGTAATTAAAATGTCTGAGACCAAACTGAACTCAGACCTTCCTGACCCCAGAACTGGTACTCTATCCATTGCACTACCTAGATGCTCCAAGAATGCCTAATTTGTTAAAAGTTTTATGCTGACTTTAGTGAAATATAGGCAAAATTTGGACCTCTTCTCAATGAGCTTATAAAATGGATTTTTACAAAATTTCATCATTATAATGCCAGGTTTTAAAAAAACAATAGGGATATATCTTTTATATTATTTGTACAAAATATTGTATGAGAGGAGATACAGTGTCATACAATTGTACATTTAATCATTTTATTATATTATATTTCTTATACAATATTCATAATACAATATTTTAACAATATATTTAAGAATCAAAATTTTATCAGAAATATGAATATATGCATATTAGGCACTTATATATATATATATTTAGGAATATCTCATTCTAAGAGAATCATAATTATTTTGCTTAGTCAATAAAATTCAAATATATTAGAAACTTTAAAAATCTGACAAAATTTAAAAATTATTTATATGCACTCTTTTTGGACATATTGTAGCTCTTAAGACTATACCCGCTCAATAATTTTTTTTTGATATTGCTTCTGAACTTTTAAATTGCTATTCATTGTTTGGCAACCTTGCTTCTTTTCTTATTTCCTTAACTAATTAAATAATTACTCATTATCCATAGCATGAGGAAGACAAAATCATAATGTCAACAATTTTTCTGGAACTGGAGAGCAATGACAGTTAGATTGTTGCAGGCCATAAAAATAATTTGTAAACCAAATCAATCCTGCAACTAGCCTGGAGGTAATGCCAGTTAGTCCCTAAGGACTCAGAAGGTCAAAACTGTACGTAAGTAAATGGACTAAAATGGACAAGAGGGAAATACGTGCTAAGTATAGCACCTCTAAAATTTAGAACTGCAAACAGTCATAGAGATTATTAATACAAAGTCTCTTTGGGGTATTTGATTTTACCACGGTCATGCATAGAAAGAAGAGCCATCTCTAAGAACTAGGATTAAAAATGCCCAGAAAATACAGACAAGAAGGATAGATGTAGGGGCATAAAACTGAGCTATTTCTTACTGGTTAAACCCCTTCTTTTTAGGCTTTTGCAAGGCAATGGGGTTAAGTGGCTTGCCCAAGGCCACACAGCTAGGTAATTATTAAGTGTCTGACGTCGGATTTGAACTCAGGTACTCCTGACTCTAGGGCTGGTGCCACAGAGTCACCTAACCACCCCTAAGCCCTTTTCTTAAAAGGAAGTTAGTGTCTACCACTTATTTTACTCCACACCTATATCCTTTTTATAGGGCAGGAGATGTCCATGACTTTCCTGATCAACAACTTCAGTGAAAATAGGGAGTTTTACAGAAACTTAATTGAAACAAATGCTATTTACAGACCTGCTTTTCAGGAACCATGATCAGGAAAATAGGACAAAAAGAGCAGGATTCTGTGCTCAGCCCTGAAAATTTATTTGATACATTCGTTCTGAAAGCCAGCTCAACATCAAGTTAACCTTTAAAGAGCAAATTTAGAAATATACTTCTTGTTCAGTTTCCTGTTAAAGGAATTTGAATGATTTCCCCCACTTGGAAAAGAAATAAATCAGTGCTTCAAAAGTAATCTTATGTAGAGTCCATTCCTTTAGGGGAAAATGTAGCTGTTTCTGCAGTTAGGTTATTTGCACCACTGGGCTCTAACTAATTAATTTTATTTCCTTATAATAGTATACTTCAAAGAGGTCAAATTATTAAACTTTGATTCAATAAAGTAGGAAAACCAGGGAGCTTGAAAGAGTATAATAATATCTGCTAATTTCATATATCCAAAATAATGAAATACTGTTTTTCATAATTGTCATCCTTGAAAGATAAACCTCCTCTATTTATGTATATATATATATGTGTATATATATATATATATATATATATATATATATATATGAAACAAAGACTCTTAAACTCTTGCATTTTCTAATATATTTTATAAACATCTAAATCCTTTGAAAATTTAATTTTTAATTTTGACTGTATAAATAAATGAATGCTAAGGGTCTGAAATACCATGAGACTTGATCTTTTTTCTTTGCACAAAAACACTGTATTAGACTTAGCCTAGGGGTCCAAATGCCATGAAATAGGAATCTTTTAACTTTATACAATGCTTTCATCAAATAGAGATAGGCATTCTTGAAAAGTCTCTCTTGCAGAAGGAAAAATAAGAGTAATGGTATTCGAAACTTCTAGCAATCTTTAGAATTAGCCTCAATGTTCTTTCTACTTAGTAATCCTTCACAAAGTTATAAAAATGATAAAACTTTCCTTCTCTAGTCAATAAATCACCCTTCATTCCATTTTTGCCACTACTAGGCATCAGGTCTAGATTGATGCCAACTGGATATTTGGAGATAACCACTTTGGAAACATGCCAATTTTGACATGCACTTCATGCTCTGGACTCAGTTTATTTGAAGAGTTATTATCTAATCAAATGCTAAATTAAGAGGTAGGAAAAACCACAGTTTGCTAAATATTTAGAAATTACCTCCATAGCTTATTTCAATGGAAGCCTCCTCTATAAATATTCCATTATTCCAAAAATATAACGATTGTTCACAGTGGACAGTATATATGTGTGCGTGTGTGTGTGTGAGTGTGCACATGTGTGTTTGTGAGGACATTCAGAAAAAAACCCACTGGAGTCCCTTTAAAAGCTAGCAATTACATTATACCCTGCTACTTTTCCTATGAGCCATGTAAAACAATGGAAAGATTCTATGTTTTGGGTATCTGCCAAGAAAATGTACAATACCTACTCTAATTGAACTTCTGTTCTGTCCATCTGAGTTAGTTTATGAAACTCATCAAATCTGTAGCACAGTTGGGAAGGTTCTTATTTCATTTGGGGATTTTAATTTGCAACTAAATGAGATGAAAGATATTCTCCTGAGATTGAATTTAACTGTACTAAGGAAAAGGAAAAAATGGAGGCGATAGAAGCTCCCAATTGCCCCCATCACATCAATGGGTCTTTACGTTGATACAAACAGACTCTTCTCCCAGTCTCAATGACTCTACCCTAAAGTGGTCTTTTTATTTCCCTTCACTCAGGTCATTTAAAAAAGTCCATAATATTCAGAGCATGAATAAATTCAAAATACAAAATGGAGGGGGAAAATGGATCCTTCCATCTAGAAACATATAGATATGTATCATCAGCAATAGTTTGTTTTTTTTAAATCAATAAATTTTAATTTCTTACTTTGTGCAAAGCACTGTGCTGGGCATTACAATAACCACTGACTTCAAGAAACTTAGGTTCTATAAAAATAATAAATGAAAAACAATGTGATAAGATAACACTACAACTTAAGGAGAATCAGTAATGGCATCAGCAAGCAGGTAGAACCCAACCTAAGTTTTGAAAGAGATCCAAAGGTAAAGAAATTTTCTTTTAAGGCAAGGGGGTAATATGTGTGCCAAAGTAAGGGGGTAGGGAAGGAAGGAAAGAGAATTTTGAGTTAGAAAACTACTAATTAGTTAATAATAGAGGAAGTGAAATATATTTGAAAAAAAACAAGTAAATCAAGTTATAAAAAGCATTAAATGACAAGGTGAGAAGTTGGCAGTATATAGCATTTAATACGCATTTAAGAAGTGACAGAGGCTAACAATAAGGAACTACTGGAGATTTTTTAGCAGAATTTTCTTTTTTTCTTTTTTCTTTTTTCTTTTTATTAAAGATATTATTTGAGTTTTACAATTTTCCCCCAATCTTACCTCCCTCCCCCAACCCCCCACTGAAAGCAATCTGTCAGTCTTTACTTTGTTTCCATGTTGTACATTGATCCAAATTTAGTGTGATGAGAGAGAAATCATGTCCTTAAGGAAGAGACAAGAAGTCTAAGAGGTAACAAGATCTGACAATAAGATATCTATTTTTTCCCCTAAATTAAAGGGAATAGTCCTTGAACTTTGTTCAAACTCCATGGCTCTTTATCTGGATATAGGTGGCACTCTCCTTTGCAGGCATCCCAAAATTGTTCCTGATTGTTGCACTGATGGAATGAGCGAGTCGTTCAAGGTTGAACATCACTCCCATGTTGCTGTTAGGGTATACAGTGTTTTTCTGGTTCTGCTCATCTCACTCAGCATCAGCTCATGTTGAGCAGAATTTTAATGAGACTTGTACCTGAGTAAATATTTTTGGCTTTATGCAAGAAAAGAGGAATTGTTGGAGAGGAAAGAGGCTTGAGGAATAGAAACCATCAAATTTGTCAGTCTTAGGTATAATAACGGCTTGAACTAGGGAGGCAGCATTATGAGCAGAGTATAGTATACCTCTACAGAAGTAGGTTTTATAAGATTCAACAGCTGACTGACTATCAGAGGAGAGCGAGAGAAAGAAGAGTCAAGAATAACTCTGAGGTTGAAATCAAGGGTGAAGTCAGCAGAACCCTTGGAAAGAAGATGATGTTTTCTGTCATGTACATGCCATGTCAAATTTGAGTGACTGATAATCCACCTAAACATTTCCAGGATGTAGTTGTCAATGTGGAATTGGCCTTCTGACCAAAGATTGGTAATGGCTAGATACACTTAGGAATCATCTATATAAATATGATAAAAGAACACAAAAAATGTTACTTGATTGTCTTGCATCCTCAATTCCACCACATATAAGGTAAGGTAGGGGTATCTGGATACGTATAATGTAAGTCAGGACAATTACATAGTTTCCTAAAGTAGAGAGACCCATTTGAGAGGTAAGGCATTATGCTTAATGTTTCTGGAATTATAAGAAAAATCCTTAATGCTTATTGTGTTAAAATAAATTTGTGCTATATTCAGTGTTATACTATCCTGAATGCTTGCTTGGGAATTTAGTCCTTTTTTCTTCAGCAGAGATTGGGAATAAATTAAATTTTGATGCTCTCAGGAGAAGTTTTTAGGCTGGGAACATGAACCAGAAATTTCTGAGAGTTCAAGACTGAACCCATTCTACATCTATCCATAGTACTGGTTCTGGGTCATGCATACACAAGCCACAGAATAAGGAAAGTACCATATAATTAGAATATTCATTTGATCATAGCAGGATGGGGGGAATTAATGATAATAGTATTCAGGAAAGTGCTTTGGATGAGAAGGTCCTTTATTCCAAGGATTATTCAATTGGAGGAGAAATTTTAGTATTCTGTCTCTCTATATTTCAGTTCTTGTTAGGGTACTGTTTTCAGGACTGGGTTTTTGATAGTAATGGAAGCAAGAAGCAATGTTGTCTCTACAAGATCAGACTAATCATGATGTGTGGGGTGATAGAAAATAGGGCCTGTGACTGGTGAAGGACATCTGAATTGACAGTTCTACTCTCTCCTCTTGTGTCTCTTTTCTCTAAGCCAGACAGCTTTCATCTACCTAAATTGTGTAAATCATCACACATTTTTACCCTTGAATTATTTGTTTATTTCTAAATTGTGGATGGTATTAAACTAATGTTGTTCTTTGATCAAAGCATCTACATAACTGATTCCACATTAACACAGTCTGTTACAATTTCTGTGAGTGGTATTTACCCAAGGGCTTTACTTCTGTCTTTATATATATATTTGTCTTCCAGTTCAAAGATTGAATAACTCTAGATATCTAACATTACATGCATATCCTCAAATGATTTGATTTTTTTGGATTATTGATACACAGTTAGTTTGTTACAAACTGATTATTTGGATTAAATTAAATGATGAAATGGTAAAAAAATAGGATTATTGTTAAAGCCACATTAGTACATTTAGGATTTACCAAGACATATTGGAACATCTCTCCTATTAGTTTTGTACAAAGGTGAAAAATCTTATGTTGATGGATGGCCTCTTTATTCTAATGCCCTTTTCAGTTACTTTGGGTTTTTAATGCTAGTAAAAATGACTATTTCACTCAAAATTATTCTTAAAATAATATTGCTATTATTGTGTACAAATTCCTTTAGTTCTGGTATTTCATTCAATAGAGACTAATTTCTCATGCACATACAAACACACACATATATATATGCACATATACTGAATTATGTCTAATAGTAGCCACCTCTAAGGAAGGGGGGTGAGAGAAGAAAAAGAAGGAAAAATATTTATGTGATTACTTTAATATATGTAATATGATAAAGGAAAAGCAAGTTGCACATAATAGATTTGCAGTTTCATGTACAATCATCTTCTTATTTTATTATAGTATGGAAATGCATGTTTTATTCCATAAGTTAAAAATCAAATTTTTTTTGAAAAAAAAATAAAAAGGAAGATTTCATAAAAATCTTATGTAACTGGAAACTTAAATACTGATGGAGTCAATTTGTTTAGCAATTTATCAGGTCAGTCTAGGAGTTTAGTCCTCAATGTGCTCAGGTCAAAAGTTTGAATCTTATTTCAATAGATGCTTAAAAAGCCTTTGATGAAATAAAATATCAATTTCTATTAAAAACACTAGAAAGTTTAAGAATAAATGGAGTTGCGTCTTTCTAAATTTCATCTTTCTAAAACCATCAACCAATATTATATGTAATAGGAAAAAACCTTGGGAGTATTTCCAATAAAATCAGGAAAGAAACAAAGATGTCCATTATAACCTTTACTATTCAATGTAGTTTTGGAAATAAGAGAAGAAAAAGAAATTGAAGAAATCAGAATTGGCAATGAGGAAGCAAAATTTTCCCTCTTTGCAAATGATATGATTTTATACTTAGAATATCATCTTAAAATCATCTGAGAAAATCATCTTAAAAACTCATTGAAACAATTAAAAAATTCAACAATGTAGCAGGATATAAAATAAATAAAATAACTATAGACAGCATTTGAATACTTGGGAATATACATCCCAAGACAAACACAGAAACTGTATGAACACAACTATAAAGCACTTCTAACCCAAATAAAGTGAGATCTAAACAATTGAATAAATGTCAAATGTTCATGGGTTGAGCTAATATGATCAAAATGACAATTATACGCAAAATAAATTATTTTTCAGTACCATATTGACCAACCTACCAAATAACTACTTTCTTGAGCTAAAAAAAAATAGAAACAAAATTTATCTAGTGCAACAAAAGGGCAAGAATGATAAGGGAACAGATGAAAAAAATGTAAAGGAAGGTGGCCTAGCTCTTACTATTTATCAAAGCTTCCTGGTACTGGTTGAGAAATAGAATAAGGGATCAGTGGATGAGGACAGGTTCAAAACCTCAGTAAATGACTACAGAAAGCTACTAATTGACAAACCCAAAGACATAACCTCCTGGGATAAGAACTAATGATTTGACAAATATTGTTTGGAAAAATGTAAAATAGCATGATAAAAACTAGGCATATATTCACATTTCACACCTTATACCAAAATAAATTCAAAATGGGTACAGGATTTAGACATAAAGAGTGACACCATGGATAAATGAATATGCCAAGAAATACTCTATCAGATCCATGGAAAGGGAATACATTTATGACCAAACAAGAATTAGAGCCCATTTTAAACTGCAAAATGAATGATTTTGACTATATTAAATTTAAAGATTTTTGCACTAATAAAATCAATACTGCCAAAATTAGAAGGAAAGCAGAAAGCTGGGAAAACTAGGAGTTCTGATAAAGGTTTCATTTCTAATATGCATATATATATATATATATATATATATATATATATATATATATATATATAAAATTGCATCTAATTTATAAGGTCACAAGTCATTCCCCAATTGCTAAATTATCAAAGGATATGAACAGACAGTTTTCAAATGAAGAAATTAAAGTTACATATGAAAAAGTGCTCCAAATATATTGATTAAAGACATACAAATTAAAACAACAATGAGGTATCATCTCATAACTATCAAAGTGGCCAAGATGAAGAAAAGGAAAAATGATCAATGTTGGAGAGATTGTGGGAGGATTGGGACATTGGTGCATTGCTGGTGGAGTTTGAATCCAAACATTCTGGAGAGTGATATAGAACTATACCCAAAGATCAATAAAACTATTTACACCCTTTGTTCTAGCAATTCCAATTCTAGGTCCTCATTCAAAATATTCATAGTAGTCCTTTTTTGTAGTGGCACAGACTTGGGAATTGAAGGGATGCCCATCAAATGGGGAATAGCTAAACAACTTACAGTACATGAATGTTACATAATACTACTGCTCCATAAGAAAACATCAATGGTCATATTCTATAGAAGCATGGGAAAAAAAGGATCTGATGCTGAGCAAAGGAAGTAGGACCAAGAGAAAAATGTTCACATAAACAACATTGTGAGATGACTTACAAAGTCATCATGATCTAGTGAAAGACAGAGTCAACACAACTGGTGATGGCTCTAAATGCAGTGGATAAATTTGGCTATTTGATGTCTAATCAAACTCTAAGCACTCCACAGCATCTACTTCAGTTGCTTCCATGCTCATTGGAAAGAAGTGTTCTCACCTGCCCATTCCATCAGTTAAAAACTTCATCTTTCCCAACTCAATGATGAGTTTGAGACTACCTCAGTTACCTCAACCTGGTTTAGACCATCTGCCTAAAAGTTTACCAGGGTATTGCCCTTGTGCATGCTATTTCTTCTTGGAATCATAGGTGAAAGGTGACTCATGTGGACACCAAAAATGGAAAGCAGCTCTGAAAAGGTCTCTACAGCTTTCACAACATAGATACTAGTTTTCCATGAACACACCCTACAGCCCTATAGATGACATAAAATGAAGCTATATCAAAAATATATTGAGTGACTGAATAAAGATTTTAAAAAATCTTGAATAGCTGGGAGTAAAGATATATAATTAAGCTTTAAAAATTCTTTTCAAAATAGAAACATCAAAATATAAATAAACATCAAAATTCTATGTGAGATAGCACATTTAAGAGAAGATACCAAAGATGTCCATATCAGGGGGGAAAAGTGACCATCACTTAAATTATAAGCTCATGGGCTAATGTAATAAAAATTTGCAAAAACAAAACAAAATAAAACAAACAAGCAAAAATTGTAAAAGGACTTTAGTACAGTTGCCTTAATAAAAAATCAAAGGTGTGTTGAACCCATTCCTTTTGGAGAAAATATGTTTTCTGTCTTTCCAACTTCTCTAAGTGTTCCAGGTCATAATGTCCCTGTGTATTATAGTGCTTAAATATTCCAGTCAGGTGAATAGGTTAGGTTCTTCACAAGAATGAAATATAGAGATTTTCTAGACCACTTTATGGTTTCCCCAGCTCCACTGTATATCTAAGAATGACCATAAACATTCCTTATCATCTATATCACTAAGCATAGATAGAAGTGGTGAACCAGGCATGTTATAGTTAATTTAGCAAAAGTGATAATGATGATGATGATGATGATGATGATGATGTTTGTCCTTCATTTTCAAAGAAGGTAATGACATTATGCAGGTAAAACCATGACATGCACATTAAATATATTTGAGGGAATGGTATACTAAGTCATCAGTCTCACTTTCTCCATCTGTGTTGTCTGTGTCCACTGGTCAGGTATGCATCAGGACAATTGAGGATAGCCCTGGATTCAAGGCAATCAGATTTAAGTGACTTGACAAGTTAAATGTCAAGTGTCTGAAGCTGAGTTTGAACTCAGGTCCTCCTAACTACAGGACCCAAAGTACTTTATCCATTGTACCACCTAGCTATCCCTAGTGTATATAATAGGGGGCAGATAGAGGTTCTTCTCTCTATTACCTCTTGAAAACAGAAGAGAACAACATAGCATAGCCTTTGCATTGCAACATACACTTAAAAAAGCATCAAATTCTTTAATAATTCTCTCTAAATGTGATGTTCTTTTAAAGAAATGAATGGATAGTTCATAAGGCTTGTTGTTTTGCATTACAAATGTTTAATTATTTCCTCTGACATCATTCATATATAAAATATATATGGTGTAGATTGAGATAATAAAATAAAGATGACATCTGACTATCTGCTTATTTATTCAGTGCCATAACAACTAAACAATCAAAGAATTATTTTATAGAGCTAGAAAAATACTAACATTTATATGGAAACACAAAAGGTCAAGAATAACAAGGGAGTCAATGGGAAAAAATTGTAAAGGAAGGTAGCCTAACCCTTCTGGGGTTATTACAAAGTGATAATCATCAATATGGTACTGGCCAGGAAATAGATCAGTGGATCAACAGAATAGATTAACCATATGATATACAGTAGTAATTTACCAAAGTAATCAACTATTCAATAAACACCCAAATCTAAATTTTGGGTATCAGAACTCAATATTTGTCATAAAATGCTTGCAAAAACTGGAGAACATTTGTCAGAAACTGTCTTTACAACAAAAACTCACATTGTATAATCCATATAAGGTAAGAATAAATTATTTAGATATAGTGATGTCATAAGAAAATGAAGGGAGTATGGAAAAATATGCCAGTCAATTCTGTGGATTAGGGAAGAGTTTATGACCATATAAGAAATCAAAAAGATCGTGGAAAGTAACTTGAATAATTTTGAGAACATAAAATAAGCTTTTGTACAAGTAAAATATGCAGTGTTGTGGGTAAAATTTAACAAAAAATAAACTGAAGCATTTCACCCCCCAAAAATAGCATTTTTAAAAGGGGACATACTATCTGCCAATAAAATATCAATGGATCCCTCACTTTTCTTCTAAAAATGCCAATAAAAAAGCTCCCTTTTTATAAGGTACCACAGAACAAAGAATAGAATAGGGTAGGTTATCTCCTGAGATTGAGAAAAAACATGACTGATTACACAGCTGTGGAGTGGGGAACAAAATAATTTTCTGGAGGTTGGGAATTGAATCTAACACCAATTCCCCTCCTCTCCTGTAACTAAAATGGTGGTTCAGATTTCTTTGTATAATAAACCAGACATTGTTGAAGGATAGCTTGGTGGTGTGAAGATATTCAAAAACTCCTTTGAGCTGATCATTTTTCATTTTTCCAAATCTAAACACTTATATTAACTACCTAAAAGTATATTATCTAAAAATTTGTTTCGCTTTATTATCTGTATGGGAACCCTAGTGCAGGAATGCTCCACACTGACACAAATCAGTTACTTATCTAGCATGTTAGGGTTTTGAGACAAGACAAGTCAGTTAATTACTCTTTTTTCAGTTTCCAGGTCTGTAAAATTGGGGTAATAAAAGTACTGACCTCCCAAGTTTGTGAGAATAAAAACTGGATAATAGTATGGATATTGTACAAAAGTTCTGTCCTCTACCCTCTTCTCATTTTTTTATACTCTCTTTCTTTGAGATTTCAGCTACCCTCGATCCCAGAGCTTCAATTATCAGTTCTACAAAAATGATTCCCAAGTTCTATTTCTGCCCCCTAAACCTCTGGTTCTCTATTAATGAGACTGTGTGATACAACCAAAAGAGAATTGATATTGATTCCAAAGACTAGGGTGCTAAGGCCAACTGTGTACCGTGTTCACTATTTGATTTTAGACAGATCATTTAATCTCCTGGGACTGAAACTGTGGAAGCTGTAAATCTGAGGGGAGTAGAATTGATGACCAGTTAGTCCAGTCTCACTCTAAATTCTAGGGGAATCATTTTCAACTTTCTATTCTATATTGACATTTAGATTTTTGTTAACTTCGCTAATATCCAAAACTGAATTCATCTTTCTCGCTACACTTGCTGCTCTCCCTTAGTAGTTTCAAATTCCTCCTGTGGTTGTAGCCTCAAAAACAGAGCAACTGAGTCACATTACAACTGAAAAGGGATGATATATTTCTCTCTTGGCTGTCTAATCAATAAAGAATGAATCTTCAAGAGTTTTGCTTCTATATACATGTGACTAACATGCACATATACATACCTGTATGTGTGTGTAGGATATTGATGCCTCTGTGTATGTATGTGTATCACTCATTTGAGCTTCAGAAGAGCACTGGGAGGTAGGTATTATCACTATTTCACAGATGAGGAAAATGAGGTGAAGAAACATTAAATGACTCCCTGAGATCACAGGGTAAGTAAATGACTGAGGCAGAATTTTAATTTGAATTAACTTTAATTTAGATTTGAATTTTAACTCCAAGTCCAGCATTCTATCATTTATGCTATAAAAGTGACAATACCCATACATATATATGTATATGAATATGCATATAATACTTAATGTTTTACCTTAAAGTCAGCAAAGCACCTTATATATATTTTCACATCTGAGCCTCACAGTAATCTTATGAGACTACTACATCAGGCATTGGTATCCCACTGTACAGTTAAAGAAACAGAGTCTTAGAAAGTGAAGTAAATTTGTCTATGGTAAAATAATTTATATGTTTTAGAGGCTGGATTTAAGCCCGGGATACTTATATTAAATTATTCCTCTAAGCATAACAAATATGTCAATATTCTTTTCTCCCCTCCCTCTGCCCAACCAGTTATCCTTACAAGTCATTTGCTGAAAGCCCTTCTCTTTATTTTATATCACCCTGATACTTTCTGCCACTATCTTCTTCACACTTGTCTCCCATAATAAAGTGACCCTTTTTAAAAGGTAAACACCTCCATATGAAAAGATCTACAATTCTATTTCATAACATTTTCTTAGATACCTTAGTATTTAAGTGATTGTACACTTAAGTATATAGGTACTTAGGATCATAGGTACTTAGATACTTAGGGGCAAGCTGTATTTATGCACTTAGGTAATTATATACTTAGGTACTTAGCTACTTTAGCTCCTTGGGGCTTGTGAGATGTTTAGAAGAACTAGTAGCTATGGTGTGAGGCCTTCTCAAGGCCATTTAAGTACTGCTCCACCATTGTTGGTATCCACCAGTGACTCTGCTCTCCCCTGTGGCTTCAAGTAGCTGTGGCATGCTCAATGATGACCTACTAATAAACACATCTCAGCTGGCTAAACCAGATGTAGAGTAACTGGTAAGTCTCAAACTCATCAGTGAGGGGTATCTACCCCAACCATGTAAAGATTTTACCCTATGGAATGAACAGATGAGAATAATTTATTTCAAAGGCCATGAAGGTGGCTAAATCAGGCAAAAAAGAAAACAGAAAATTTGAGCAGATAACAAAGATGACAAAGATTTTATCTACTACATTATGAGCTATTTCCAAAAGCCGCACTTTTACCTTGCCCTGGACTTCAGTGACTCTGGAAGACACAAGAAAGTAATAAATTTGTGCTTCTCTTAAATCCTCTTCTTATATAAGACTGGAGATGATTCTATGATGTATCTGGTCCTTTTGAAAAAGGAAGGAAGAAAAATAACAATGGATAAAGAGAGAGAGAGAGAGAGAGAGAGAGAGAGAGAGAGAGAGAGAGAGACATTAGATAGATGTAGATATAGAAATAGACATAGATGTAGACATAGAGACAGAGACAGAGACAGAGATAGAGATAGAGATAGATACAGATACAGATACAGATACAGATACAGATACAGATATAGATACAGATTAGATAGAGATAGAGATAGAGGTAGAGCTAGATGATATAGATATAGATACAGATACAGATACAGATAGAGTTGTACATATAGATGTAGAGATAGAGATAGAAATAGAGATAGAGATAGATATATGAACAGACAAATATGCATATACACATACATGCATGTATACATGTCTATGATATTTTGGATTAATTGGCAGTTACATAAATGTACTTACTTATGTATTATATAGGTAATTAGTTAAATAGGGGATCTCAGATAATTGTGGAAAAGAATAAGGACTAACATGGTTAAACTTCATTTTAGATTCCTCTGGATAAAAAGAAAAAAAAACATATTTTAGCTTTATAAATTTATCACTTCATCTGTGTGGATTCTTTCTCTACTCACTTGGATCCCACATCCTCTAGGAGTGGTTGATGGGTCCTGAAGCATTCCTTTGATGAGACCACTGACAATTCTATGGTCAAAATCGTGACCAATCTCTGTTGACCTGGTCCTCAAAAAGATAGCTAATCTGCTACTAGCCCCATATTTATAAATGTTTCAACTTAGTGGGATCTACTGCTATGTATGTGCAACCTAAAAAAACTCAACATCACTGTGCCACACATAAGTGATCCTTTAGATGAATTGTACTGGAAGTTACACATCATAGGTACACTTTAAGTTTTTGTTAATATGTATTTGAAAAAATAAAGCAAATTTATTTAAAAATAAAATCTGGGGGAAGATCTAATTTTAAAATTGCATACCCTCTAAAATTTTAGAATGATTAAATAAATAGTATGCTTCTGTTCTGCTATAAATAATGATAATCATGAAGCACATGAAGAAATCTATAAAGATCTAGAGTGATATAAAATAAAATACACAGAATAAAGATGATACATATTTTAATTATAACTATGGAAGAGAAATAAACAGAGAAGTAGGAGATAAGCACAAAAAAATCATTATAAAATGCTGAGCATAATGGGAAAATTAATCCTTCATTTTGTTTGTATGTTTATTACCTGACCTGAAAAGAACATAATCATATGTCAGAAGCTTTATTCACTTTCTGAAGTACAGAAGAAGTGTTTTTCCACCTTAACACAAGAAGTACTTCAGCTGTAGCAATAAGAGAAGAAAATGATTTTGAAGGAATCAGAACTGGAAATGAGGAAGCAAAGTTTTCACTCTTTACAGATTATATCATGGTATATTTAGACAACCCAAGAAAATCACTCTTTGAAATAATAAACAAATTCAGCAAAGTAGCAGGATATAAAATAAATCCACATAAATCATAAGCATTTCTATATATGAACAACAAAGACCAAAAGCTAGATGTAGAAAGAAAATCCATTTAAACTACAGACAACATTAAATACTTGGCAATCTACATTCCTAGACAATCTGAGAAACTGTAAGAGCACAAATATAAAACACTTCTCACCTAAATATAATCAGATATAAATAACTGGGAAAATGTCAAATGCTTATGGTTAGGTTTGGCTAATATTATAAAAATGACAATTCTACCCAAATTAAATTACTTATTCAGTGTCATCCCAATCAAACTACCAAATAACTACTTTACTGAGATAGAAAAAAATAGTAACAAAATTCATCTGGAGCAACAAAATGTCAAGAAAAGCAAGAGAACTGATGAAAAAAGTAAAGGAAGGGGGCCTAGCTCTCCCAGATCTAAAACTATACCATGAAGCAGCAGTCATCAAAACTTCTTGGAAATGATTAAGAAAGAGGATAATGGATCAGTAGATTAGATTATGTTAAAAAAAATCGCAATAAGTGACTTTAGTAATCTACTGTCTGACAAACCCAAAGACATCACTTTTTGGGATAAGAACTCATTATTTGACAAAAAATTGTTGGGAAAACTCGAAAATGGTATGACATAGTCTAGGCATAGATCTACATCTCACACCCTATACCAAAATAGTCAAAATGGGCACAGGATTCAGACATAAAGAGTGATATCATGGATAAATAAATAGATCAAGAAATACTCTATCAAATCTATGGGAAGGGGATAAAAAAGAATTTGAGTACATTATAAACTGAAAAATGAATGATTTGGACTATATTAAAAAAGTTTTTACAATATTAAAATCAATATTGTCAAAATCAGAAAGAAAGCAGAAAGCTGGGAAATAGTCTTGACAACGAGGAGTTCTGATAAAGGTCTCATTTCTAAAATATATAGAGAATTGCATAAGATTTTTAAGGTTACAAGGCATTCCTCAACTCATAAATGGTCAAAGAAAATGAACATGCAGTTTTCAAAATGAAGACATTAAAGGTAAACATAATCATATGGAAAAAATGCTCCAAATCATTATTGATTTGAGAAATGTAAATTAAAACAACAATGTGTTATTATCTCATACCTAGTAGATCGTCCAAGATGAGAAAAAGGGGAAAAGATCAGTGTTGTAGAGGTTGTGGGAGGATTTGGGACATTGATGCATTGCTAGTGGAGAGCAATATGGAACCATAGCCAAAGAAAAATAGAAATGATTGTTCTCTTTGACCCAGAACTATCAATACTAGGTCTATATCCAGAAGAAATAATAAAAAGTAGGAAAATTCCCACATGTTGCAAAATAGTCATAGCAGCCCTTTTTGTTGTGGGAAAGAATTTGAAATTGAGGGAATGTCCATTAATTAGGGAATGGTTAAACAAATTATAGTACAGGAATTCTATGGAATATTAGTTTTCTATAAGAAACTGTAAGTGACTGGATGATAGAGAAGCATGGAATGTGTTACAGGATTAACACATTAACACATTAACAACCACAACATTCTTACATGATTAACCTTAATTGAAGCAGGTTCTCTCAGCAGTTCAGAGAGCTAGGATAACCATATTAGACTATCTCTGGACAATGTTATCACCATCTAGAAGAATAAAAACAAAATAAAACAAAACATATAAACAGCCTTTCATAATCAATGAACACTTTATAAAAATCATCTCTAATGTATCTCTTTCCCTTAATCCTTATTCCTCATACAGAAAATGATTAATCTGTAAACAGTGTATCAAAAATATGTATGTGCAATGCTAATCTGACTGTTCACCTGTGATGGAAGAGGGATAGGAAGGGAGGGGGAAGAAAACTTTGTAACTGAAAAATATACATGTGTACATGGATGAAAAAATAAAGAGAGAAAGAAAGAAAAGAAAAGAAAACATAAGAAGCACTTCAAAATTTCTCCAAAATAATTTGGAAACATAAATTTTATAACTGACAATGTTTTTGTGATTTTGTTATTTCTGCTATATTATGTATTTTATTATCATGCAGTTACTTGTTAAAATCTGTTCACTTATTTTAGTGGAAACAGTTTATATGACAGTTTATAATTACAAACTCCAAAATGAATAATTTTTGCTACATTAAAATAAAAAGGTTTTGCACTAATAAAATCAATGCTACTAAAAGTAGAAGGAAAGTAGAAAACTGATAAACAGCTTTCACAAACAGGAGTTCAAATAAAGGTCTCATTTCTAAAATATATATATATATATATATATGTATATATGTATATATATAATTATATAATTGCATCAAATTTATAAGGTTATAAGTTGTTCCACAATTGATAAATGGTGAAAGGATATGAACAGATGGATTTCAAATGAGGAAATTAAAGCTGTATATGATTATATGGAAAACTCCAAATTATATTGATTAGAGAAATGCAAATCAAAATGACTATGAGGTATCACCTCACACCTATCAGATTGGACAAGATATGAAAAAAAGGAAAATGATCAATGTTGGACAGCTTGTGGGAAGATTAGGACATTAATGTTTTGCTGGTGGAGTTGTGAATGGATCCATCCATTCTGGAGAGCAGTATGGAACTATGTCCAAAGAGCAACAATAAAAATGATCTTTTCTTATGACCCAGCAATTCCAATTCTAGGTCTATATCCAGAAGAAATCATAAAAAACAGGAAAAGATCCGCATGCTCCAAAATATTCATAGCAGCTCTCTTTGTAGTGGCAAAGAATTGAAATTGAGGGGATGGTCATCAATTCGGAAGGGATGAATAAGTTATGGTACACAGATAATATGAAATGTTATTGTTCTATAAGAAACCATAATTGGCTGGACTTTAGAGAAGCAGGGAATGCATTATAGGATCTGATGCTGAGCAAAGGTATCAGAACCAAGAACTTTATAAAAATTATCTCATCTAGGGAGGCAGAGCCAAGGTGACAGCATGAAGGCAGAAATTCCTGGAAACTCATTCCCCCCAAAACTTCAAAAGCTGTAAAATTATGACTCTAGCCAAAATTTAGTGGGTCAGAACCCACACAAAGGCTGAGCGATAAAAATTCCCAATCTAAGACAACTTAGAAGTTCCACAGGAAAAGCCTGTTTCACCAAGACCAGGTACTGGAAAAATCTGCTGGGAACATAGCCCCAGCCCCAGCCCCAGTGCAATGCAACTAGGCTGGCTGCCTAGTTTCCTGGGGCATCCTGGGTCTATGGCAAAAGGAATGGTTTCCAGACCTCTTGGCCCAGGTATCACCAGGAACAACTTGAAGAGGTGGTGAGAGAATTCTGCTACAGCAGAATGAGTGAGGAGTAAACACCAGCCTCAGAGCAGCCCTGTGGTGAGAACCTGTAGTGGGAATCAGGGAAGCCAGTCTGTACCTCCAGAGTCCAGCCCATAGATGGTAAGGGGTCAGGGGGGACTGCAGAGATCTCTCTGCTCTCCCTGGGGCAGGACTCAGCTGTTTGCCCAAACTCAAAATCAAGTTGCAGTTTGAGCATACCACCATAGTCAATCAGGTATTCTCCTTACAGCTCCAGATCAGAGGGGAGGGCCTGTGGTCCTCCTATCCAGAGCACAGGGAAGAGAGCAGTCAGAGCCTCTTAGGTCCCTATGGATCTTCCTAAAAAAATCCCAAAGCCTTGGAAGTGTGGTTAATTGGTCATAAGCTGAGGAAAAGAGCAAACAAAAGTTTAAGAAGAATCTGACCATAGAAAAATACTTTTGTCCCATGGAAGATTTAGAAAAAGACAAAATTGAAGTTTTGGTGCCCAAAACCTCCAAGAGAAATAGAAAATGGTCTCAAGCTAAGGATGAGCTCCAAAAAGACTTTGAAAAACAATTAAGTGAGGTAGAGGAATAATTGAGAGGAGAAATGAGAGCAATGCAGCTAAATCATAAAAAGCAAATCAGCAGCTTAGTGAAAAATAAAAAAAAACTGAAGAAAATAATATGTTAAAAACCAGTTCAGGCCAAATGGAAAAAGCAACACAAAAGGCAAATGAGGAGAAGAATACCTTAAAAAAGGCAGAAATCAGCCATCTGGAAAAGGAGATAAAAAAGCTCTCTGAAGAAAATAACTCCTTCAAATGCAGAATGGAAATCAAGGAAGCCAATAAATTTGTGAAAATTCAGCAAGAAATAAAGATATTCAAAAAAACATAAATTAGCAGAAAATGTGAAATATCTCATTGGAAAAACAACTGACCTTGAAAACAGATCCAGAAGAGATAATTTAAAAATTATTGTGCTACCTGAAAGTCACAACCAGGAAAAGAGGTTAGACTTCATTTTCCAAAAATAATACAGCAACATTGACCTGAGATCCTAGAAGTAGAGAGTAAAATAGAAATTGAGGGAATTCACTGATCCCCTCCTAAAAGAGATCCCCCAAAGTGAAACTTCCATGCCAAAGAGAAAATACTACAAACTTCCAGAAATAAAAAATTCAACTACTGTGGCTCAGTAGTCAAGATTAATCAGGATTTGGCAGCATTTGCATTAAGGGTTTGTAGGGCTTGGAATATATTCAAGAAGACAAAGGATCTTGGTTTACAACCCAGAATCAATTATCCAGCAAAACTGAATATCTTCTTTTAGGGGAAAAGGTGGACTTTCAATGGAACAGGGTACTTTTAAACTTTCCTACTGAAACAACCAGAGATAAACAGAAAGTTTGATCTCCAATTACAGGACTCTGGTAAACTATAGAGAGTGTGGACAAGAGGGACTAACTATGAGGAACTTAATGTTGAACTGTTTGTAGTCCTGCATTGGAAGAAGATACTGATAACTAATATGAACTATCTCTTTCCTAAGCATAGTTAGAAAAAGCATATATAGAAAAGGCACAGGAAGGAGTTTAATATAATGGCACAATATAGTAAAAAGATGGAGTCAATTGGTGATAAAGGAAAGTACTAGAAAGAAGAGAAAGCAGAGGAAAAAGGGGCTAAGAAATGTGAAGAAAAAAGCTTTTTCAATAGAGTGGAATGGGGGAAGGTGAAGGAAAATGAGTGAGCCTTTGTTCTCATCAGAAATGGTTGAGAGAGGAAATAATATGCACAGATCAGTTGATTAATATAATTAATAGAGTATAGAAGTCTATCTTACCTTAGTGAAAAATGGGAAGAAAGGAATAAGGGGGAATAGGGGCAGGGAAGGTGGGAATAGGTGATAGAAAAGAGGGAAGATCGTGTGAGAGGATACTCAGATACAAAACACTTTTGAACAGGGGCAGGGTGAAAGAAGAAAGAGAATAGAATAAATGTGATTGGGAAGGAATAGTGTGAACAGAAGAACAGCTAGTAATAACAACTGTGGAAAAAATATTGAAGCAACATCTTTGGTGGACTTATGATAAAGAAAGCAATTCCTCCCAGAGACAGAGCCATTGGAATCTGAACAGAAGTACATTTCTTTCTCTCCGACTATTCTTGAGGTTTCTCATCTTTTTGGGGGGTGGTGAGGTAGGTTTATGTTTACTCTCACAAGATTATTGCAATAATATAAAATAAATAAACCAAAAAATTAAAAAACATATCTCATGTATCTCTTTTCCTTAATCCTAATTTCTCATACCAAAAAATACTGATCTGTAAACATGTTTATCAAACTATGTATATAAAATTCTAAACTGACTTTTCTAGGCTGAGGGGAGAGAGGTAAGAAGGGAGGGTGGAAGGAAATTTTGTAACTTAAAAATATTCATGTACATATGGATGAAAAAATGGGTTAACGTGATTTTGATGATTTCATAGCAAACTTCCAATGTGAACATTATCTTTAAAGCTGGTCTTCTGTTAGTTTTATTAATTCATAGATCTTAAAATTTGTCAATTCTCTATCTTCTATACCTAAGGGGTCATAAATTCCCAGAGAAATAACTATGTACACCATACTGATACTCTTACCTTAATAAAATCTATTTATATTTAACAACAAAGAAACATCAGGATGGGAAAAAGGGGGGAAGTGAATTCTTCAATTAATTATAAGTATTCTGAAGGGTCCATGCTGAAGTGGTATAGGTATAGGAAATGATACAGGTATAGGTATTTCTTCCTATTCAAACTCATTTACTGATTCTTTAGAATATATATTCTATAAAATCTCTAGACTATAGAAATACCTTATGTTCTTTTGAGCACAGTATATCAGAATCAGCTACTTTTCCAAACCTACTCTTAATTCTGACCACCAGTTATCCAGTCACTGCAACAATGCAAGAACCTACAAACACAGTCCAGTTGTTCTTGAACATTTCATGAGTATACTTAAAGGGGTATGGTTAATGGTAAATATGTAGGTGACATTTTGTGTTTACTAGATTGAGTCTCATATGAATTGAACTGATGAATGATGGGGGGAGGCAGAGGGGAATTATTCATTTTTTTTGTTTTGTCTTCCATAAACCATTTTAAAAGATTTTTCCAACTAGAATCACAATTGTTTGGGAATACTGAAGACAAATATGTAATTATATTTTTGTACAAGATGACTTAGGATCAGGAGTGGCTGGAGTTACCTTCAACTGTCTCTCAAAAGCCAGATTGTCAAAATTTCAATTTTTGAGCCCTTATACTTTGGAAATTGGCAAAGCAGGGCTTGATTTATTATTTTGTTGATTGTGATCATTTAGACATAAGAAAATGATGGAGAAAATATTAATAATGTAGATTAAGTTAAAATTCATCCTGCATACATTTCCCTCACCCAGAAAGTTATTAAACATTTATAAATACATGCCTGTATAAATTCTTGGAAGTAGAACTAGAAGGAAATTCAACAAACTTTACAAATGAAGAAGCAATGGAACAAGGAGAAAAAATTACTTAATCAATGTCAAAAAAGCAGTGAGAAGTCATGAATGAATTTGAATTCAAGAGCCTTTTGTTCTTAAAGTGAGGGTAACACATATTCTATTGTTTTGCTAGAAAAAAATAAATGTCAGTTCATTCTAGAGAAGCTGCAGGATATAGTAGTGGACAGAATGTTGATGAGCTTTTGTGACCTAGGAACCATTAAGAGTTTTTCATTCTATTTCATTCTATAATTTGTCTTAAAAAAGTCTATAGTCAAGAATAGTCTTATAAACACTTTAGATCTGAAGAGAAAAGAATTCAAAGGATACAGGGAAAACACAGGAATGGAATTCTGAGCATAGTAGCATAGAGCTCAAAGTGCAAGGGTCTCAGAGGTTTTCTATTTCAAATCATCCAATTAATAAAGGAAAAAAGAGACCAGGGAAGTTAATCAACTTACCTAAAGTCATACAGGGAATGATAAAAGAGGAATTTAACCCAATTTCTCTAGCTTCAGGGGGCATTTTTCTTTCCTTTACAACCCAATGGTTCTACAAGGTTCACAATTTGTAAAGAACTGAAACATGACTGATGAGTCATTGTCAATCACCTGGAAAAATAGGCAGAATAAGAGAGATATTAGATATCTCTCTCCCAATTATCATTTAGGAGTGAGATTGTGAGAATTTATTACCTATCTACTAAGTGTCAAGCATTATGTTTTACTATTATTATCTTATCTGATTCTCAAAATAACCCTATGAAATAGGTTCTGTCATTTTCCTCATTTTATAGTTGAGAAAACTGAGGAGGACGAAAGTTAAGTGACTTGACCAAGAATACACAGCTCATTTGTATCTGAGGCTGGACATTGAATTCAGATTTATCTGAATCCAAGTCCAGAGTTTTATCCACAGTTCTACTTAGATTTATCTCACCTTAAAAAGGTAAGAGTCTAATCCAACCTATAGGACAGTGAAGTTACCTGGTAAATGTTTAGAATGTATTATTAAATGAATAGTTAAAGGACATCTAGAAATGGAAGATATATTGAAAAAAGAATAAAAATAACTTTACTTTTAACAAAACATAACAGATAAAAGCTATTTCTTATTTTGATCAGATTATTAGACTGATAGGTAAGAAAAAGGTAGTTATTATTTTATGTCGATTTTAATAGAGTTTTTCATAACATATCTAATATCTTCCTTTGTGAAAAACAATGGAGATGGAGATTCTAGACAATTTTCAATTGATGCAATAAGAATTAAGTAAATCCCCCAATGATAAATGGTCAAAAAATATGAATAGAAAGTTTTCAAATGAGGAAATTAAAACTATACATAATCATATGACAAATGCTCCAAATCACTATTGATTAGAGAAATGTAAATTAAAACAACAATGAGATATCATCTTACACCTATCACATTAACCCAGAAAAAGGGAAAATGATCAATGTTTGAGAGGTTGTGGGAGGATTGGGACATTGATGCATTGCTGGTGGAATTGTGAATGGATCCAAACTTTCTGGAAAGTAATATGGAACTATGCCCAAAGAACAATAAAATTATTCATACTCTTGCCTAGCAATTCCAATTCTAGGACTATATCCAGAAGAAATTGTAAAAAATAGGAAAAGTCCTATATTTTCCAAAATATTCGCAGCAGCTCTTTTTGTAGTAGCAAGAATTGGAAATTGAGGGGATGCCCAACAATTGGAGAATGGCTAAACAAGTTATGGTCCTTGAGTACCATGGAATATTATTGTTCTAAATGAAACCATAAATGGTCAGACTCTAGAGAAGCATGGATTGAGTTACAGCATCTGATGCTGAGTGAAAGGAGTAGAGCCAGGGGCAGCTAGGTAGCACAGTAGAGATAGAGCACCAGCCTTGGAGTCAGGAATACCTGGGTTCAAATGTGACCTCAGACACTTAATTACCTAGCTGTGTGGCCTTGGGCAATCCACTTAACCCCATTGCCTTGCAAAAAAAAATCTAAAAGAAAAGAAAGGAGTAGAGCCAAGAGAACAATGTATGCAACAGCAACATTATGAGATGAACAGGATGATGGAAACAATTTCTCTTGACATTCTAGAGAGCTAGGACAACTGTCTTTGGCTTGTTATGGACTATATTATCTCCAACCAGAGGAAGAAAAACAAAGCAAAACACAGAGAAAAAAAATCAGCCCTTCTGAATCTGATGAACACTTTATAAAAATTATCTCTGATGTATCTCCCTTAATCCTAACTCCTCATGCCAAAAATTACTAATTTGTAAATCTGTTTAACAAAATATGTTAAATGCTCACTTGACTATTCCCTGCTTAAGGGAGAGGGGTGGGGAGGGAGGGTCGCTGGAAATTTTGTAAGTTGGAAATATGCATGTACAAATGGATGAAAATAAGTTAATAAATAAATTTTTAAAGAGAAAGGAAAAAAGA
This sequence comes from Macrotis lagotis, assembly GCF_037893015.1. Taxonomy (NCBI): domain Eukaryota; kingdom Metazoa; phylum Chordata; class Mammalia; order Peramelemorphia; family Peramelidae; genus Macrotis; species Macrotis lagotis. Next base: position 659,278,577 of record NC_133658.1, read on the forward strand.
ATCCAGTTAAATAGATGCACTCAAATAATGGTCTTTAATGTTCAATTTCAACTTCAAAGGTTGCTAGAGATGACCCCTAGTGTTGTTTGGCCTTAAGGTATTTAACAATTTTATCAATGACCTAGACTAGAAATTCTTAACCTGAAGTACATAAATTGTTTTAAAATACATATTTGATAACTATATTTCAATAAGAATGTTTTCCATTATATTCTATTTTGTGATATAAAAATATTGAGAACTGTCAAGTAGGTTTATAACATTCAAAAAAAGTTAAGATCCTTGACTTAGATCCAGGATGAAAAATGTCCAGTCTACCTGACCATACGGTTCATGAAGGCATTTGATTTGGTGCTACAAAGGCAACTGCAGGTATGACTTGGAATTCAGTATATCTTGGAGTTCTATGAGGGCTAATTTTTAAGTTGATAATTTTTATATGATCATTGAATGATGCTATTAATATTCAAATGGCCCTTGGTAGGAAAAAAAATTCCCTACCCCTGACTTCCATAAATACATAGATAATATTTAAGATTAATAATAGATTTTACTTATGTAGTACCTTAAGATTTTCAAAGCACATTAGATCTATTCTGTCTGGATTCCTGCCCACCCATCAACTGATTCTTCTGAATGTGTTTTGGGGGGAAGTGGTAGGTTGGAGGTGTTCAAGATTAAATGACTTAAGTAACCAAACTATAAAGAAAAAAAGGATTTCTTATTCTAAGAAACTGATCATTCTAAGGAAGACAAATTGCTGGTATCATTTCAACTTCCAGGCTAGAGATTTGGTTTAATAATTTTTCCAGACCCTCTTAGAGTATACTACTAATCAGCAACATTCTGAATAATTTTAGATTTTAGGTTATGCAAAGAACTTAATTGGAGTGAGGGGAGAGAGAGAGAGAGAGAGAGAGAGAGAGAGAGAGAGAGAGAGAGAGAGAGAGAGAGAGAGAGAGAGTGCTAAAATGATCCAGTCAAGGGAAAATTCAAGGTTTTGGGTGGTTATTCACAATAAAACTGACAAGATTTTTTGTCAAAAAGAGAAAACATTCTTCCTTCAACAGCAATAAATAGGAGAAGGTGATCAAATACTTTTATAACTGTTAAAGAATTCCATCTGATCTAAGACAGCTGGACAGAAATATATTTATACAAAGCTACAGGATTCTATTCAAAACAAGTAATTTTTACAACACTGAATGAGACCATCTGTTTCACTGTGTCCTTACATAATTTTCACACTACAGTTCTCTTTCAATTCTCACAACAATTGTCCTCATTTTACAAATGATGCACCTAAGCCTTACAGAGGTTTGTGACTTACCCATAATCTCACAAGTAGCCTAAGGAAAGATTACATCAATTGTTCCTGACCCCAAACCCAGTGCTCTACACACCATATCAACTACCTGTCAAAATGTATATAAAATAATCAGACATTCTTATCAAATCTGCAGATGATAGCTAAGGATAGCTCATATAGTAGGTGACAAGAGTTTCACCGCTCAAGATTCACACCAAAAGTCCAGAAAGTCTAGAACATTAGGCTAAATATACAAAATGTAATAGGAATACATGTAGAGTCTTGCACTTGGGCTATCAAAATTAAAAAAAAAACAACAGCAGCAACAACAACAATAAAACAAGTTCAAAATGGGGGAATGGAAGGTAAAGAGAAGTTTTCCTACAAAATGATCTAGGAGAATTAGGGAAACTACTAACTCTTTATGTCAAGTGCCCAAAAAGTTGATATGATCTTTCTTATTATCAAAAGTCACAATACAGAAGACTGGGGAGATGATTGTTTTATAGTTATGTTTGTCTCTTCATGACCCTGTGAAATATAATATTAATGGGATTTTCTTGGCAAAGCTAGATACTAGTTGCAGCTAAAGAAAATATCTAGAACTGAGAAATAAAGTATTCTGTGTGGGAAGTAGCAAGGAATCCAGAGTCACTAAATTGAAGAGCACATGGCAGGGTGTAAGGTATAAAAAATAAACTAGAAGGTCTAGGAGGGAGTAGGTTATGAAAGGGTTTAAATGCCAAATTGAAGATTCTGTATTTGATCCTGAAGCTGATAGAGACCCCATGGGAGTATGAAGGGGATATAGTTGAATCTGAACTTTAGGAAAATCTCTTACAGTCATGAGGATGGACTAGAGAAGGAAAACTTTTCTATTACTGAGACTAATCAACAGGCTACGGTAATTGGTCAAGTGTGAGGAGGTGAGGGCCTAGAGTAGGTGGGTAGCAGTGTCCGATAAGATAAGAAGAGCATATTATAAAGTTAACATTGACAGGCCTTGGCAAAAAATTGGATATGGCAGGCAGGGTTAAGAGAGAGAGAGTTGAGAGGTCAAGAATGGGAATTAGGAAGCTCAGAGTGTTTATTTAAATAATCCAGGAAGTTTGGAAGGGGCAAGAGTTTATTAAAAAAGATAATGGCTAAGCTTTATATACATTGAGTTTAAGATGTCTATGGGACACGCAATCTGGGATATCTAAATGCAAATGAGAAAATAAATGTTAGCAGAGGAGGCTAGGGCTGAGAAAAATAGATTTGAGAATCAACAGCCTGAGATCTAATGAGATTCCTAAGGGAAATATAGTGGGGAAAATATGTGAAGACCAAGGATAAAGTCAAGGGAGATGCCTATGGTTTGTGGATGTGATCTGGATAAAAAATAGGGAAAAGTCAATTAGATAGGAGGAAAACCAGGAAAAAGTAGTGTTCCAAAAAACTAGAGAGAAGATAATATCAAGGAAATGAAGAGAGTGATAGTGTCAGAGGCTTCAGAAAGATCAAGAAGAATGAGAATTGAGAAAAGGCCATTACATTTGGGATTTTAGAGATCACTAGGAACTTTGGAAAGAGCACTTTCAGATGATTGATGTTGCAGATTGTAGAGAGTTAAGAAAAATGTGAACAAGAGGAAGTGGAAGCATTTTTTGTTGATGATTTTCTAAGGAATATAGCCACAAAAAGCAGAAAAAAATATGAGGCATTAGTAGGAAATGAATCAATAAAGGATTTGTGGAGGACAGGAGAGACATAGGCATGTTTTCATTTTAGAAAAATAGGAAGGGATTAGAGTAAATTAGAATGGGGATGACAAAAGGCACAATCTGATAGAAATACAAGATGGAATGAGATCCCTTGTGCATGCAAAGGGAGGTTAGGGTTAGAAATGAGAAGGGCCAACTTATGATGTGAGAGATAGGAGTCAAGGAGAAGATATTGACAGAAAACATCTGGAATGTGCTGTACATAAAATGTGTAATAAATAACACACTAAAATTTTGCTTACTAAATGATTAATATGCATTAACTTCATAAATTACATGCAGGTATTTAGGAGATAACTATACCAAGTCTGTTCTAGATAACAAGAGTCACATCACATAGTAAAACAAAACATTTTATAATCCTATAAAAAAGAGAATCAAGGCAAAGGAAAAATTGAACCAAAAACAGGCAGGCTCAATATAGAAGGGACAGACTGTCTATTTGGAAATTATTTATTTTCTTCAAATAACTATAATATTTTATTCCTATTATATATATATATATACATATATATATATATACATATATATATATATATTTTGTTACTTTTTTCAGTTTAAATATTTTTGTCTAAATCATGTTCATTCTTTTATGTATTGGACTAAATTTAGCTTTCATCTTGCTTTTCTTTTTAGTTAAACCAAATTCTTTTATGTTACAATCCCTAGAGATATGAAATATTCACTAAATTATTCATTAAGATTGTTCACTGTGGAAAAATGAAAAATTTTCCCTTAAAAATGGAACACTGATTTGCCAAAATTGTTACTCTTTCAGGTGTAGAGGAAAAAAATTAAGAAAATAGCTAATATGGAGAAAAGAGTAACTTGATTTGCTTCTCATTCTTATTAACACTGACAGAGTTTCAAAGAAGAGAGTACATTAAAACAAACTTTCCATTCCAAGATCAGTTCACAACAAGCACCTGTCTCCCATAGGAGATAAATGGAGTCAAAGACAAGGTTTGGGAGAACTCCTTTATCCCACAATTTCCATGAGAAAGATAACAAAAGAATAAGGTTAGTGTCAAATATTTTTAAATTCTCCATTTCCTTGTGAATAATCCATTTTAAATAGCAATTTTACTAAGGTATTCAATTAACTCAATTGTTTCCCCAATATTCTGCATATCATATTCAAAATATCATATGAGTTCTGATTAATATATTTTCTTTTTTGGATATAAGGAAAATTATTTCAAGATTTGGAGTCAGAAAATCTGGATTAAAATAACAGTTTGTCACTTATTTCTTGTAGAACACCTGTCAAAATTATATCACCTCTCTGAATATCAGTGTCCTCTGTAAATGAAGGAACTTGAAAAGATAATTTCCAAAGTCTCTTTCAGCTCTAAATCAATGATTGTATGATTCTTCATGATTCCTTTATAGAGTCAAAACTAGCATATTATCCACAAATCTTTGGAACAAAACAGAGAAGTAGTTTGCTAAACAATTTTGCTTGCATTAAAATTAGCATACTCTTCCCCATCTCCTGAATGACAATAATCTCTAGATTAAGGAAAGAGTCTTTGTTCAAATGAGGAAAAATCCTATTTTCATTTTAAACTGGTATAATTTTCATTTCCCTTGAATTAAGAATCAATCATCTAAACTTAAAAAAAATATATCTACCAACACTCAGTTGTGAAAGAGGTAGATATTTTTTATATAATCTTGGAATCTATTCAAATTTTGCTTGAGAAAATTAAGAGATTGGGCTGTTTTGCTTCCCATAGAGTTTAAAACTTTCATTGAACTCCTGTTTCCCTACCATAGTACCCGTAATTATAGTTAATTTAAAAAACTGTAGCCAACAGTCCCTACATCTAAATCAGGTAAACAGATACTCTATATGCCTTATAGAATGAACAGCAGTTATCTTAGAAACTGACACCATTTTTTTCAGGATCACATTCACACTAAGGATAAAGTAATGGTTCTAAATTTAGAAAGACCTGAGTTAAAATTCAGTTTCCATCAAGTACTAGCTATGAACATCTGGGCAAGTAGGAACTTATTTTCCTTAGTTCCCTTTTTATGAAGCTGAAATGAAATAGCTTTTCTATAAAAAGCACTTGGCATAATGTCTAGCAAAGTGAACCAAACTTGACATTTCATCTAAACCTATCAGATTGACCAAAAAGATAGAAGGGGAAAATGTTGAAGGTACAGACACACTAATACACTGTTGGTAGAATTAATAGTGAGCTAATCCAATCTTTTTTATTTTATTTTATTTTCCCCTCAGTTACATGCAAAAACAACTTTCAACATTTACTTCTACAACCATGAGTAGCAAATTCTCCCTCTTCCTCCCACATCACTCCCCTTTACTGAGAAAGGAAGTTGCTTTGTATAGGTTAAGATGTGTAGTGATAAAAAAACTTTACTACAATAGTCATGTTGTAAAAGTACACATAATCACCCCCCCAAATAAAAAGAGAAACATCAAGAAAATTAAAATTAAAAAAATGAAAGCTTGGGCTTTTATTCAGATATCCTGATGGTGTCTGATAGTTTTCTTTAGGATGATTAGTATTGTTTAACAAAAGTCCTTCAGAGTTCTCTTGGGTCACAACATTACTGAGAAAAGGTAAGTGATTTGCTGCTGATCATCCTGCAATATTTTTGTTACATTGTTTTCAATATAATTTCCATTGTATCTGCTTGTGTAAGTTATTTTTTACTGAGAACATACTGTTCATCATTTTTCATAACAAAACATCATTTCATCTTGATAATATACCATAATTTATTCATTCATTCCCCATCTGTTAGGCATGTCCTCAATCTCCAGCTCCATGCCACTAGAAAAGAGGTGCTATAAATATCTGTATAAGTATAGGTTCTTTTCTTCCAATATTTCATCTCTTCTGGAAAATTGAACAGTCATACTGCTAGACCAATAAGTAGACATGATTTCATAGTCTTTTGGGCATAGTTCCAAATAGCTCTATAGAATTGTTGAATAATTTCACAACTCCTCAAATAGCACATCAAATCAATGTCTCAATTTCCCTACATCCCTTCCAATATTTGTTATTTTCTCCTTATGTTCTATCAGCCAATCCTACAGGTAAAGGTAGTACCTCAGAATTATTCCAACCAACATTTCTCCTATCAATAATGATTTAGGACATTTAAAAAATGATTTAAATGCAACACAACCTCTTCTAAAAATTGTTCAAGTCTATTGGATCATTTATCAATTGGATAATGGTTCTTTTGTTTTATAAATTTGACTCAATTTTCTATTTGAAAATTAATATCTTTATCAGAGAAACTTGTTTCAATTATTTTTTCCCATCATGCTATTGCTAACTGTATTTCTCTCCATCCTATTAACCCCCATCCACATTTATTCTATTCTCTCTCCTTTCTCTCCTCAAAAGTGTTTTGCTTCTGACCACCCCCTCCCAAATTTCTTCCCTCCTTTCTGTCATCTACAGCCCCAACCCCCTCCTAACTCCCACCTCCATCCCCTTTTTCCATCCCTTTCTTTCCTACCTTCCTCTAGGTAAGATAGATTTCTGAGGCAGTTCCAATGAGAATAATGCTCACTCACTCCCCCTTACCTTCCCCCTCTTTCACTCCACTGCAAAAGCTTTTTCTTGCCTCTTTCATATAAAATAATTTAGCTCATTCTAGTTCTCTTTTCTTTCTCCCAGTACAGTTTTCTCTTGCCCATTAACTCTAACTTTTTAATATATTATAACTCTAAATTCAGTTTCTAGCTATGCTTTTATCTCTGTGTACTCCTTCTAACTGCCCTAATAGCTGAAATAATCCATGAGTGAACATTATCCCCTTCCCACTCAGGCATATTTACAGTTCAATATCAATTAGTCTCTTATGATTTGTCTTTCCTCTTGAATTGTTTTATGCTTCACTTGGGTCTTGTATTTGAAGACGAAATTTTCTGTTCAACTCTGATTGTTTCATCAAGAAAGTTTGAAAGTCCTTGCTATTGTTGAATGTTCATCTTTTCCCCAAAATAGTATGCTCAGTTTTGCTGGGTTACTGTTTCTTGGTTGTAATGCAAACTATTTTGCCTTCTGGAATATCATATTCCAAGCTCCATGATTTCTTAATGTAGAAGCTGGTAAATCTTTACTTATATTACTGTGACTCCATGATATTTAAATTGCTTCTTTTTGGCTGCTTGCAATATTTTCTCCTTTACTTGTGAGTTCTAAAAATCGATTATAATTACTGGTGGTTTTCATTTTGAAATTTCTTTTAGGAGATGATCTGGTGGATTCTGTCAACTTCTATTTTACCCTTTGCTTCTAGGATATCAGAGCAGCATTTCTAGATATTTTTTTGAAAAAAAGATATCTAGGTTTTTTTTTATCATTACTTTCAGGTAGTCATGTAATTTTTAAATTATCATTCCTAATTCTATTTTCCAGACCAGTAGATTTTGAGTGAGATATTTCACATTTTCTTGTTGTTTTTATTCTTTTGTTTTTGCTTTATTGTTTCTTGATTTCTCACAAAGCCATCAACTTAGCTCCATTCTATATTTTAAGGAATTATTTTCTTCAGAGAGTTTTTGCATCTCTTTTCTATTTGACCAAATCTGTTTGTAAGGTCTTCTTCCCATTGGCCTTTTGGACCACTTTTTCTATTTGACCCAAACTGTTTTTTAAGATGTTATTTTCTTCAGTATCTTTTTGTGTCTCCTTTACCAAGCTACTAATGCAGTTTTCATGATGTTCCCACATTACTCTCATTCATTTTCCCAACTTTTCATCTACAGCCATCACTTGATTTCAAAATCTTTTTTGAGCTCTCCCATATCCTGTGACCAAAGCAAATTTTTCTTAGAGACTTTGTATTCAGAACTTTTGAATTCCTTACCTTCTGAATGTGTAGTTTGATCTTCCATATGACCAAAGTAATTTTTTATAGTTGGATTTATTTTCTGTTGTTTGCTCATTTCCTGGCCTATGACTTGATATTAATTCTTTGTTAAGATGGTGTTTAGCTTCCAGGGTGGAGGACACACTATCGCAATCTTTTTGAGATTTTTGCAGCTGTTTTCAGAGATATCTCCAGGGACCTGCAAATTTTCAATTTCGAAGGTTTTATGAGAGGTTTGTACTGCTCTTCTGGTCTATGCTCTGTCTGATCTATGGGTGACTACAAACATTCCTTTCTCTCCTGGAACTATGAGAAGTCTCCATTCCACTAAGTCAGTAAGCCTTGTTTTGTTTTTGCTTCTCTTCCTGGGACTTGGGTCCCAATCTGTGACCCAGATCTGAGTATGGGCAAAGCAGCAGTGTCCTATGTCAGAATTAGCAAAGAGAAACCTGTAATTACCTTTTGGGTCCCTTACTGAGAACTCCAGAAGCAGCTTCCAGGTGGCCTCTGAAGCTTGTTCTTAGTTCACTGTTTTTGGGGCTGCTCTGAAACCTTCACTGGACTGGGGTCCACTCTAACTCTGGTGTGGCAGAGTTTTCCTGCTAAACTTTTAAGTGTTCTTTGGTAGTCCCTGTGCCAAGAATTCTGGAAACTGTTACTGTCATTGATCCATATACCTGTCAGTCTATTCCTGGATGACTAGAGCCAGTTCCCTCTGCAAAGTCCAGGGTACACTGTGGGTCCTTAATAACTCTTTTTAACAGGCTTTTCCTGTGGATATTGTCAGTTAGCTTGGGCTGGAAAATTGTCTTCCTCAGGCTTTTTGTGGGTTCTGCCTCTCTAGAATTTGGTTAGAATAATTATTTAAGGGTATTTGGAGAAGTTTGAGAGAGATTACAGGTGAGTCAATACTTTAACTCCATCATTTTGGCCTCTATCTAATCATACCATTTTGGAGAGAAATCTGGAATTATGCCCAGAGTTATAAACTTGTATATATAATTTTTGTCTCAGCAAAAACATTATCAGGTCTGTTTCCCAAGTTGATTCAGCTAAAAGGAAAAGGACTCATATCTTCTAAAATATTTATAGTGCCTATCTGGGATGGCAAAGAACTGGAAACAGAGTAAGGGCTAAACAAGGTATGGTATATGTGGTATATTGTAATGTAATACTATTGTGCTGTAAGAAATGATAAGCAGATTGATTTTAATAAAACATGGAAAGAATTTCATGAAATAATGAAGAATGAAATGAGCAGAAATTGTGAATGATTAAGTTATTCTGAATAGTATAAATACTGAAATAAACTTTAAAGGAACTATGAAGGAAGATGCTATTCACTACCAGAGAAAGAACTGATAAAACAGAAATATGCAGAGCATGGTTTTACATGCATACATATCTACATACATTCATATCTACGTATGTATGTTTACATTCATATGTGTCCTGGTCAAATGGTAGTCTTCTCTAAGGTTCAGTGGGGTGAAAGGAGGAAGACAGTATGGGATTTAAAGCATAACAAAAATAATTTAATAAAAAAAAAGGAACAGTCTTCATAAGGTCTGAATGTCAATGGAGGAACCAATCAATCAACAAGAATTCAGCACTTCTGCATTCATGTCTAGTATTTAGCATTAACACCAAGTTAGATGCTAGTGATACAAAGTTAAAAAGTGAGGGGAAAAATAAATATGCACAAAGATAAATAATACACATGTATATTTGTATATATGTATATGTATGTATCAGACATGTGTGAGTAGGGCACTACAATACATAGAATTAGGGAAAAAGTTCACATAAAAGTTTAGATCATTGAATGAAACTTGGGATAATGAAAGATAATATTTCCATCATGAGGGATAATTAGAACAAAGGAATAGAAGAAACAGGAGATAAATGACATGGGGAAAAGTGAGAAAGTCAGTTTGGCTGAATTACCTTTGTGGATAAAGGAGATCACCATGTAATAAGCGTGAAACCAAGGTTGAGAATATGTTTTTCAGGATTTAATTGTTAATTGGAAGAGTTTCTATGTGTTATTAGGGGGAGGAGTAATCAAAGGTGTTTCTTGAATAAGCAAATGATATGATCAGTCTTATTCTTTAAGGAAATTTATTTAGCAGTTAGCTAGGGAAAATGGTTAGGTAGAGAGAGACTTAAGCATGGAGACTACTACAAGAGTCAATGTAAAAGGTAATTAAAAACCTAGAAAACCATGGTGGATATGAGCGTACAGAGAAGAGAAATGAGAGATATTAGAGTTATAGAATTACAGAATTGATAACTATTTTCTTCTGTGGGGCATGTGAGAATGAGAATTTTATTATATCAAAGTAGAAAATTTCAGGAAAGGTAAGTGTCTTCATTATAAATAAAGAAGTTTGGAAGAAGAATATATTAATTTCTGCTTTCTATTGGATGAATGTAAGATGCCTATGGGACATTCAGTTCTAGAGGTCAATTTAGCAGTTGATGATTTAGTATTAGATCTCAGGAGAGGGAATATGGCTGAATATACCAATATCAGTGTCATGAAATAAGGAAACCCTTGTGACCTAAAAAGAAGTGGGAAATAAATGTAGAAGGAAAAAAAATGATAGAGAGAGAAAAGTATCCAAGACTTCAGGGTGTATTCTTATTAACAGGTATGATATGAATGAAAATTCAGCAAACATGACTGAAAAGAGTAGGAAAGATAAAGCAATTAGTGCCACAAAACCCCAGAGATTATCCAGGAAAATAGTGTAGTCAACAATAGAAAAAGGAAATAGAGATAAAATTAATATTGAAGGAAAATGCAATGAAGAGATTGGCAAAGAGATGCCCTAAATTATATGAAAGGAAATGCAGGATTGGTAATCCAAATCTACTATGTATACAAGTCTTCCTCAAAGTCTTTGAACTTTTTCTAATATGCAAAAACTATTTTTCTTTAAAGAAACAAAATAGTTCAGAGGTTCTTAAGGTATTAATGAAACATCATCCCCCAAGACATTGTTTTCATCACTTCCTAGTTCTTCTTGCTAAGGGTTTGAAAAACTTTTAACAAACAAAATTAGTATAGTTTTTCTAAACTATAGTTTATTCTAAACTAGGTTTCCTTATACAATTCTTATGAACTCACTTCCTATTTCCCTATATTCATCATTGCATGTGTTTCCCTGATTTTGTACATATCTATATATCTATATCTATATCTATATCTATCTATATCTATATCTATCTATATCTATATCTATATCTATATCTATATCTATATCTATATCTATATCTATATCTATATCTATATCTATATCTATATATGATTAATACAGTGTGTATCCAGACTAACTTTTTGGGATATTTGCCTCTTCATAATTCGAATTTTTATACTTAGATATCCACCATTTATTTTTGAATATTCCTCCTCTAACTCTTAGGTTTTATTATATTTAGAGTTTCTGTTGAAATTAGACTCACTTTTTCTTTATACTTTTTGCATTAGTTTCATAAGACTAGGATAAAGTATGTTTAGTTTTCTCTGCCACCAAAGTTCCCTTTGCTCCCTGTTGCTGATACAATCACTTTCCTCAGAGATCTCGGTCTTTGGCATTTCACCACATTTTGTTGCTCTTGAACCATGGTACCTCCTAAGAATATAACAAAGATAACAAATCCAGTTATGAACTATTTTCTAACGGAACAGAAAGAAGACTGGTATATGCTCAGACCTTGTATATCAAGCTAATTTAAACATTGAACTATAAGTCTAGGTATTTCATTATGAACAGAGTTCAAAAAAATAGTCTGGCTACATTCTTCTCATTCTAAAATTGAAGCACAAATATTAATTAAATCATTATTTTCTACATTTTCAGTTAAGATTCAAAATAATTAGGTAACTTTCTGAATACTGAGGGTTTATGACATAATTTTCTTGAACCACTCTCCTCATGTGAAGAGGAGATATGTAAAAAGTTTTATTTCATCATTGAGGCCAAAATTTTATACTTACATATTTACAAATACAGGAAATTATGCAGTTACATCAAATCTCAGATTTAATTATAAATATGGATTTTTATCATAACCAATAAAATAAGCCATTTCAAATCACTCAGCACAGAGAATTTGGAAAGCTTTTTTTATTCCTTCACTCTCTTTCTCTTAGAAAAAGACACAATACTGTTAGCAATTCCAAAAACCATAGGAAATTTCAATTGGAATAAAGGGAAAAATAAATCCTTTCCAAATTTTGAAGCACATCAAAATTTCCATTACTCAAGAGGACATCACTTGCCACCAGTCAAGAAAAGCTGGATGTAGTTCTTACACTAGTGGCAAGATGATATGGCAAATGATACCTCCAGTATTCCCTGAATGATTCCCCCAAAAAGCAAAGCATATATTTGATCTAATTTCTCTCCAACAGTATGATATCATTCCAATTGCACAGGATCAAAGCATTCTGTAAGCCCATGATGAGTTTCCATATGTCTGTGAAATACATAAGCATATGTCAATTTGCTAAGTAATGCTCAAGCTCTATAGGCAAGACCCAAACCTACTCATGTCAAACTAATTGGTAATTTGGAGGGATTCTTAGAGGTCCTTTGATCTCTAACTCCTTGCCAAAATAGGCACACTAGCTGTGTGACCTTGGGTAAGTCACTTAACCTTGATGGCCTTGCATTATGGGCCATCTCCAGTTACTTTGATTTATATTTGGCCATTGGTCCTAAATGACTCCAGGGGGAAAAATAAGGCTTTCAAATCCAGTTCACTTGCTTAACATAGCATCACTTCCCTGATGTCATGACCTTCTTTGGGCATGAAGGGCAAACATCAACAATTTGAATAACTCCACCACCAATTTTCTCCTTCTAAGTACTGCAGTGGAGGAAAGAATTATGTGGGATATTTACAATTCCTAGACTTTTTTTCAAATTGCACACTGAATGTAGATCTTACTTTCATTTTCTATCCCTAATTCTATAGAAGTAACAGTATATTACTTTGCTATTGCTACTTCAGACAAAAGGTTTAAAAGTACATTACATTGTATTGGATGGTATATCTATTGCAATTAACATATCAATAAAGGGAACCAGGCCATGAACAGTGTGACATTTTTATAATTAATAGTTACAATAACCTACTAGATTGTGATTTATATATAGATGTGTATATATAGAGATGTGCATATATATGCACACTCAGACACACATCTATATATATATATATATATATATATATATATATTTATATATATAAAGTTACTTTTACCTAGCAAAATAAAGAGAAATAAAAAAATAAAATCCAATGGCAACAATAATTGATATTCATATAGTATTTTAATATATAAATATAAAATATATACATAAAAAAGAAACTCATTTTAGTCTCACATAATAAAGAATAATTAGAATTATTTCTATTGTAAAGATGAAAAAACAGTATGAGCATGATTATCTGATACTTATGATAATATAACCATTAAGTATTGGAAGCAGGATTTAAAATCCAAATCAAATGAAGGAATGTTTTTTGTTTTGCTTTGTTTTGTTTTTCTTTGCCCTCTGTATATTGTCTTTCCTTTGTTTGATTACTATAACTTCCTAAAATCAAATGCAAAGTCTGAAAGAATTACTTGGCTATAGGTTTAAAAGTAAATTCTATGAATATAATCAGAAGGATGGTACACTGTAATAGGGAGATCAACTGAAAAACAAATATTTCATCTGTGGAAACAAAGGTTGAGGGTTCACAATAACAAAACGTATGAAACCATGAATGGCATAATGGATAATAAGATTTAATTTATTTCTCTTAAAGTATGAAGATGAGGAGACAAACATCTTACGAAACTGATTTAAGGTAAATTTCAAAAAAGTAATCTAGATAAATGAACACTCTGAAAAAATTACCCTTGGACATATTAATAATAGGAAATATAATCACATTGAAATGTGTTTCAATAATTTTATAAAATAAATTTATAAAACACAAATAACTTCTAATATATCCTGTCTAATTTTTTCAACTTTTGACTTCACTTTTTTTACATCTCAAAGGATGAGAAAACTTCCTCTATTGATGCAGATGTATAATTATACTATGATTTATAGTCTTGGAAAATTGTGTGCAGAAGTGAGAGATTAAATTACTTTCCTAGAGTCATAGTTCTAATATTTCAAAAGATTTGAATCTATATCTACCTGTCTCTCATACCAACTTCCTAGACTATATATGGCATTGCTTCTCATAAAACCATTAATACTGGGTTCAGAACATGATTATGATTTTTCATTTTTGAGCTAATTAGCAAAAGGATATTATATTTTCCAATTATTATAATATAGTGCGGGATAAATAAGGGTTGAATGATTGAATGGATAGAGGTCTTACCAAGTTCATCAATTCTGATTTTGTTATGTCAAATAGGTAGTTCTTTTAAAAATGATTGATTTTCAATGTCCTCAAGGCCTCATGAAATTATTTTTGCGTTTACTAAAATATTTCAATAAATTAATCTCAATATAATTGGCTTTATTTATAATACTGTATTTTATTTTTTGCACCCGAAAATTATTCTGAAAAGGGGGTTGATAACGTAAACTAGAATAAAAGGAGGTCTAAGGCAAAAAAAGATTTTAGAATTCCTCCTTTATACAGTTTTATCAGCATTGTTACAACATGAGTTGGGTATCTAATATAAATAGGGTTTATTTGTTATACACTGGTTTAATGGGCATCATAGAAGTCAGCAGTGCTTTGCTATTGGCCATAGGTGACTTAACTAGTAACAGGACAGCAAAATGAAGAAGAAAATCTATATATCATAAAAAACAAGGGACAGGGAATGGTATCAAGGAAGGGAAGCATGGGGCCAAGGTGACAAAGCCAGCACAGTGAATAAAGAAGAGTAAGTCACAAAATCTCAGTTGGAAGGATATTCAGAAACCATTAAGTCCTAGATAACGAAAGTCTGAATAACAGGTATTGACTTATGGAATAAAATGCTCTATCAGCACAGTCTTTTAGACCTAAACAGTAGGAAAGAACCAAAGAAGAAACCAAGGACTGGAGCTTAAGCCAGTAAGCACAGGGTATTGGCCTGACAGTTGAGGCAATGAACTTCACAGATTGACTGGGATTTGTGGAAGTAATACCTTTAGTTGGTTTGTGTAATCTAGTAGCTCATGAACTAACCTAAGTGAAATTTGTATTTGAAATGAGCTCGGAACACTATTTTGTTTTTTCAGTTTTTGCAAGACAAATGGCGTTAAGTGGCTTGTCCAAGGCCACACAGCCGGGTAATTATTAAGTGTTTGAGGCTGAATTTGAACTCAGGTACTCCTGACTCCAGGGTTGGTGCTCTATCCACCACCCCTGAACACTATTTTTTAAAAAAATCTAAGGACTTGGTCAAATATTAAACACATATTTTTTTTTTTTTTGCAGGGGTGGGGAATTTACTTCATAAACTCACTGTTTCTTCTTCCTTCCACCATTTTTGTTTTATGTCAAATTTTTTTTATTCTTTGAAATTAAGTTGTAGAAAAATTGATTGAGAGTGTGAAAAATAAAAGAAAGTTTGGGAATATAATTCTATAATTAGATGTTATTTTTAAAAATAAGCAATATTTAAAAATTTTAAGATGTAGTTTAAAAGTTTTATTTCTAAATCTTCCTTGTTTAACTTAATTCTTAAGTTTGCTAATGAAACAAATAAATATTTTTATTTGAAGGAAAATAACATTTCCTTTACATGTACATTTTAAAGTTTATGAAATTTAAATTTATTTTATTCATGACAAGAATGGGAGAAAGATGTTGTAGATAATCGAAAGAACCAGCTTTAGGGGAAAAAAGGTCTACCTGCCTTTAAGACCTGATGTAGAACCTTGAGCAAGTCACTTAGCTTCTTGTTAACCAAGATTTCATTAGCAAAAGGTCATTTGAATAGATAGAGGAATTGCCCATAAAATAAATTCAATATTCCACTGAAAATAACTGGTACAATAAAAACTTGTGAAAATGACTGGATTTTTCCAATCCAGAATTTGAATGGAAAAGAAGATACTGAGTTAGATTATTGTCATCTTTGCTTAGAGAAGCAAGTACTTTTTTTCTGCTAAGTTCCATGGTAGTTCCATGCCCTAATAAGATTTCTATCAATCATACAAGAAAGAAAACAAAAAAGAAAGACAACTTAAACTAGTTATGTAATTTATTTATTTAAATTTAGTTTAAAAGGCATATCTTTGAAGATGGCACAAGAGCTATAACCTGCCTCCTCAGGACCTTGTCTCCTAACATCCGGATAGTGATTACAGCAGCTACAACTAAAGCAAACATGTACTTAATTTTCCATTCAGAATTGTCACTGCAGGGTGCTAAACTGTTGTTGCTGTAATGAAACTGTTCCAATAATGAATTAAACAGTTTTATGTTTGCGCAGTGCCTTGTGACCACTCTATATGGAGTTTTGTCTTCAGAAATAAAATCAGTTAAAAATTGTGTTCACATATCACGCCCACAAACTCATCTACCTTTACATGTGCTCCTAGGAGTTAATATAAAATTTAATGATGAGTTTACGTCCTTAACCCTCAAAGCAGAACACTTTTAATTTCTAATGTAAGCATAACAGCAAATAAATATAATATACTGAAAATTTTTTTTTAATCTAAACATCCTCAACTGGACAAAATGTAAAAGTGAACAATAGTTTTTTTTCAAGAATATATAGAGATGATCTAGAATTATCGTAAAATGTTATATTTAGTTATCAAAGAATAATTGAATAATAAGGAGAGAAGGAAGGGGGGGGAAATAAAAGAAAGGTAACAATATTTCTCCATCAATGAACTGACTATCAATAAGGGAACAAATTACAATTAGAACAAAAACATAACATCATTAAGACGGCCATACATCCAGTAACAACTTATAAAGTAAACTCCATGGACAATTAGAAAGCATAACATTTATATCTAAACTCCATTCTATTGCTTGAACTTTTCTATTATCTTGAATTCTATAAAAAAAATAAGTGAATTAACAGTTATAAATTGCAAATAAAATTTTGTGTAACACTTTATTATATGTTATGATATGTTATATCATTTGATCTTCACAATTCACGTGGGTGTTAGTATTACCTTTATAGGTGAAGAAAGGAGACTGACAAAAGTTGTGACTGGATCTTAGTTACATATCCAAGCAAGCAAGATTTGAATTCAAGTATTCCTGATTCCAAGTCCAAATCTTTACAAATTTTGCAAACTAAGTGCTAATTTTTAAGAATACAACATTGGAGATTTGCAGAGGTGAAAACTCCTGTGTCCTCCCTGCCATCACTTCCCTACAATATCTCTTAATGCTGCCCTGAAGCAGCAAAGTGTACTGCTTTCCCTCAAAGATGTCTATCTCAAAATTACACTAACACCTCTACCCTTTGATTAATTATTACACAGAAATCATTCATTTATTTATTTTGAAAGCTAGTATTTGTGCTTTAAAATAATATTAACATTTGAAAAGTACATTATATCTATTTTATCATCTAATCTGCATAAGAACACAATAAGAACTTAATGACACTATGAGGAAAAGAGGCTAAGAGAGTTAAGTGACTTGCTTCAGGTCAATATGCCTAATAAAATACCTGCTTCAAGTCAGGATTTGAATTGAAAAACTCAGAATTTATCAGTCATTTGACTTTGATAAATTCTGAGTTTTCAATATATTCAATGTTTTTTCTCCTTATATAATGAATTCTATAAATTGACTGCAGATTAATATAAAATACAACTTTATTACCTTAAAACTCCTTTCATGATTATGTCCCATAAGCTTCTAGTATTTGATGAAGTCTATATAGTCTGTGAATTTATAAACTTCACTTTATCTCTAAACTTTACCTTGTTAGAAATCCTAATCTTTTAAAAACCACATATAAAAATTAAAATCACATATAAAAGTTACTATTTCTTTTCATTTTTTTTATCATTTTGGTAGTTTTTCCCTTGGTATTTTCTAGCTCCTTCAGTCTTTCATGAGGGTGTTAGCAGCATTCAAGATGTTACTTGAAATAGTTAATACCAATGAAAGATGGTAGAATTCGGAGGTGTCTCTTTTGGAGTTTATTTTTATGCCTACAATTCTAGATAGGTAGTTATGAAATCTCTCAATAGATAGGAGTTTCTGTATTAAGTATGTACTAAAACCCAGATACTGTGCTGGACTATGGGTACAAATAAAAAATGAAATAATTCTTTCTTTCTTTCAAGTAGCTTATCTTCTGTAGAAATAGTGCTTTGGATATCCCACCCTTTCAGCTAAGCCTAGTCAACCATGGTTGAAAAGAGTTGGAGCCATAATTTAGATTTTATATTCTTTAAGCTAATATATATAATGATATTGTGTTTGATAATTATCCCTTTTTGAATTACTTAACCCAACATGAGCAAAATTATTTAAAGTCAATCAAAAAATCTCTTTAGGTCCTACTCTATTCAGTGGAGGCACTTATAAGTGTAATATTTGGTCATTCCTTAATTGATTTGTGAAAAGAGTTAGGAAGTCTTAAATGTGAAAGTGAGAAGGGAATGCATTCTGAACATATAGAATAATTTATGAAATGATTCAGAGATGGAAAATGGAATGTTTTATATGAGGGAAAGCATGACATTTAATACACACAGCATGTTTAATTGAATGGTTTTAAAAAAACCATTTATTTATTCATTTATTTATTTAATTTCATCCATATGTACATGTATATTTTTAAGTTACAAAATTTCCTACCACCCTCCTTTCCTCACTCCCCTCTCATCAATAGTAAACAATCAGGTTAGCATTGTATATATTTTTGTTAAACATTTAGATGAATGTTACAAGGAACTCGGTGTTTATGTGGTGTACTTTCTCAACTGAAACAGATCACAACTCTTTCTTTCCAATAATTTAATGAATGGTTTTAATCAGTGGCTTATTCTGATTAAATTCATTGCTTTACAGTTTATGGACTCTCTCAATTTGGTTAGGTTGGTGCTAAAGGTGAAAATTTCATTTCCTAGAGTATTCAGAGATTTTCCAACTTTAAAGAACCTCCTAAAGTTTACACTCTGCTAACAGAACCTAGGCGAATCCAAAATCTTCTCTACATTGCGATATCTAATGGAGGTTAAGACCTTTTGGACAATCATTTGCAATAAACTCTGTTTAACTTAGTATAGATCTATGACTTTAACTCTTTCTAGAATCCTCACTTAGGAGCAGAGGCTGCTCTTTCTCAGGGCTCTATTACAACCAAACCACAGCTTATTATCCCTGCTGTTAGGTTTATTGTCTTTAATGAGCTTGCTTACCTTATCTGAGAGAGGCTTCAAATTGCTTCCTTACTTTCCTTAGTCTCAAGAGAGCAATGGTAGCTTCCCTGGGAGCTTTCAACTGCCTTCTTCTGAAGCAAAAAAGAGGAAACTCCTGCTGTTATATGCCCTTTTCTGGCCTTGACTTCCCAATCAAGTACAATCTAAAACCTATTTAGGTCATGTGGCATAGTAGAAAGATCACTGACTGGAAGTCAGTAGATCTAAATACTCATCTTTGAAGGCAACTAGTGAGGTAAATTTGATAAGTAACTGCACCTCTCTGAATGCCAGTTTCTTTATCTGCATAATTATAGAGGTAGAATAAATTATATTCCAACTTCCAGCTTTCATAACAGAGGTCTTATCATCCCTATCATTATAACTCCTGGTTTGTTTGTTTTTTAAAAGCTAGAACTGTAAATTGAATACTATGATATCTTCAAAAGTCTATAGCCTAAAAGGAACTTAACCTTTTAATGTCTTGATTGAATTGTGAGGATTATCCAACCAACCCAAATTCCTAAAAGCTAAGAAAACAATCTGAAGGGTATTTGTGAGGATAAGAGAAAGCAAGTATACTCAATTTACTTTGATGTTTAGGTTGTTACTAATGGATAGAAGGAAATTTATAGATTAATTGTATGAAGGTGACCCTAGTCTTTTTTTTTTTTAACAGCAACTGTGAGAGATTCATTTCTTCTTCTCACAATTTGCTTTTGTGAATCCATGCTTAGATATCTAGCTTTCCTAGCAGGTTGCACCACCCCTCCCTCACTCATCCTAGATCCTTCAGCAATAATCTTAATTTTTAAGTTTCAATTGCAACTTTCAAAGCTATATAAAAGCATACAAACTCTTACCTGTTTCAGCTGAATCCTAGGACTATAGTTTTTTTAATTAACTGTTACTAGAAGTTTCAAGTACCCAGCTTTCAATCTTTCTATTGATAAAATTTCAAGTCCTCTTTTTGGTAGTAATGACCTCCATGCCAAACACCCCCCAATGAAGATGACTTTGTGCTGTCTCTACTCTGATGAATTATAATCTAAAGTGGAAAACAAAATGACTGTCTACTCTTCCTGTTGACCTGTCAATGTTAGTTCTTCCTAATCTGTAGACGATATGACTGAATATGCTTGTTCAATACAGAGATTGTTTCATTGGTTTCTGTGTTTCCAGAACCTGACAACTAGTAGGTGCTTAAAACATGTTTGTTAATTCTTTTTATCCTATTGAGAAGGTATATTTATATAGAAGGATCTTAACAATGAAGGCCTAATCTATATAAAAACCAGATGGTTTTCTTATGCTTTATCATTTTTTCTCACTTTATAGAAAATTTCCCTTGGGTTTCTGGGCACTGTGTAGGCAGTAGCTGATAACATGTCTCTATATTATTGTATTTATGACCACCAAGCTTTCCCCCCAGTACTACTAGTTTCTATTAGGGAATAAAGAAAAAGTCTTTGAAAATGGTGATGGCAATAAAAATTATGATGACATTTATTACCTTTGGGTCTTTTGTTAGGTGGTGGTATTGTATAAATTCATGATATCAGAAGCTAAAATGTTGTGGGTTTTTTTTTTTGACTTTTTGAGCAATGGATCTTTTGATGGAAGAAACAAGCACGTTTAAACATGTTCCTGGGAATTGTCAAAGATGATAGTTTAAGAGGAAAGCAGTGCAAATAAAGTGATAATTGTTTTCAAAGATTTATAGAAATTTATACAAGTCTTAAATAACAGTTATAAGAATAAAATGCTCTGTTGAGGATTGCAATACTGTTTCTCTGGTTGAAAATGCAGTTCAACATTTGAATGTACTTTTTCCCCTTCCTGCAGTATGTTGAACATAGCCCTGGGACTAACCCCAAATTGCTAAAATAAAATATAGACAATACCATAAAATTTAAAAATGATATTTAACTCCATTGAACTTGCTTGTGAGCTGACTGTGTAAAAATTTTATTTAGAAGACTGATGAGGTTTCCACAGGCTTTCAGTAAAAACAGGTTATTGCTTTCTTTTATTCAATATCTGCTTTCAAAAGCTGCAGCTATAGTGCTGGCAATGCGTATTTTTGTAAAATATTTCGCCCCAACCCCCTCAAATGGGTTGTGACTGGCCGAGAAATTACAATCCAACCTGGTGAGAAAACAGAACCCCCAGAAAAAAAGACCCATGAATATCCTGAAATCTGGGGCCAGCAGGCAGGAAACCAGACTATGAAAGGATTTGTAAACACTAATTTTTACCCAAAGACCGCAGTGGCATCAGGGCAGCAGATGGCAAAGTGCTAACAGCACAGGAAGACATCCAGAACCACTGGAAAGAATATTTCAAGAAGCTATATGAGGCATCAAGGGACATTAGAGATAGTACCAAGTGTGAGGCAATCATCTGCACCGCTGTAAAATAACCTTCACCTTCTCTGGCAGAGATGGAAATGGCAGTAAACAAGCTCAAACTGGGAAAGGCACATGGTCCGATGTTACAGATGAACTCATAAAAGAAGCTGGCAACTGTGCACTTAGTGTCCTTCATAAAATCTGTCGACAGGCAAATGAGAATCAAGGGACTGGCCAGAGGACAAGTGCAAATCAATCTACATAATGCTGCTGCCCTTTCATCCATGGCCCCCACAGAAACCAAAAAAGAAAAAAGAAAAGGGGGGGGGGTGAATCAAGGCAGTTTTGAAACCAAGCAAGAGCTAGTGAACATCATTATTTTCGCATGAAAATGTTGTGCTTCAACATGAAACTGCCTGCTATGAAAGGCAAAATAAGGGTCAAAGGAGAGCACTATATAAGTACAGGGATTAGTAGAAGCTAGAATGACCACTTGTACCTTGAATCTGATGAGAGATTTTGTCACCTGTTTCCCTTGGACTTCATTTTTTAGAAAGGTGGTTAGGACTGCAAGCAAATTGAAATAGTTTGTCAAGAATTTGCCAAGTTTTGCTGTTGTTCAGTTTCCCTCACTGGAGTCCAATTCACTTCCAAATCATGATATCACCTTCCTGATGTCATGATCCTCTTCAAGAACAAAGGACAAACTATGTGTCTGACCTTTCATGAACCTATTTGAGGTTTTCTTGACAGATACTGGAACGATGTGCCATTTCCCTCTCCAGTCTATTTTACAGAAGAATATACTGAGATAAATAGGATAAGTGATTTGTCCAGGGTCACACAACTACTGTTAGAAAGATGAGTCCTTCTGAGTCCAAGTCTGATATAGTATCTACTGTACCATCTACTTGCCTCTTTTCCAGTTAACATGGTCTATATAATACTTAGTCAAGTTTTTAGAAATAAGAATGCAAGTTAAGGTGGAGTTGATTGTAAATCAGGTATTACCTACTGAGTAGAAGGGATATGATCAGTCGTTTATGTTAATGACATGTTGATGACATCAAAAAAATCTATACAGACAAAACAATGAACATTAAAAGAAAGGTGGTGGTGACTGAGTTATAGCTTGAGAATCCTTCCTTTTGCCACTGATTATATGTGAGTCAAGGAGAAATTCCACTTGAAGAGGGTGTCAAAAATGTGATATCTTCAGCAGAAATGTAGGTTTCAATGAACATGAAAAGTTTGAAAGTATGTGAGATGAAAAAGCTAGAATCAAAGCATCACAGATTTCAAGTATTAAGAGACCTTAGAGATTATCTACTCCAACTTCTTCATTTTAGAGATGAGGAAACCCATAGTTAAAAAGAAAAAAAAATGGCAAAGTGACTGCTTTTGTCACATAAGTAGTAAGAGAAGAGTCTGGATTTGAGCTTAGGCAATGGGGTTAAGTGTCTTGCCCAAGACCACACAGCTAGGTAATTATTAAGTATCTAAGGTCACATTTGAACTCAGGTACTCCTAACTTCGGGGCCAGTGCTTTATCCACTGCACAACCTAGCTACCCCAAGGTCCTGGGTGTCTTAGTGGAGCAACCTATACACAGTACGACTTGCAAAAGAACACTCAGGATATGTGATGAAAATGGAGGCCAGAGGAATCTAGTGAATGAAATAAGTCAAAGTTTGAGTTCATTGAAAAGTAGAGGGAAGAGAAAAGAATGTCAGTTTGCATTTTTAGATCTTTCCTTTGGCACTAAAGAATCAAATCACCTTTCTTCCTTTAAAGTATACATCATACTATCCAGAACATTATTTCTCCATGATCCTACATTATATATTTATTCCTCGCCTTTAAAATTTCCCTGACTTTCAGTCTTTTCTCTCCTATTTTTCTGCGCCTTTTAAAAACTGCAAACCATTTAGTTCCTCATTGTCTCCATCTCCCCTGACCTTTGTCTGTGACTTACTTTAGTCACACACTGGAATGATTATTTCTTTTATGCCACTCCAACTGAATAATTTTCTCCAAAAAAAATCTGTCCCATGTGACTGAATTCTTAATTATTGCTCTAATAATTTATATATATATATATATAAATATATATACATACACACATAAGTATATATGCATGTATATATATATATATATATATATATATATATATATATATATAATAGATACCAATCTAGAAGGTAACTTCAGGATCATTTTATTTAGTATTCATTTTCCAGGTAAGAAAATGAACACTCTTATGAGTTAAATAACTTGTTTAAGTATCTGGAACCTATGTATAGTGATCATCACTTAAACAAAAAACCTTCATGACTACTTGTATGGCTATGGGAGATCAGTATGACATATTTTAATACAACAGTTGGAAAACTTAAAAGGATAGAGTTGCATATAAAATAGGCTTATTCAATTAGCGAAATCCTGTTTGAGTATCATTAAATATCAATATTATTAATCTATAACACCAACTAATAAGGAAATTGAACACTTGGGTTAAATGGAAAAGAGAATTGGGTTATAGACTTAGTCCTCTGATTTGAATTTTTATGTTCTTGATTGAGGGAAGTACAGTACCTTAGTTTCCTTGTTTGTAAAATTAGGAAGTTGAGCTAGGTGATTTCTAAGTTCTCTATCCCTTGTGACTTTAAAGTATCATTTTCTATCACTACATTGAGGGAAAGTCATGATGCCAATGGAGTAGGGAAAAAAAAACTAAGAGTATTGCAACTTTATTCAGTATAGTATCTCCATCATTTACTAATGTGGGGAAAGCAACATTTTATAACTCCCCTTTTAAACTGAATTATAGACAGAGCTAAGATGGTGATGTAAAGTTAACATCTTCCCAGAGCTTTTTCCCCACACAATGTTAAATGAAGTTATTAACAGACATTAAAGCTACAGATCCCATCAAAAAAACAAAAACAAAAATCAAAAATAAGTTGTCAGCTGTAGACATCATGGAGGAATTTTAGTGAAGTTCTGTCTCATTGTGGAGAAAAGGGGAAATAAAACTCCATCTAGACAGAAGCGTAGGAAAAACAATGAAAGACTTTTCTCCACAGTGAAGACTAGGTACCAGCAGCTAAATAAAGGCACAAGTTCAGGCAGCTAGATAGCAAGCAAGTAGGGAGGGTCCCAATTCCAGACAAAGTTTGAATGCTGGGAACACTGGGGCAAGACAAAATGGATTAGGAACAAACCACTACATAAGCAGAGACAATGATAAACCAGATGTAAGACACCAGACCCTAATTGAAAACTCAAGACTACTCCCTATATCCCAGGAGTAGAGCTCAACAATCAAAATGAGCAAAAATAAGTAAAAAAGTGCTACCATAGAAAGCTACTATGCAGATAGAGATGATAAAAATACCATCTTAGAAGAAAAAAGCAATTACAAATTATCGACATAGGAGGTATCAAAGGTGTCTATCAATTGAACTCAAATCCAATACCATAGAAGAACCTTAAAAAGAATTTAAAGACCAAAGAAGAGAGAGGAAGAAGAAAAATGGAAGAAAGAAATAAGTAATGCAGGAAAATTAGGAGAAAAAAAATGATAAAAGAAATCAGCTCCTTTAAAAGTAAAAATAACCAACTGGAAAAAGAATATAACTCTTCAATAACTAAGATTGACCTACTGGAAAAGAAAACCAACTCATCTAGAACTCAAATCAACCAACTGGAAAGGGAATGCAACTCAGCAAAAAAATAAAATTAACTAACTGGTAAAGGAAAGACAAAAGCTACCTTAAGAAATAAAACCTTAAAAAATAGAATTGTGCAATTAGAAACTAGCAAAACTATCAGACTCCAAGATTCTATCGAGCAAAATCAAAAGACTAAAACAAATGGAGGAAAATGAAAAGTAACTTTTAAGAAAATCAAACAATCTGGAAAATAGATGCAAGAGAGAGAATTTATTAATTATGGATCTACCAGAAAGCCTAGATCAAAAAAGGGCCTAGAAAATATCTTTCAGGAAATTATCATGGAAAATTGTCCCAATATACTAGATTGAAAAGACCAAATAGTCCTTGAAAGAACACCTCCAAAAAAATACCCCAGGGAAAAACCCCAATGATCATCATAGCCAAATTCCAGAATTCTCAACTAAAAGAGAAAATACCAGAAGCAGTCAAAAAAGAAGCAATTTAAATGCAAAGGGAGTACAATCAGAAATACACAAGACTTATCAACTTTAATAATTAAGAATTGGAGGGCCTGGAATATGATATTTCATAGGGCAAAGGATCTTGGATTACAATCAAGAATTTATTACCCTGAAAAATTCAGTATATTCTTACAGGGGAAATGAAATAAAGGATTTTCAAAATTTCCTGATTAAAAAGACCAGAACTGATAATTTGATCCTCTAATACAAGAATCAAGAGATGCATGAAGTGATAAAGGGAAAGGGAAAAATGTTAGTCAAGAACATTAAATTTGGGGCAGCTAGATGGCATAGTGCATAGGCTTGGCCCTGGAGTCAGGAGGGCCTGAATTCAAGTCAGACCTTAAGCACTTAATTACTCAGATTCTGACCTTGGGCAAGTCACTTAATCCCATTACCTTGAACAAATAAAAAAAATTAAAGAATATTAAATTGTATACAATTCCACAAGGGAAGACAATTTTTGTAACTCTTAAAATTTCTGTTTCTCTTAAGACAGTTAAAGGGTTGAATATAGTTGAAGAGATTGTACTTAGAGGATATGGGCCCAGTTGGTTCTTGTCATTCATAATCAAAGAAGACCAAAATGCTATCACTATTTTTGAGACTAATGATAGTGCTCCTGACTGTGGCTGCTCAGACTAATATGAGCCCAGAATGTTCTACCACATATTACATAATATTATCCTTGTATCTAATAAGCCAAGAAAAATAAATATGCTCTCTTTTTTATATATAGTAGTGACAAGCTACTGAAAGGACCTCAGAGCTAACTCAGATTCTGTAGTGTGTACTCAACAAAACTGAAACTCAATTACTTCTAATCTTTTCAAATAACTTTCATACACCTGTGGAGAAGAGACGGGATTCTCAACTAGAAATAGTGGTAGTCTTCAGTATTAAAATTCCTAGCAAGAATTGTATCATTATTGATTAATCTTGACCTATGCACTTCTTGGTCTTTCTTTGGCATTGTCTAATGAGGTAATATGTTTGGAAAATAGTGTCTATTTCCTTGAGGAATTCCATTCTTTCAATGACCTAAAGATAGTTCAAACTGTCCCTTGTGTTCTAAGTATGCATATATGTTTGTGTCTGCATGTGTTTCTGAGTGTGCCTATATGTGTGGAGGAGAGATTCAGAAAAAATCTGGAAGAAGTAAAATGACCAAACATGGTCACTTATGAGACATAATCTCAGGCTAATTAATGTGCAAAAAAAGATAATAGAGTGATAAAAAGATAATAGAGTGATAGTTTAAGTCCCACATCTGTCTAAAGAGAGAGAGAGAAGTTACCACAGTCCTATATATTTGAGCAGACCAGAAAGTCCACAGTTTATTTATTCAATAAATTTTTTTCAACATCAGAATTGAAAATTATTTTATATATGACCTATTCTTGACCTATTGGTGATGAAACCATATTGACTTTTCATAATCACCATTAAACTGTGAGTTCTGTCAGAACAGGTACTAGTTGTTTTTAGATTTTTGTTCTATACCCAGCACAGTACAGTACTGGTCAAAGTGTCTACTTATTGACTGACTAAGCTGTTCATCTACCATCTCTTTAAATATATCTTTGGAATTTTCTGGGAAATTGATGGGAAGTGCTTATCGGGTTCCTGTAGATGCAACCATTGAATAAATGCCTGATAAAGTATCAAACAACTTCCCAAGTTAAGATACTTTATGTCTTCTTTTTCTTTGCTGCTTAAAAGTTCTTACTCTGGAATAGAAAGAAATAATTAATATAAAAAGTTTTTCCTTGAAAAGTTGAGCGATTTGTGGTTTCCCATACTCAATGTTCATATTGAGTTGACAGTTTTTGATGATTTAAAATATATGATTCTTTAAAATATTTTGACCAAGAAAAGTCATAGATATATATATATTTTAAAATTCTGATTTTTTTTCTATAATACAGGCACCTATCTATGCAAATCAGTAAGAAAAATGTTTTACTGTTTTTACACAAATTAATTTTAATTATGAAGTTACATTTTAGTTTTTAAGTCTTGTATTTTATAGCTAGCATTAGAGTTTACAAGAAATGGAAATATTATTTATTTGAATTCTAAGTTATTTTGTACTTATCCACCTTTTCTCCTTTGTATTCTGTCACTTTCTAAATAAGCATTGCTAACGTTTACTCAAGTTTGAGTGTCATATTCAACAAGACTCACTAGACTTTTCATATAATTGCTTTTCTTGTTTCCTTAAATTAAATATATTCAAGAAGACAAAATTTACATTTAATAAGAAGAAATTTACTTAAGTACAATGAATAACAAATTTATAAATGCGTTCTATTTTGAGAAAAATTGATAATTATTTATTTCATATAATGAAATATTTCATATAATGAAATAAATGCTGCAAATTTTACCCCCTACCAATTGCCATATATCAATAGACATAATGTCTATCTCTGAAGATTTGATAAAAGCAATCGAAGGGGTATAATGAAAACAATTTATTATAAATTACAGTACTTGAAATATGCAAGAAAACTCTTAATTGGAAAATGTATTCATATGGAGATGACAATAGTAAGTACCATACTGATTACTGAGCAATAAACTAAACTTTTATTTTCTTATTTATAAGAAGATATTTGAACCTTACATTAATTCTCCGAATTAGGTAGGACAAATATGGCCCCATTTTACAGATTAAAAAATATTAAACCAAAGACATTAAATCCCTCCAGGCTTCATGTAAGAAAGACTTGAGTTCAAGTGTGATGTCAGATCCTGTGTGACCTTGTGCAAGTCATTTATATCGGTTTGCCCCAGTTTCCACATCTAAAAAATTAACCGGAGGAGAAAAGGGCAAATCTACTCCAAAATCTTTGACAAGGAAACCTCAAATGGACTCACAAAGATTGAACCATAACAACAAATTCTATTTGGAACTTTCTGACAGGGACAATGCAAGCCACTGGAGTTATAAATGAAATTATTCCTGCTCTCAATGAAAAAAAAAATTTGTTTGGAAGTGCCTGGAGCCTAGAATGGTGCTTACAAATTAACAAAATAAAATGCACCATATTGATATAAATGTTTATACATATATATGTGTGTGTGTGTGTGTGTGTGTGTGTGTGTGTGTGTGTGTGTGTGTGTATACACACACAACAGACCATGTCGGTCAGCTAGTTTTCCATGTTAGCAAACATTGTTAGATTCACAAATTTCTTTCTAATTAATAGACTAGTGTCCAAGCCTACCTATGGGGGTTTATTTTTTATGAAACAATTTTGTCTACAGGAATGGATGTGAGATTGTTTTACTAACAGAATCCCACAGAAAGTTATAATTAAAGGAATTAAAGATTAAAAATTAGCTAAGATTTTTGGGACATACTGCCTGTAAATATTGGAGAGGAAGGATTCCATCTTATACCACCATTCCCAAATGAATCACTATTTCAAAGTGTTCTGGTGATTATAACGTTGTCTTTTTAATTTTATAAATTTAATTTTGTGATTGTCCTCACTTTTAGAAAAATAACCTTGTATCAGAAAGATATTTAAAAAAAAACTGTATTCAGGAATCAAGGAAATGAAATTCCTATAAAATAATTTGATATTAAGATCAATTCTTAATCAATATGAATGGCAATTGTGTGTTATTATCATATTAATAATCATATGTTTAAAAAGACAATACCCATGGATTGTCAAAATAAGTTTCTAAATATGAAACCTATCTAGATATATCTTCTGAGTGGGACATTGGCTATTGTTTGCCTTCACTTACTACCATCTATCCAAAACTAAAGATTTATTCTTTCTATGAACATATATTAATAAACTATACTTTATTATTGAAACATTTGATGATGTTTTGTAACATTTTCTGCATCATTTGCAATTTGATTGGAGTTTCTTTTGTACCCAGTACATTATTCAGGATACAGTAGGGCTCAAATGTTAAACAAATGTTAAACAAAATGTCAAATTTTAATAGAATGTTTAATTTCACTATTGAAAAATGTTACGTTGTGGATATGACTAGTTATTTATTGTCCTAGGTTCACTTTTCCCTCATGACAAAATGAATGTCATAATCCATGTCTTTTATCCCTCCCTAAACAAAGTATTTTTATCACCTCCAATGATGATGACTTTGTTTGGACTTTATCTTGAGGAGTGTTGAAATTTCTTTAACAGTATCTAGCTCTCAATAAATTATAATTTCATACCTAGTTCTTGGAACTTGTGCTTTACTGATTGTACATTCATATCAATTGATTTATCCATAGCCAATTCATTTTTCTAGACTTTAAAAGGTAGCTAGAACACTCAAGTTAGAAGGAAGAAAAAGACTTGGAGGTTGGACATCGAAGGTGTTGAACAGACACAGATTTAGTTCCCTGGAGAGAAGCTCAAGATCCCTCCAGGGACCCATATGCTTTAAGGAACTATGTATATCAAGAAAACATATGCTCCCTGGAACTAGGCTCCACCAAGGATGGTAGCAGATGATGATAGATAGTGGGTAGCACAACAAGCTGGAGCACTTGAGTCAATCAGGACTCAGAGATAAGGAACAACCAGGTACAAATTCATAATGTAGAGGGTCAATACAGATCTTTCCCTATAAGTTATTTGCATTATGCATATTCCAAAGAAGTCCATTATCTCTCAACTGACTAAGCATTTTCCTTTGGTGAAAAATTCAAACTTATACAATTCAAAAGTAAATGCCTATAGATTGTCAAGAGAAGATGCCATCCAGGATAGCTCTATAGAACTATCACCTGAATCGGACAGAGGTCACTGAGTAAACTTCTCTGACTAAACTAACTTACTTTTTAGATCTGTCATTCTCTAAACTACCTAGGACAATATTATAAATCTGTTATTTGGACAGCTTAATGACAGAGTGGATGTGTTTACCAGATAGAACCCCTTAAAGAATTAAAAGTCCCTTAGTCATTGGTCTGTAATACCCTGGATGTAGCTGTAACCAGAGGGAACCCCCCCCAAAATAAAAACCCCTCAGTAAGGGGTCTCCAGTAACCTGGGTTTACCTATTTACTAGACGAAACCCTCAGAAGGACTGTAGTCCTTTTATCAGGGGTCTCTGTTACCCTGCTCTGCTATTAGATTAGTAAAAGAACAAACACAAAGAACAAAGGATCCCTTTTTAAAACAAGATCTTATATGAATTTGCTCAAGGAGCAGTAGGAGACAGTTAGTTACAGGTTACATTAATTGCATACCTTAGGGAGAGAAGTGTGAGTTTAAATAGAAAATGTATACCACTACTCAGTTTCAAATGTCTAGGTATCGGTGTCCTTGATTTGCTAAGTCTACAGAGGAAAAGGATGAGTTGATGATTTAACTGTGCAAATATTACCCATGAAAATTTTCACAGACCAGAGGGAGAAAACTATCCCCAGGAGAAAGGGTTGTTCATGGGACTTTGGAGATAGTGACGAAGCTTCTCACATCTGTCTCCAGTGAAGGAAGATCTGAGGACTAGGAAGAGATTCTCTCATGACTACATTTCTATGTCCAAAGGCCTCTTGTCAGGGTTAGCTCAAATTCAAAGTTTTGTTGAACCCCAACAGATGGAGTGCCAGTCCTAAAGTCAGAAAGTCCTGAGTTCAAATTTGACTTCAGACACTACCTGTGTGACCTTGGATTAGTCACTTAACCCTGATTGCCTTGCATGTAGGGCTATCTCCAGTCATCCTGATTCATGGACCCAGATGATTCTAGAGTAGAAAATGAGACTGCTGACTAAATACTGCATCCCCCTGACTCAAAGCTAATTTACATCATGTTATTGAATCACTTGCTTGATGTCCTGGTCTTCTTTGAGAATGAAGGACAAACATCATCATCATTATAGAGCAGTAGAATGATATTGATCCTTTGCATATGAATTCACCAGAAGATATTTTTTCCCTGAATGTTGACAAATTTGAGATTTTTTTCCCCCATCATGAAAGTAGACTAGTAGTAGGATAAATCTGAAGAACTGTGCTTATCTTTGAGAAATATATTGACATAAATTGACATAAAATCATCTTTTTTAGACTCCTATACGAGAACATAGGAAACTTTTTTATTTATTATAGCTACCTAGATAGAAGTTAACCTTGCTATGTTTGCAAGAGTTATCCTGAGCAAGGAGTATAACTCAAATAGTGAATTAAGTTAAAGATGTTAAGGCTAAATCCAATCTGCATAAGTCCCAAGTTAAATGCCGTATGAATTAGTTATTTTTGTTTGTTGTCCTTATTGAAGCTAATTCTGTGATAGCAAACCACTCCAGTATCTTTTCCAATGAAACCTCAAACGAGGTCACAAAAAGTCATGCATGACTAAAAACTACTGAACAACAAACAGCTTTCAGACTTTAAAATCCCATGTCATTAGGCAAATATAAACATTTCCTGAAATTGAAATCTCAGTGTGAAACATTTGTTTGTTTGGTCATAGGAGTTGCTGCTAAACAATGGATCACATTCACCATACATCATTTTACGACAAAGGTTGGATTTTAATAATCAGAAAACAACATTGAGAGTACAGGAAAAACTCACAAAAAGTAATAATCAATCCAGTCCCACTGGAATATCCCCTGGGAGTAGATGAATAGGTAACAAGACTGAAAGAATGTTCATGAAATCTATGACTTGGCAGTTCAACCATAAGGTCTCTTTTGAAAAGGTGCTTTATATATTTCCAAGTTCAACACCCTAATTTTACAAGCAGGAAAGTTAAGGTCCATAGAGGTAAAAAGGACATGGTCATACCTTCAAGATAGTGATTCTAAACAGCAGGATTAAAATAAAGCAAAGTGAAAAAAAAATAGAACAAAACAAAGAATACTGAAAAAAACAAACAAACAAATATTATCCTCTCCTTTAAGATCTGGAGATCCTTTACAGCAATTATTCTACTGACACTAACATTCTTCCTTTATGTGAATTCCCTAAACAACAACAGCAACAAATAGAATAAAAAAATAAAATAATATAATATAAAATAAATCTGGCATTAGTTGCCACTCTCATTCCATAGTCTAAACATCCATGTTCTTTACTTCACATTGCCATTACTATTCTGTCCACTCTTTCCATAAACAGAATTCAGAACTCCATTTTCCCTTATATTTCTTTTCCCTTTCAATAACAATCTCTTAAAAACATGCAAACAAAAAAGATAATCTGCCTTCAACACACTGGGTTAGGCTCTTGTCACCTCACACCATGCATATTAATTATGTAAATATCCCAATTGGTTTTCTTACTTCCATTCTTTCTCCTTTCTACTCCATCCTTCTTACAGGAGGCAAAATCCCCTCCCTAAGGTATAGATCTGAGTGCATTACTCCCATGTTCAAAAGCCTTAAGTAACTACTGACTGTCTCTAGAATAAAACATAAACATTTCATCACAGAATATAAAATTTCCCATAATCTGACTCCAGGCTTCTTTTCCAGATTTAATTCATTTTATTCTTCTTTGTGTTTCCTGTCTTAGACATACAAATAGAATTTAGTCTCCAAAGCTGTCTTAGTGTTTTTTAAAGTTTTTCCCCATGTCTGAAGTATTTTCTTTGTGTTTCCCATTCCACAATCTTTATCATGCTTCAAAGCTCATTTTACTGAAGTTCAACCTTCTCTAAGAAGCCTTCTCTGATGCCTGGGCAGTGCTTTCTCTCTGTTCAAATGTCTTTGAATGTGCCTACTTGCATGCTTTCTGACCAAAAGGAGGTTAGGGTTTATTTTGTTTTGGTCCTATATTCATTGTCTGACACAGTGCCTCGAGCACAGGCAATAAATAAATGTTTGCTTTATTCAAACTTGTCATTATGAAACCAGTTTTGGTACAAAATCCTTGAACTTTTCTCATTTCACAACATAGTTGAAATACCAGGAAATAGATGTCTTCATATAATCTTTCTGTATTTGAACTCCATGAAGAAGTGATTTGTGGTAACTTCTGAATTTGTCCTAGCACTCACTCTCACAAAATCTATGGTAGAAATAGACCTAACAGGTTCTGTTCCTTGGATACTGATGCCCTGAATAACTTAACTCTTTCAGATCTGAAACTCTTATCCTTGGGATTTCATAAAATGATGGATGAGTATTTCATATATCTCATTATATATCAACCGAGTCTAATCATGCTTCCTTTTCAATTTTTAGATGTAATTTCCATTCACAGCTAAGACAGTTCTAGTTATGTTTCCCCAACTATTAATCCTGTATATCTTGTCATTCCATGTATACTTTCCAGTAAGCCCCCCATGTATACACACAACACACAGACACACACACATACACACGCATGTACACATACATGAAAAATACACATAAATGCCCCTTTTCCTATTTCTGGAATTATAATCAAGTGCTATCATTAACACTAGAAAAAGGGGATACCAATATATTGCCTTACAATTAGACTATCCTTTTAACTTTTTAAACCAAAATACCCTTCCCCTTGATTTACTCCCTTGTATATATTGGTTACTCTTCTTAGAAGCTAATCTCTCTTGCTCCCAACTCAGGGCAGAAATTATTTGCCTTATTTTCTATTTGTATTCTAATTATTTGGTACATATTAAAGACTAAGTTATTTCTCATTCATTCATTCATTCATTCCTGCTGAACAACTAATGATGCTACATAAAAATATACTGTTTTCTGACCAAATTATATCCTTTAGTATACCAGAAACATATTTTCTACTACCAACCACCACCACTAGGCTAATAGCAGCATTAGAATTAAGTCTTGACATATATTTAAAATCACCCACAAGGAACTGCCATCAGTCCCTCTGGAATGTTGAGTGAGGTTTTGCCTTTCATTATGTCAATTCCTAGTCTCTAGCAGCAGTGATTTCCCACTGGGCCTACAACCTTTTGGTTTGTTTAATGGTTCTTTTCACTATGGAATCTATTCCTATTTCCTCTGAAATACCACCTCACTTTGAATAGCAACATCTACAACAATGAAAGATCTATTCATACTGTAATTTATAATACACAAAGCACTTTCAAATATTATTTTATCTGAAACAACTTACATTTATAAATTTAGAAGTTCACAAAGCAACTCTCTAGAAATAATCCTTCTCATAAAGAGTATAAATGTTATATTTTTCTATTCTGCATTTTGAGATTATAAAAAATTTTCCCTAGATCACCTATGCAGTAACTGGAGGAGATGGAATATCAGTGTACATACATCTTTGTATTCTAAGCCCAGTGTTTTTCCTACTACACTAGGATACCTCTCTATGGTTACACATTTTTTTGGTCTTAATCATTAGAAAAAAAACTTGACCACCTCCATGGTTTCTAGAATATCATAATTCTTGTAAAATAAAAATAAAGAAAAGAAGCAATCAAAGAAGAACCAAGGCATAATAGGATCATACTAGGTAATAAGTTAGAACAATTTTCATATTCTGAAATTTATAGCAAAACTTTCAAGCACTCATTCATTTTATGGGAAGGTATACTATTGAAAGGTATACTATTTCCACCTTTTTTGTGACTTTATGGATCCTAAAGAAAATGTAGTTTAATAAAATAAATAATTTGTACTTGTCATGTCAATATAAACTTTCTTAATGTTAATTTGGGATATGACATATTGATTTACCATTATATATAGAGAGAATGTCTTCAACATATCCAAACTATGTTATCACAAAAGTCTTTCAGCCCTGTAGTATTTGCCTTCAAATCAAAGGATTTTGATAATATCTGTATATTGAGTTATAATGATTTAAGCTTATTAGATGAAGAAAAATATGCTTAATTACAAAACTAATATTGGAGAAAACTTGCTAAGTGGGTTTAGAATATTGGTTGTAGAATGAACAGCCATATATGTATATGGATGAATGTGCAATAATCACTATACAAATGTATCCATAATACATACATACATTTTCTGGAAAGCTATATGATTTTTGGTAATTTTTACTGAGAAGAATCCTTAATATCTTAATTCTTGCTTTGAAAGTTCTATGAATAGATATTAGGTGATAAGTGTCGATTTCTATAGACTCATTCTCAGTCTAAAAGTAGTTCTACTTCTTTTGTGGACGAAATTTATAGATATTTGTGCAGTGTTTAGCACTTAATGAAGTACTTTCTATCACACAAACCTTAGAAGGTTGATAGTACAACTATCAATTTCCCATTACATAGATAACTGAAGTTCAGCATGATGAAAAGACTTGATCATAATTACACTATACTTAAATAACAGAACCAAGACGCTGAATCTAACTTCAAGTCTCAGTTCCCTTCTGTGCTTGATGCCACCATAGAGCTTTCTCAGTTTTTACTTTTCACTTAAACCAGTCAGAGAAAAAAGGTACTATAAATCCTCTATTACCTGTCATGGTAGGGATATCTGGTATGCTGTTTAATAGAAACTTTTATACATATGTATATATACATGTATATATTATTTACTCATGATAATTTAAAAAAGAATGTGAATTCAGCATGATAAAACTAAACTTAAACTGTTTGATATTAAACTCCACTGAGCATAATTAAATGCTTCTTGTTCATTCTGAAGGTAATTCAGGATCTTGTATTGCCTCTGGGTCATCATTATAGACATTATTATCAATCTGCAACTACGTTTCTATCAATAAAGGATTTCTGTTTGATAGGCTGCCAGTAAGAGGGAACTTCCTATAAGGACATTCAATTATAATTACATTATTGCAATCAATATGAATCAGGCATTGAAGTTTTTTAAATTAGTCATATTTGCATAGTGGCATATATTAAATATAGTATTATGTTAGTCCATTTCAACATGTGTTGTAGATCTGCTAAGATGTTTTAATATTTGTTTTTCCTCTTCTGCCTAGTGACAATAGCAATACAGAACTCTCAACTGAAGTGTTTGAGGGAAAAAAGATCCTGGGTTAACATAAGAGTATTTGAAGTCAAACCTCAGTGCCAACTAACAAAAGAAGATAACATGGCAAAGGAATTCCAGTTCTACCAACATTCAGTTAATAGGTATATGTAAAGTGTCCCTTGTGAAACACAAAGAAATGCCATATTAGTTTTGATCTCAAAGAAGGAGGAGTGACTGGGCATCCGCAGAAATATAAATAGATATAGAGATTGATTGATCGATCAATAGATCTATCTATATGTGTGTGTCTGTATATATGTATATATGTTTGCATGTTCATCTATAGGTGCATCATTTGTACATGTGTACATGGTGTATATGAAAATGTATGTATGTATGTATGGTGGATATATTTTTATAGTGATTATTGCACATTCATATATATGTATTGAATGTATATTTGTTTGCAGGTATATGTTTATATATGTTTGTGCAGGTCTTTATGCATGCAGTAGAATGAAATGAAGATGAAGAATCAAAATGTTCTTTAAAAATTTGAGGGAGAAAAAAATTGTATAATAGAAGAGACAGAAAAGAACAATTAGATTTGACTTTCCCATCATATGCATTATTTTCTACCTTTTTGGCAATCTGGTGATGCCTCTGGAATCCTTACCAGAATAATGTTGTTAATTGCATAAAATAAAATATACAGGTTTAACAAGTCAAATTATTATTATGAATTACAGTTATAAATGAATTTTTAAAAAATTCAGAGAGCCCAAATAAATTACTACTTCTCTGGGAAATCTTTAATAGAAGAAAAAGTAGATAATATGGAAAGAATTTGGTTTAGTCAAAGTATCCTGAACAAATCAACAAATTCATGTGAAAGCTTGAAATGTCTGAGGAATAACTACCATTCTATTTGAGCTAGAAAATAAGGCATGTATAAAGCTTTGATATTAGAAATTTTAAGTTGCTGAAAGTCTAAATAGCTGGTTGTAGTGTTTGCAGTTATCTTGATAAATAATTGGAAACCACTGATGACTTTTCAAAAGGCAAGTAACATGGTCAAAGATCATTGAATCAGGAAGATTTTAGAGAAAAATATCTTGAGGCAGGAAGATCATTAAGAATGCCTAAGGGTAAAGACTAAGGGACTGCCTTCCATGGAGGAGTGGGCAGAGTGAAACGAGATTGGGGGAAAATTATAAAATTTAAAATTAATAAATTAATAAATTTTAAGAAAAAAAGAATGTCCAAGAAAACCAGAAGTATTGACTTCATTTGCAATTATTCCCCAAACTATTTCTTCAGTCTTCTGACTGGAAATGAGAAGTCAGATAACCGGGAGAAATACAAAATCTACAGACCATCTGGTGGTCAACACTGACCAAGGTAGAGAGGAAACCAAAATAAAAAAGACATCAGATTTTGCAAATACATGATAGTAATAAAGAAAACAGTTTCAATTGGGTAGTCATGTCAGAAACCAGATTGCAAAAGGAAGAATTAGAGTCAGGAAAAAATAAATGGAGGTAATGAGTATGGAATCAATAGGATAAGGAAACATTAGATATTAAGGGAGGAGGTGAGGAACAAAGAATCATCAAATGTAGTTGCAAGATAATTATGATGATATTTGTACAGTAATAAGATAATTGAGAAGATATTTGTATAGTAACAAAAAATAGAATGGTAGGGGGAGTGTCATTTTTAGAGGGAATTAATAACTAGTAAAATTTTGAATATAATAAGTTTGTTGAGCCAGCAAGATAGCCAATTGGAAATATTCATTAGCTAATTAGAAATGGAGAAATATGTGATTCAAGATTAGGCCTAGCAAAATGATTTGTAGGACATCCATAGAAAGATTTTAGATTAAAGCATGTGAAGATATGTGTTTACCATGGAAAACATTATGCAAACTGAATACTTCTATAACAAGTCACATGATTTTCTTGGTTCAACTAGTAGTTATTATTATTTAATTGTAATATTAATTGATTAAACATCAAAAATCTGTCATTCTTCCCTACTTAGTTGTATTACATTCCCAGAGCAGTTTTTTCAAATATTTTCTTCACTTATTCAACCTACTGACTACCTCATTCCCCCTCAGCTTGTATTAGAGAAGCTATTTTATTTTATTCTTTCTTCTTCATTCATTATCTCAAAGTTCATTGATATGACTGATTATAAATGTTCCTTTGCTCTTACTAATAAAAAAGGTGACCTTCCTTCTTATCAAGTCCAAATCCAATGCCTCTACTTTTGCCCTAGGTGGATAGATAGATCTAAGGATATATATAGATACATAGACATATACATTTATGTGTGTCTACAGAGTTCCGGAATCCTTAGGTACAAAGCAAAACACTTTCATTGACGCTACCATTCCCACATGTAAAAACATCCTATAGCTCTCTTCTCATTGTAGACTAGCTCCTAGAAAAAGTTCTCTTCACTTTTGTTATTACACGTTTTCATCAGATCCCAGAAATTTGGTTTCCAATATCATAATTCAACTAAAACTGCTTTCTCCAGGGTTACTAATGGTCCTTTAATGGCCAAATAAGAAGAACTTTTCTCAAACTTTATCATCTTCTACTCTCTAGAATTTGAACAAAATATCAAAGATGAAATAATGCATTGGGAGGATAGTTTGGGGTTAACAATTGGTATTAAATAGAAAGTCCATACATTTATAAAAATGAGGTGGACCACAAAATAGAATACATAAGAAATACCTAATAAAATATTGAAAAAAATCTGAATAACTGAGGAAAAATCATTTGAGAGTCATTATGTCTTAATAGCTTGAGGGGATCATTATACTTGTGTCCAGTTATTCAACAGGCCTTTGTTAAGTTCCTACATTTTGCCAAATACAGTGTTAAATACTGAAGATAAAAAAAAAATCCTGTCCCTCGAAGATCTCACATTCTAATGGGGAAAGCAAACATGAAAATACTTAGGTACAAAAATGTTATATACAGTATGGATAGAAGGAAATCACAGAGAGAAAGTCATTAGTTACTGAGATTATTAGAAAAGAACTACATCATAAGTGGGATTTGAGCTGAGTCTGCCTTGAAGGAAGTCAGGAACACTAAGAGAAGGAGGTGAGGGGTCAAAGAGGTAAAGGCACAAGTTTGAGAGATTGAAAATTCTGTTTGAGGACCATTGGCTAGTATAGTTGGATCATAGAATATTTGGAGGGGAATAAAGCATAAAGTATATATCATGGCATGACAAGAACAGGTTATGTATAACTTTAAATGGCAAAAGGAGTATTTTATATTTGATTCCAGATTTGACAGGTATTCAGTGGAATTTATTAAGTTGGGAGTATGGGTTTAACATACGTATCCTTATGCTTTAAGAAAATCACTTCAACAGCTTAAGAAAGGATGAATTAGAAAAATGTGAGTTAAGGATACCATTTAGAAAGTCACTGCAATAGTCCAAGGGAAAGGCTATTAGGGCCTACATCAGGAAAACTGGTGTGTGAGTGGGGAGAAGGGAATATAGGTAAGAGATTTTAACATGAAAATGACAAGAAGCTGGCAACATACTGCATATGCAAAAAGAGTGAAAAGGAAGATTTAAAGATGACCTTAAGATTATGAGCCTGTGTGACAGAGAAAATAGGAGTGACTTTGACAAAAATATCAAAGTTTGAATATGGAAAGTATTCAGGAAAAATAGTAATGACCTTGGATAATCAAATAGAAATTTTATATTAGATAGAGCAGTAAAAAATTTTGTAAAATTTCTTTTGAAACATTAAAATGGTAGAAAATTTTCATTCTTTAAAAGATTAATCTCCTGATCACTAGAATTTTTATTCATACTACCTGAAAATTGTCCTTGGAACACACACACACATGTATATATATATTCCTTATATAATATTCATATTTAATGTAAATGATAATAATTTTTATTTTTGTATGACAACTTTGCAAAAAATCCAAAAGTTTGTAAATATATATGTATAAAAATATGTGTAAATGTTTGAATGGGTATTA
Organism: Macrotis lagotis; assembly: GCF_037893015.1. Lineage (NCBI taxonomy): Eukaryota > Metazoa > Chordata > Mammalia > Peramelemorphia > Peramelidae > Macrotis > Macrotis lagotis. Next base: position 659,319,345 of record NC_133658.1, read on the forward strand.
TAGATAGGAAGATATAGTAAATTATATCTATGTCTGCAATATATATCTATATCTCCTTTGATGGTCAACCCATTCAAGCAATCCTATAATAATCCTTTATTAGATACTTGATACCTACAAGATATGCTCATTGTTAAATACAAATATAAAGAATGAAACAATTCCTACTATCACTGAATTTATATCTGAAAAAGGTCAATTTACTTATTCATACAATATATGAATCTTTTATAAATAGTAAATATAGCTAGTGACCCAAGCCCAGAATTAAGTAGAAGATATTTGACTGAAAATAATTTTGAAAATTGTTTCCTGCTTTCCATGCTCCCAAACTGATTGATTATAACAAGAGCAAATACTTAACTTTTCTATTGTCCTATGAATATTTGAAATTACAATCTTTTAAAAAGAATAAAAAGATATGGTGGGTGTAAGTGGACTGTAATATGCTATCAATAATTTTACTATAAATACTATCAATAATTTGAATTCAAGGACTTACATAATAACCATTAATATATATGATCATTAAAAGAATAAATTTGGTCATGTCTTAAAAAATGAGAAAAAGACAGATTTATAAATCTATATAAATATAAGTATTAAGTATAAGTATAAATGATACTACTGAAACAATAACAGAGTTAGAGGAAGATCTCTAACATGCTAGGTGGCTAAAATGTGGAAATGATGAAAACATGATTATTAAGATATTTGAAGAACTTTAAATGTCTATCATTGAGAACCAGGGGAAAACTACTGAACTTGATGAAATAACCCATTAGAGTACAAAGGCACCTTAATGAGAAGTATAAAATGTAATTCAAGTAGCAAATCATCACTATTTCATTCCAAATGTATACGTGTATAACTTATTTTTGTATGTGTATATGTGTGTGTATATATATATATATATATGTATATATATATATTTATATGACTTGAAAATGCTCTCTAGTATATTATAATGTTTTCCCTTAGAAAATAATGGAGTGTTATTAATTTAAATTGCAATGTCTACAATGATACATCTATTAATACTTCTATATGAATCCCAAAAGAGTTGCTCCCTTTTCTTGCTTTAAGTTTGATTCATTACCTTCTTCTCTGTGCTTCTTATTTAATCAAGTCTTTCTCATTAAGCATTCTCTTGGGGGTTTTGTTTTCCTCTCCTTCTTGAAGAAAGCATAATTGACACAGTTTTACAATTAATTTGTTACTTAAATAAAAAAAAGTCCCAAAGAAGATGAAAATACAGTTTATATTTTTGACATGGCTTGTCTACAAATTAACCATTTATACTACCAGCTCACAAAATAATGTATTGAATAAAAAGAAAGTAAACAACAATAAAAAAACCCTTTCTTTTTCTTTTGTCTTAAAATATTAGGACTTATTTTTGTTTTCAAGTGATACATTTTTTAGTCTCTTCTTTCAAAAATTACAGTTTTAAAAGGTTCTTTCTCCAGGTGGAAAAAACTGAAAAAACAAGCAAAAAACAACTGTATGGTATCTCACAGTTGACCACTTATGATTATATCATGATTATTTCTTGTCCTCTTCCCCTTTTAACACCGGAAAAAGCAAACAACACAAGTATAGGACTGTTGAATAAATTACTCCATTGAAAGGTGTCAAGACTTTATAAAATACTATAATTTGTCATTTATAATAACTGGTCCATTAGGTCTGTAAGCCAAATTTCTGAAGTCTGGGTGATGGTAGGTCCTACAACATGCTGAGGGATGATTAAGGTTTTGGTTAGATGTAGACAGCCTGTCAACCCTAAAAGTCTTTCCTAGCTGTCTGATGAACTCCTGAGAGCTAAGAATTGCTATTTCTGAGTCTATCTGATATTTGAAAAAATGTCAGGAATCAATTATGACCATGTAACAGGATAATATGGATGGGAACAGATTCCACAAAGAGATTTTGACATTTCATTGGTTGACTTGGCTCTGAATGTACTATGCTAGGGATTTATAATCACTCCATACCTATTCCAGAGATATTTCAAATGCCTACTATAAGACTGAATTAGATTGAATGACAAATTGTCTTCAGAATTTTCTTATAAAGAACATTTTATATATATATATATATATATATATATATATATATATATATAAAATGTTCTTTATAAGAAAATTCTGAATATATATATATATATATGTATGTATATATGTGAAAATAGTTTTAACCTTAAAGCACTCTACAAATATATTGCTATAATTCCTCATCATCACAGTGTCTAGCAAAGAGTAGATGTTTAATTAATACTTGTTATTGATTATCATCATTACTGTTAAAATTGAAAATGTATCTCTAATTTATAACTATGGTACTGTCAGGTAAGGAAATTTCTTTCATCAGTGTGAATCAGTATCTACCCAAAAATTTAGAGGCATAGAGAGTTGAGTAAAACCTGGAGAAGTCAAATTACTTTTCCATTGTCATAGACAGCATATGTCAGGGGAAAGGTGTGAAACTAGGTCTTGCTAATGTCAAAGATGAATCTCTATATCACAATGCCTCTCTCTCTCTCTCTCTCTCTATTATTATTATTTAGACTAAAAATATTTGTTGGGTTTTGTTTTTAGTAGCATTCTTCCCTAAGGCTTTGTTTGTTTTTGTATGTGTTTTACCATACTACCATCTGGCTCTAGTCATTCAGCAATCCTAGCTAACAAATTAATAGTAGTTGTTTTTTTGTTTTTGTTTTTTCCCAATCCATAAAATTTAGAAATATCAGGGTTTTTTTTATTATTCCCAACTTTCTCTTTGAAAAGTAGCACATAAACTTGGAGGTCACATTTATGACCAGTGAAGCTGGCTGTTGGACCATTGTGTAGGAAGCTTACTGTTCACACCATAACTGTCAGTAGTGTTTTCTGATAGGGAGAAACAAATAGTTCCATCATTTCAGGTTGTCAGTTTGCATATCTTTGAAAAATGTCTTCATCCAGAAAAATGTAAAAGAAAAGACACTGATTGGCTTTGGTAGAAATGAGATAGCACTTCCCTCATTCTGTCTTCAGTGGAGATTGTAGAAAAATTACAAATCTCACTGGGGACAATTTCCCTTCCTTATGCCACATCCAAAATAGATCTTTTATTCTAAAGACATGTGGATATGATTTTCCCTGAAAGAAAAACTGGTTTTATTTCTTTCCTCAATCTTTTGGAATATGATCTACAAAAATAAAATCAAAAGAAATATATCTTTGAAGTTGACAGGCTTAGGTACAAACTAAATGTACATTTTTATAAAAAATAATTTTTATTTTTCATTATGTATCATTTACAAATAATACTTTCCTTTGAAAGTTCAGTTTGCACTAAAGTATAAATGAAAAAAAGGCCTATTTAGACTGACCTAAAAAGAAAAGAAGTGTCAGCCATGCAAACATAACCTCCCAAAAATAGAGAATATGTTCAATTTTTCCTCATGGCAACATCTTGTAATATCACTCTGAACTAAGATTTAAAAATGATTGACTGTAATCTTTGCATTTTCATGGGGAATACAAAAGTTTAGAACACAGCTCACTCTATACCCTGGGGCAAAGTATTTCACCTCTCTGTGTCTCTGTTTTCTTTTCTGCAAGATCAAGTAGTTGGTTTAGCTCATTGCTAAGTGCCCCTTTGCTCTAATATTTTATGATAATAAGTAAACATTTCTAAATGTAGACAAAATTCTTGAAAAAAGTCTTGGCAGAGGCTGCAAAAAACATTTAACTTACATACTTGGAGTTTTATGTTTATTTTATCACATTGATTGCCATCATTTAGATTTGAAAAGTACTCAAATGAATAATGGTTCTCATTCAAATTGGGTGGACATTTTGTGACTGGTTGACATTCAGGATAGATCTGTCCTGGATACAAAATTGACTTGAATAGGGCAGGGCAGGGAAAGATTTATGTGGGCTGTTAGATTCTTTAGAAACTACTTTCAAGGCTGTGCTGGCTCATCTCAATACAGAAAATATACTTAAGCAAGTAAAGGTTCAGCACTTTCGTGATCAAGTCATTTACAACAATGGTTCTGCATCATCAACCCTACTAGGAAGCTACCAGTTTAATCACCAGCACTGAAAGAACAGCTTATACAACTTTTACATCCTCTGGATCACCTTTCAGTGAGCCAAAAAAGGTTTATAGAATGTCTTTGGTATATAGTGTAATGAATTTCTCTAGTCCATGAAACTGATAAATACTAAAAGGCAGCTCAGTATTTTAGAATTCTTGAAACTTTTTCCAGTGATCAATGAATTGGGTAGGCTTATCCTTCCTTTTCTGCTGTCTCCTGAAGCTCATTTCTATCTTAGAACAACATATATATGGGTAAATTTTATGCATTCGTTCAGCTATTTTTAACCAATGTGAGATTGGTAAAGGGAGGAAAGTGCCCATAACTATATGTTAACATTACATGCAATTGTTTATTAGGGAACGAGGAAACAACTTCCCACCTAGCTATAAATCTATTCTATGGTATATACAGCCACTATTTTTCTGTGCTAGAATGGGCACACAACCACACCATGGCCTTGAACAGAGAAATGTCATTCAATCTATTCCAGAAGGTAATCTGTGGGCTTTAATTTAGCTCTTGTAAATTAAACCTCTCTCTTGAATAATAAAAATTTGGAAATAATATAAATGGAAATATCAATTGACCAATTTTTCACCACAGTCTTGCAAAATTGCAAAAAATGAAAATTTGCTTAGCACTATATTTCTAGATTGAGAGATTACAAACTTCTGGCAACAGGAGATGGAAGTGACATAATATAGCAAATATCTTTGTGCTCACTGTTGGATTTTGATCTGGTGGAGGAAACCAGTGCTTTATGATCCTGCTTGAATTACTGTACTGGTCAAGACACAACTTAATAGAGATCCACTGGAAAAATTTGAGCTTTCTCTCAAATTTTTTGCTAATTAAATGGTCTCCTTTCCTGTCTCCCCCAACCCTCCTTTTAACTTCCTTTTTATTTATTATTTTCACTTCTAAGACTATGAACTTCTATGAGCTTCGTGAGGATGGGGATTGTCTTTTGCTTTTCTTTTTATCCTCTTCAATACATTCTCATTAAGTAGGCAATTAATGAATGCTTATTGGTTGACTGAATTTCATAATCTTATAGCTGTGGGTATTCCTTCCAATGATGCAGATTATAATTTATTCACAATTTCTTATTTCTCTGTAATTCTTATCCCTGTCCTTCTCCAAAATTTGCCATCACAACTACACTGAATCCATCAAATATACTTCACAACTCCTCATAAGACAAGAACATATATCAATAAAATGAAACTTAGATTTTAGAATCATTGTATGTCTATGGGTCATGATAATGCAATTTAAATAAAAATTAAGTAATCATTTGCTGTATAAGGTTTTATATTGATTACTGGGGAAAAGAATGTAATAATAAAATTGAACCATCCATGTCCTAAAGGAGTTAAAATCAGAAAGTTCTGCTAATATTGAAGCATAAATTGAATTCAAATTAAATTAGATTTTTTAAGGCAGGATTTTATATATGTGTATATGTATGTTTGTGTGTGTGTATATATATATATATATATATGTGTGTGTGTGTGTGTGTATAAAGAGAGATAACTAGAGTTATAATTATATATAGTTATAGTCAAGTATGTATTACATGTATTTATTCAGATGTGTGAGTGTGTGAGTGTTGAGCATGTCTGTGTGTGTGTGTGTGTGTGTGTGTGTGTGTGTATCCCCCTGCCAAAGCTAATTTGCTGAAAAGCAATTTCAATTCTAACCTTTAGGTATTTAATTTTTAGTCCCCTTGAAGGAGAAAACTTATTGAATGAGATCAATTCAAAGGGTGTTTGCATGTAAGTTATTTATAAGGGGTCTTGTCCTGATGAGTAACTTGTCCTATTATGTCCTGAAGAATAATCTATGCATGCAAAATCACTATAGAATAGAAGCAATTACATTTCTCAATTGGAGCAGAATACAACTTTGACTAGGAAATGCCTTCTCTGGGCAAAAAACTAGACAGATAACCTTTATTTGTCCTCTCTGGTTGGGCTGTTAGCTTGACTAATGGGCTTCTTCCCATTTTATTTCATCTTTTCATGAGTCTATAAAACAACCTATTTGTTATTATGATGAACTTTTGCTTGAATAAAATAAAAAACTATGCAAATATTTGTTGATTTCAGAGCTCTGGATAGTATCCTTTTTTCCTATTACATGCAAATAAAGCTTCTTAGCTAGCAAGTTATTTTCACAGATAAGATTGTAAAATATCTCAGTTTGACTTTAGGCTTCATAATCTCATTTCTTTCAATACTGTCTTAGAGATAAAATTTTCTTAGGAATTTTCTCTTTCCTGAAATCAAATGTAGATTGATGAGTTTATACTAATAATACAAAATTGATTCAGAAGAAGAATTTCCTGCTTATGATAATATATATATTTACTTTGTAAAAGCTTTTAAATATATGTATGTGTGTATATATTACAGACATATATATTCAAAACATTTTTGAATTCTTAATTTTTTCATAGGATGAAATTTCTTTACACATAAATGTTAATTTTGTTATTACTGTGAAGCACCTTTACATTTTTATAATATTATAAGACTACAAAAGAATATTAAATTTGCTACATGCAATCATCTCATCGTTCAGTTTTTATAAAGAAATGAGTAACTCTGCTCTCTCTAAATACAAATATAATTTTTAAAATGAATCCTACTCTTTATGATTGTGGGATTTCCTTGATGAGAAAACAGCAAACACATAATCAGATTAGGGAACATGCAAAAAGATAGTAGAAGTATCTTTAATTCTCACCAGGAGAAGTAACCAGATGAAGAATTGTTATTATTAGTAGGAATTCAGTAACAGACTCTATAACTTAAAAAAAAAAGTTGATGGTAGACAAGGAAGGAATTAATCCATAGCACCAGTCACCTAGTTACTATCTAAATTCCAGGAATAATGATATAAAGGGGAGGGGAGAGAGAGAGAGAGAGAGAGAGAGAGAGAGAGAGAGAGAGAGAGAGAGAGAGAGAGAGATCCTAAAGAAGATACAACTATATATATATATGAGACCCCAAATGTCTTGATGCAGTTGTAAACCACCAAAGCAATTAAATATTTTGTAAAGTTATCAGATAGCATTAAAGCCACTCAGTTTTTCTGAAATAACTTTGCTATATTACTATAAATAAAGTGAGGAGGAGCTCCATATAGATCATTTGATGTATCAACATATATATAGGCAAGTGTATTATGTATCCCTCCCTCCTCACTTTATGTTTGTATATGCAGAGATAGAATAGATCTGCATATATGTATATACATATATAAAAGCATATATGATATATCCACATATATGATATAGAGTCCCTCATTTTTTTCTCATAGATTATTTATCTTACAAACTGAACTCAAGCATAACTTTCTACATGAAATCTTTCCTGATCCTTCCAAGTCCTAGTACTGCTTTCCCCCACTTTGTTCTCATTAATATTGATTCCCTTTAATAATAAGTGAATTACAAATTAAAACAACCCTAAACTTTCTCTTCATATTTTGCAAATTGGCAAAGATGAAAAAAGTATTTGTAGTCAATTTTTATAAAATGATATATATACATTATTAATGGATTGTAAAATAGCAGAACTATTTTGGAAAGCAGTTTATGATTAAACAGATGAAATGACTAAAATACACATACCCTTTGAACCCAAAGTTGTGTTAAAACTCAAAGGAAGCTGTTGAGAAGCTCTCATAGACACCAAACATTTATTGTAGCACTTTTTTGTAATGGAAAATAATTAATTGGAAAAAAAGGATATGCCTATCTAATGAGGAAAGAATAAATATATTGTCATATTTCAATGTAATGGAGTATTATTCTGCTGAAAGAAGTTATTTTTGTAATGAATACAAAGAAGCATGAAAATTTCTAATTGACAGAACTTAAAATGAAGAAAGAAACAAGAAAATTATATATATATATATATATATGCACGAAAAGAATTACACAAAAAATACAATCACAAAAATTAAATTGAATACAACAAAGATAAAGATCAAATAATTATAGAGCTCTCAAATGCAAAGATATGGGAGGACACTCCAACCAACATCTTAATGGTGATAATAGGTGATCAAGTATTTCACATTACTTATGTGTCAAGCACTTTCAATGTCCTCAATAGTTTGATGATTTTTACTCTCTTTTTCTTTTAAAAATATTACTTGTTTTATGAAATGACTTTGGGAGTGGAAAGGAGAGAAATTTGCGGAATATTTGTTATGATATATTAAAAATAAGATAACAATAAAAATAATTGAAAACAAAAAGATAGTGTTATTTGACAAACTCATAAAATTACTAATTGCAAAGCCAGGAATTGAATCCCAAACCTTTGACTTCAAGTCTTTCCTCATACCCTATAGCCTTTTTTGACCTGAAATTTCGAACTCTTACCCTCATTTTTCACCATACTGTCCTAAAAGTTAAAATATTTCAATCCTAATTTTAAAAATTCAAAAAAATTGTCATATTTTATATAATTAAAATTTATTTATATTTTAAGATTTATTTGATCCTCTAGAGCCAGAGAAGAAATAATTATATCTATTGACTAAAATAAAATGATAGGACAAATGAATATTTATAGACACAATTCAATGACTGGAGTGCAACTGTTTCTCTTTAACTTTTTTCCTTATAAAATTGTTAATGAAAAAATTGGAATTGAGGTGATTTGGGAGGGCTTGACACTAGGCAGAAAGGAGGATACTTTTATGACCTTACTAACACTTTCAGTGTTGTAGTGGATGTGTGTTACTTTTTCATCAAAATAAAAATGATTATGTAGTAGGTAGATTTTTCATTTGATTGAATACCTGCTAAGTGGAAGATTACCTTATACTTAGTTCAAATTCAGCTAATAGCTTTCTCCAGGTGATTACAGAGACTACAAATATCCTCATTATGCATGTCTCTCATGTCAGTCAAGAGATGTTTCTTTTAGAGAGCCTATAATATACAGGTTTTATTTTTTTCCTCCCTTCAATTTTTATCACAGGTGTTTGGGGAGACTTCAAGTCCATTTTTGCTCTTTTCATCAGGTAAACATCAATGACATGATCTTTGTCAGACTCTTAGTGAAATGCAAGCTCTCTTTTTTCTTTCCTTTGTCTTTCTTTCCTCTTTCTTTCTTTCCTTCCTCTCTTTTTCAATCATTCTTTCCTTCCTTCCTTCCTTCCTTCCTTCCTTCTTACTTTCCTTCCATCCTTCCTTCCTTCCTTCCTTCCTTCCTTCCTTCCTTCCTTCCTTCCTTCCTTCCTTCCTTTATTTCTGTCACTAATGGAAATAGAACTTGTCCAACCCAATGAAAATGCTCAATTAAATGAGGGAAGGGGAACGTAGAGGGGGAAAAAAAGGAGGAAAGGTTTGGCTTACTGAAAATCAGAAGAGAGGGGGAAACATCCTTCCAAAATGTACATAGGTCTTTTGGTTGATGAAGCAGCATTTGACACAATGGTTCAGGGGTTCAGTTTGGATAAAGTGCTTCAGGTAATAAAAAAGTGGCAATCAGCTACCAGCCTCAGTTCTCTCATCTGTCAAAATGAATATAAAAATAAACCTACCCTATGGGGTTGGTTTGAAAATCAAATGTAATAATATATTTGAAATCCATGTGTCAAAGAGTAACTTATATGATCTCTGCTCATGGATAGTGATTGATTCCCTAGCGTTGTTCCACAATGGCATAAAGGTGGAATTGGGTAAGAATAAAAAGAGGTTCTGATAATTTTATCTAGTCCTATAATTTCACTTAAGTAAGGAATTCCCAGTAGGAAAGGAAGAAGCCTTTATAATACAGGCACAGATGACATAGTAACCAAATTTGTAATTGACATAAAGAAAAAAGGAGTCACACATATATTGGATCTAGTTGATTAATTTGATATATTTGAAATCATATAAAAGCAAGTACAGAATGCAAAAGAGATTTAGACAGACTGAAAGAAGTCTTCTTTTTTTTTATAAAAATTTTAAAAAACATTTTCTCCCAGCTTCATGCAAAATAAATTTAAACATTTACTTCCAAAACTTTGAGTTCCAGATCCTCTCCCTCTTTTCCCCCATTTCCCCTCAGTGAGAAAACAAATTACTTTGTATAGGTTAGAAATGTGTAATGTGTAGTCATGAAAAACATTATTGCAATAGCAATAGTTTTGTTGTAAAAGTAAACATAGGGGGCAACTAGGTGACACAGTGGATAGAGTACCAGCTCTGGAAATAGAGGGACCTAAGTTTAAATCTGAACTCAGATAACTCAGATTCTTAATATTTACCTAACTGTGATTTTAGGTAAATCACTTAACCCCATTGCCTTGCAAAAACTAAAAAAAAAAGAAAAACTTATAAAAAAGAAAACATTACACCCTCTCATAGCAAAAAGAGAAATCTCAAGAAAAATAAAGGGGAAAAAAGCAAAAACATAAACATGATTCAGTCTGTATTCAGACATCATCAGTCCTAACTTTGAGATGAATAGACTTCATTATCATAAGTGTTCATTATCATAAGTCCTTCAGAGTTCTCTTGGGTCACTATATTGCTGAGAAAAGGTAGATTATTTTCACAACTGATCTTCTGCAGTATTGCTTTCCCTTTGTATAAGCTACTTTTGCTATTGCATTTCTTCATGTAAGTTTTTTTTTTTTTTTTTTACTGAGAGTATCATATCCTGTTAATCATTTCCCATGACAGAACAATATTTCATGGTAATCACATACCACAATTTGTTCAGCCATTTCCCAACTGCTGGGCATCCTCTCAATCTCCAGCTCCCCACCATCAGAAAAGAACTACTATAAATATACCTAAATATATAGATTCTTTTCTATCCATGTTTCATCCCTTCTGAAATATAGACCTAGCAGTGGCACTGCTATGCCAAAGGATATGCATGGTTTTGTAGTTCTTTGGGCAGGGTTTTGTAGCTTTTTGGCCATAGTTAAAAATTGTTCTAAAGAATTGTTGGATCATTTCAAACTCCTCCAATGTGCATAAATGTCTCAATTGCCTACCATCCATTCTAACATTTGTCACTTTTCCCTTCTGTCCTATTAGCCAATCCAATAATTGTAAGGTAGTACCTCAGAATTGTTCTGTTTATATATCTCCTATCAATAGTGTGATAGAACATTTTTTAAAAATTTAAATAGATTGCACTAATAAACTCATCTGAAAATTGTTCATATCAGTTGATCACTTATCAATTAGGGTATTGTTCTTATTTCCTATAAATTTGACTCAGTTCTCTATATTTTACAAATGAAGTCTTTTTTCCCAGAAATGTTTCAATATTTTTTCCTATATTGCTACTGGTAACTGTATTTCCCTCCATCCTATTACCCATGCTCCCATTTTTTCTATTCTCTCCCTTTTCTTTTACCCTGTCTCTCCTCAAAAGAATCTTGCATCTGACTACCTCCCTCCCACAATTTTCTCTCCCTTCTATCACCAACATACCCTACCCCCAATCCCCACCAATCCCCTTTCCTCATTCTTCCATGCCTTTCTTCTCCTACCTTCCTCTAGGGTAAGATACATTTCAATACCATTTGAGTATGCAAGTTATTCCCTCTCTTGAGACATTTCCAATAAGAGTAAGCCTCAATCACTCCATCTTACTTCCCCCTTCCTCCATTCCACTGCATTTCTTGTCTCTTTCATGTGAAATAATTTACCTCATTTTACCTCTCTTTTCCCTTTCTCCCAGGACATTCCTCTCTTGCCCATTAACTCCATCATTATTATACCTTCAGATTCAAGTCTCATCTGTTCCATGCATACACACACACAGTGTGTGTGTGTGTGTGTGTGTGTATGCATGGAACAGATGAGACTTTCTGTGGCATGGAACAGATGAACTTTCTCATATATTAGGGCAGTTATATATCCTTTTAAACTGCCCTAATCAATGAGAAAGTTCATCTGATTTATTAGTATCATCTTCCCAAGCAGGAATATAAGCAATTCAACATCATTAAATTCTTTATGATTTGTCTTTCTTGTTTACTTTCTTTTTCATGCTTAACTTGAGTCATTTGAATATGAAATTTTCTGTTCAGTTCTGGTCATTTCATCAGGAAAGTTTGAAAATTCCCTATTTCATTGAATGTTAAATATTTCCCCTGAAAGATTATGTTCAGTTTTTCTCAGTAGTTGATTATCAGGTGTAATTCAAGCTCTTAGTTTCACACTCTTCTAAAATATCACATTCCAAGCACTATGATTTTTTTAATATAGAAACTGTTAAATTTTGTGTTATCCTGACTGTAGTTCCATGATATTTGAATTGTTTCTTTTTGACAGCTTACAATATTTTCTCCTTGACTTGAGAGTTCTCATATTTGGCTTTAATACTGATTGTTTGCATTTTGGGATTTCTTTCAGGAGGTGATTGGTAGATTCTTTCAAATTATATTTTACCCTCTGTTTCTAGGATATTAGGACAGTTTTTGTAAAATGAAGTCTGGACCCTTTTTCTGGTCATAACCTTCAGGAAGTTCAATAATTTTTAAGTGATCTCTTCTGGATTTGTTTTCCTTGTCACTTGTTTTTCCAATGTGATATTACACATTTTCTTCTAGTTTTTTATTATTTTGGTTTTGTTTCATTATTTCTTGATTTCTCACAAAGTCATCAGTTTCTCTCCACTCCATTCAACTTTTTTAAGGAATTTTTTCATCAGAGAGCTCTTGTATCTCCTTTTCCATTGGACAAATTTTGCTTTTTAAGTCATCTCCTCATTGACTTTTTGTTTTGCTTTTTCCCAATGGCTTCCTGCTGTATGGCTCACCATGTCTGTTCCCTGTGCCCTATGACCAGGTCTGTTCTGAGGTCTGAGCTGGAATGGGATCCCCTCTCACCCTAGTGTGGCAGAGTTTTCCTGCTACCCTTCCCAATTGTCTTTGATAATACCTGAACTGAGATGTCTAGAAATGACCACCACACACCAAAGCACCCAGGTTTGTTCCTGGAAGACTGGTCTCATTTCATTCCAGTATGAGTTGGAATGCTATGTGAGCCCTTTATAACCCTGGCCCCTTCCCATAGTTCTTCCCAGTTGTCTTTGACTGGAAAATTGTTTCACTTGTTCTTTCTGAGGTTTTCCCATTCCAGAATGTGCCTCTTTAGTCTATTAATTACAGATATATGGAATTGTTTCAGGGAGAGCTTGCTGGAATCCATGCCTTTAATTTTCCATTTTGATTTCACTCCCTCAAATAGTTTGCTTCAAATAATTTGAAATTTGATAGATATAAATACAAAGTTTTTCTGTGGCATGAGCACACACACACACACACACACACACACACATACACACAAACAAACACACTCTCCATCATTCACACCCACAAATATAAACATTCATATCTATGTCAAAAGCTAGGAGATTATAATTCTGGACAAATTACATTTGGAATATTGAGAATTTTCATTATGTTTTAGGAAGATTAAAAAATAGAATAAACAAAGTGATGTCATGACAGGTCAAAGGATTAAAAATAGTGTCCACAAAGATCAATTGAATGATTGAGATGTTTAAAATGGGAAATAGAAGATTACTTAGAAAACCACAGGTCACAGCTCATATACATTTCTATCTGCAGCTATAAATTTCTATCATGTCAGGCAGAAAAAGAGATGGCATAAGGAGTGGATGGATAGGTATCTTTGGAGTCAGGAAGATTTAGTTTTCTTGTGTTGCTTATGACACATATTGACTTATGTTACCTTTGGAAAATCATTAACTTTCAATGCTTTAGGTAACATTCTAAGAAGAGGTGGCAAAAAATGTTGTAATGTGCATCATAAAGGGTATTTCTTCAAATTGGAGTTCCATATAGGACTAAAATTACAGATTCTAATGCAATCTCTATTCCCATCTCAGTGTCTTACCTTTAAAGATCTTATATTTTTCATGATGGAAAAGTAACATGTTTACAAACAAGAAAATATACAGTATATTCAAAGCAAATGCAAATTGATTTTGGAGGAACAGAGTTGGAAACATTAAGAATTAGGAAGCTTGAAGGGTCTTATGACATGAATTTTTAATGAAGTTAGAAATTATTTTGAATGAATATATAATCCTGAGCAAAGTTGACAACAATTTCTCATAAAATTGTTTATGAACATGAAACTGGTTTTGAAACAGTTTTTTTGAATTCAAAATTTTTATCATGGTACAATTTGATACCCTTGTTCAGAATTTAGAAATTGTGAGGAAAAAAATTGAAGTCTGTAGAATATAGCAGACTTATTTTATTGTAACATGAATTTCCATTCTGGAAATTTTTCTTTATGATACTAGCAGAACAAATGGTGACTGTACTAGGAGCTTATGTGAGGTTCAAAGTTAAATGTGAGAATTTCAGGAGAGATACAGTACCAAACTTCCTAAGGGACCAATTCCAGCAAAGAGAGAGAAAATAGACATGGGAAGATCAAACATATAGTAAAGTTCATACCAAAACATGTTCTGAATCACCTTTTTACTGAAAGTAAGGCATTTCCATTTAGATAATAATATGATCACTCTCTTTTGGTTAAAATATATTTCTACTCCCATAAAAGGAATTAATTCATACTAATATACAATTTAAAATGCACACTAATTTGAGAAGCTCTCAGTTTTTTTAGTTTTCCTGCCTAGGTGGATAAATGCATTTATTATTATCTATTTATTATGGTCTTTTATATAACTACCTTTTAGATAGAAGGAGGTAAATTAGAAGCTCAAAGTAGTCTTCCCTTATGAAGAAGTGAACAGAAAAAAAAAGATTTTGACCTTAAAAAAAAACCAACTTGTCTCTATACTGGCACTCTTTAGGAAAATGCAAAATAATGCAATTCTGTTTTAGCAGTTCTCTTTCTTTAAAGGGAGAAGTAAGCAGCCATCTTAATTGTTTCTTTCCTTGATCTTCTCAAGGCAGAAATCACAATGTCCCCCTAGAAAGAGGTGAGCAAGATTCTAGAGATATCCTTTTCTATCTCTTCACAAGCCATATTTAGCCATTTCATGGGCATGATACAAAAACTGCATGAGCAGCATGCATATACATGAATGATTTTCTTTTTTATAAGTAGCAAATGAAAATATGGTTTTCACTTGTAAAAATCATAAAAGAAATAAAAATGTTCTTGGCAGCACATTGATCAGTGATTTCTTACAAGAACGGCAATGATTTTAAACTTCCAATCATTATTCAAGTACCCATTTTTTTGGTAGATAAGATTTCAAAATTTTAAGGTTGCCATTCCAAAGCTCAAGTGGTAGCAGTCTTTGCTTTGACTGATCCTTTTATTCCAACAATCACTTCACATAATATTACTTATTTATTTTCACCAAAATGATTGACTCTTTGATTGGATGATGTATCAGTTCAGTCAAATCAGTTGTGAACAGCACAGACTAAGAGCAGGAATAATACTGATTATGGGGGCAATCATTGCACCTCTTCAGATGATGGTGTGCTAACACCTGATGATGTGCTGCCTGGGCTCTATTCATCTAAACAGAAAGAGGAAGTGATTGAGGCTCTTCGGTAATAGGTAGAAGGCTGATGAAGGAATATAGTACTGCAACTCTGTGGAAAAAAGAAATAAGCTTCCTCACAATGAGCTATGCGGTATATCTCTAGCATGCACCTGCTCAGTTAAACATCATCAGATATAAAAGATACCTCCAAGCAACTTGTCAGACTTTCACAATATCACTGATTGGGAAAGCAAAGCTCAAACATAGGATAGGAGATTTCTTGGGACCAACAATCTCAAAGAATGCTAATAAAATAGATTCTAAACTTTGTGAAAACCTAGGATAAATACCAAGTAATTAACAGAATCATTAGAGATAACATTGCCCAGTGTGTTAAATAGAGTAAAAAAATTTTCTTGTTATCTTTGCTTTGTATAAGTGACTGACTACTGTGTCTTTGAAGTTTGTCCAAAAAGTAGAAGGGAAAATGAACTAAATTAACTTTTTCCCAAAAGCTGTGATTCCCTGAAATGAATGGGGACAAATCCTAATAACCTATCTCAAGTATTTCTCTTTATTACCTGAATAAATTGTGGGAGTATTCTGTTCTTTGTAGCAGTATTTAGGATCTGATTTGTAATTGACATAGACCCCCTAATATACATAGTACATAGAGCAGTATTCAATTGAGTTATTATTACATTTTCACATTTAACCTTTATAAATCACTTCTACTTTGAAGGTGAATAAAGGAGGAAGATAATTTATTTTATAAAATTTTCTATTTTTAGTAAATTGAATAAATAATAAAATAATCATTTATTTTGAATAATGTAAATATTTGAATACATATGTATATACAAAATGAAACTAGTTCAGAATTGCTATTTCTTCCAGTTGAAATCATTGACTTTGAGCTAACTACACTAATATTAGAATAGTTATTCACTGAAGACTACATGTTAGTATCAATAGGCTAGAATTAGATTAAAATGTTAGGAAATTTTCTTATACATTTCTACTTAATTGGAAAAAATTAAATTCTCGCAAATTCTTTGAAAATAATCAACTGATAGATGCAGGAATGTTCTACAGGATTAAACTTAAGAAAAGGCATGAGCATTATCTTGAAAGAGCTGAAAACTTGTTTAATAGGAAAGAGATTAGATATGATCTACTTGGACCTAAAGATCAGATAGGGAAGAAATGATTCAGAATTATTTGTGATGCATAATGTTATATAATGTAAGAAAATACTGATAAACAATTAAAGTACTCCAAAAAGAGGAATATCATTGGGTAGTGAGTTCTCCATTACTGTAGGTGTTCAGTCAGAATATGAATAATTTCTTGAGCATATCATTGAAAGAATACCTTTTGTATATGAGTTAGAAAAGATGACCTATAAAGCCTTTTCTACTCTGAGATTCTATTCTTCAATTACTCTAATAAAAATTTGGATGATGCTTTCAATATATACTGTCAAATATTTCAAAAATAAGAATATTCAACATGCAACATTATGCTTTGTATCTCATAACATTATGCATGTTTTCCATACTGCATATTAAACAAATAAATAATTTTTTTTAAAAAAGGAATTGAGCTGGAAATTCCAGAAAATGTTTAGGAAATTGATCAAGCACCTAAAGGTCCACCTGTGAGAATAGTGAAACATGATAGGCAACTTCATTTTGAAAAGGGGAATCCAAAAATATACTATCACATTTTATAAAAGAATGAAAAATATGGGTAAATGAACAAAAGCTTTGTACCAATACCCAAAATACAAAAAAAAAGGATCTTTATTTCTTAAAGTATAAGGAAAGGTTATTTTAGAAACAAGAAATAGAAGTGCTAATTTGCTGCTACTCATACACTTTTTGCTTCCAGACAAAAAAACTTTTACACATGCACCTTTGACGCTAAGAAACATGTTACCAATGAGCTAATCTGGATACTAAACTAAAAATGTAATTCTCTAATTTTAAATTGAAAAAAAATTCTTAATCTCATGAATTGCAAATCACCTCATTCTGTTTCACTACCAAAACCAGAGAACGTTCACTTAGGAGTCTTCTTTTTATTTATTTATTTATTTAATTTAATTTTTTTAAAGGCTTTTGTGTAAGGCAAATGGGGTTAAGTGGCTTTCCCACACAGCTAGGTAATTATTAAATGTCTGAGGCTGGATTTCAACTCAGGTACTACTGATTCCAGGGCTGGTGCTCTATTCACAAAGCCACCTCCCTGCCCCTAGTCTTCATATTATTTTAATAAAATATTATGAAAATCTCTTGAGAAATTTCTCAGCATCATTTATTCAGATTAAAAATTGATTCATTGTCAGTTTATATTTCTTGATCACCATGTGCATGTAATTAGACAAGGTTTTGATTAGCAAACAAAGTGAAATCATTTTAGTTTTGTTTTTGGCAAGGGCAAGAGGTATACATGCTCCACATAAATACGAACATCAATAACAACTTTCATGAAAGTTTTCAAAAAGGTCCAGAATTGTTGTTCAATTGTTTTTGGAAAGAAAGTCAGAAAGTTATTCCTGAATAAAGATTCCTTCTACTTAATATAGTTGATAAGCGACTATGCAGATTCTGAAGACTACTGTGGTAGAAAATTGGTGAAAAATCATAGCTGAGCAGTTCGTCACTGTGATTATCAGTTCTCTCTACTCATTCTCCAGCAGGAGGTACCTTCTTCTCTTTAGTGTAAATAAATTCTTTGCTATATACACTATAATAGTTGCAGAAAATAGGGAAGTACAGGGGCATAAAAATTCAGGGTATGTTGTGATTGGAGTGGGATATAGACTAGTCTACTTTGACCAAAGAGAAATGTATGTCAAGGGCTACAATATGAAATAAGGATGACTATATACCAGAGTCTTAAATGATAAAAATTAGGAAAAATTTCACAATTTCTCAACAGAAAAATTATTTGAAATTATCTCTACTTAAAGCATGTTAACCTGAAATTGATTAGAAGGTTAAGTACATGGATTGGAAGTAGAGAAAATAAATTTTGGATAACCTGTCGGGAGTCTACTTTAAGAGGCCAGCCAGATGGGAATAAGAAATAATGTTACTGGAGCAACTGAGTGGCACAGTGGATACAGTACTGATGCTGGAGTCAGGAGGACCTGAGTTCAAATTTGGCCTCAAACTTACTTGCTATGTGACCTTGGGCAAGCAACTTAACCACATTGCCTTGCAAAAACCAACAATGATGATTATGATGATGCAGAAGAAGAGAAAATTCAGGTATAGCCAACTGATTCTGAATAGATTGTACTAGAGGTAAGATAAAAAGAATAAAAAAAAGAAACGTCCAATGACTAAATATTGTACAGAGAAAGTTAAGCCAAAAGAGTTGAAAAACATAAGAGGCAGGGTAGTGAAATAATAAGTGGATGGAATTTGGAGTTAGGGAATTTGAATTCAAATCCTGCTGAGCCACTCAATAACTCTATAACTTTGGTCGTCATTAGATCTCCCTCAACTTTAGTTTAAATGAAGAGGTTAAAATGAACCTGTAACATGCAGTTCTAAATATCTGATCCTATGAAATAATGAGTACACAAACAGAAATAGTTCCAATAAGAAGGAAAAAAGGCAGCTACCTAAAATTACTTTTGTAGCTTTGTAGTAACAAATTCAGATTTTTTAAAAGATATCTATATAGCTGGAAACAAAAGTTAATGAAAATATGAATTAATTCCTTTAAGAATGCTATAAGGAACCATTAATCATAATGAGCTTAGGTTCTTGATGAATAGTATGTTTAGAAAAGATCTTCTTAATTTATATTGAGGGGAAGAGTATATCTGGTGCTCCAGAAAGGGTGAGCAGAATGATAATCACAGTGAAAGTGTTGTGCAACTGTGATTTTTCACTAGTTTTTTCTCTACAGTGGAGATGTTTAGTGTCTGGATGACCACTTATCAACAATATTTAGTAGAGAGAATCTTTGTTCAGGCATATATTGCTTCTGATTTCTTTTCCAAATTTTAGATATTATATTTCTGTGTTAGACTGCAAAGAGCCACTGAAGATTTTGGAGCAGGAGAGTAATATGAAGGGAACTGTGTTATATAGTGAACAGAGAATTATTAAAAATGAAATGGCCAATTTTGTATATATAACTAACTTCAATTTAGCACAGATTACTCAAAATAGAATAAAAAATCTTCACTGAAATGAATTTGTTACAAAGAGGAACCATGGTTTCATCAAAAAGAGTTTGTGTCAGGTTAAAATATTTCCTAATGTGAAAAGCTTCTTTAACTAGCAGGTCAAGTGCAGTAACTGCTATACGTTAAGATTTAATTCAATCAATTAATAAAGTTTCATGGTATTCCTGTGAACAAAATGAAGCTTCTATAATTCTATGACTGAAAACCCACACTAATGGCATCCCAGAGACTAGTGGCAATAAAGTTTATAGAGCTAAAATTTTATGATGGAAAAATGAATAGCAGTTTACAATGTTTATGAATGGAGTAAATAACCTTCAATTCATTTAACGTGAATACTTTTTCAGAAGAAATCTGTAGAAAACTGCATAATTGTTTGTCAGGGGAGTGGGAGATAATCTTATCATGTAGGAAGAGCAAGGAAAAATCAACTAAGGACCAAAAAGCTCCATTGATAGTCACTAGGTTGTTAGAATGCTGAAGTCAGAATCAAGAAAACTAGAGTTCAAATCCTCTGCACCAGATACCATATTTCTCCATGTCTATGACACACCCTTTTAAAAAAATTGGGATCCAAAAATTGGTTATAGATGTTTTTACTTGCATTTCCTGCTTTTTCATACAATTGTCTTTGCACTCATTCTTTCCCATTTTTTCCAGTGTATTAGGTTACATTTTTCCAGGTTCGGCCCAGAATGACTCAGAAAATAAATTTCTGAATTCAAATTCAAAGTGATCCAGGTTGCAAAAGGGAATGGACATAATGCTGCTGAATGTCAGTTTGGTTCTCTTCCAACTGAGAAAACAATCTGATATTGGCTAAGGGAAGAAGCCCTACTGAAAATTTTTCTGCAGAAGACGGTCATGAGAAGCAAGTCAGTCAAATGACCTGAGTTAGAGAGGGACTTGAAGATGGATGGAAGAGTAAAGGGCCAGTAGAATTCTTGTGTCTACAAACATGGTTTAGCAGGAGGAAAGAAGAATTGCTGATGAAAAAAAGTGATTGATTTCAAAGGAGGCCACACACGGTGCTTTAGGTTCATGAAACAGAATGGACTAAGAATGCATCCACACACCAGACTTGCTCAGGGAGAACTTGTGGTCAACCCCAGACCAGAGCAGAGGCATAAGAGTGGTCAGAGACTCTCCTAAGATGGTGATTTGTCATCAAACACAGATGGGGACAAGCTAATGGATGGGAATTTTCACAGTGATGAGGAGTTGTATGAATTTCATGATGAATAAAACCTGAGTTCAATAACTTTATGTGATTTTTTTTCAAATTTTAGGCCCCATATTAAGGTATGTCTTATAGAAGGTTAATAAGGTACTTATGAGATCTGTGAATCAACTGTAGAATAACTATGAAAACTGAGGCAGGGCCTGGTCCAGATGAAATCACAGAAAATCATTAATAAATTAAAAGAATATATAATTTCTATGCTAACAAATTAAAAAAATCATGATAAATTTCATTTATGAGACAAAAATATTTCTAATAAAGTAATAATTAAACAGAGGGTTAACTACAGACCAATGTAATTAAAAAATAAAAATTTTAAATAAAATTCTAGCATACTTCTCTCTTCTGATTCTCCTCCTACCTCTCCAACTATTTCAAAGTCCCAGTATTTTTATCTTTATCCAGTTGACATTATGTCATTCTCAGTTCATTCACCCTAATTATTTGTCTTCTCTCGAGATAGACCCACAGACAGATAGGTAGATAACTAGACACATAAACAGGCAGACAGATTAAATAAGTAAGTAAGTAAATAAATAAATAAATGAATGAATAAATAGATAGATAGATAGATAGATAAATAGATAAATAAATAGATCTATTAATTTATATAATTCTAATCTTTCTCTTCCCTTCAGACTCCTATTACTATTACCTATTAGCCTTCAATTAAACATTCCATAGAAATCTTACATTCTATATGTTCAAAACTAAATTTACTAGCTTTCCCTCTGAATGCTGTCCTTTTTTAAACTGCTCTTTTTCCTATTCCTTTCCCTGGCACTATCAGGGACACTAACATCCCTCTAATCTCTTAGGCCCACAATTTCTATGTCATCATTTACTTCACACACACACTGATTTCACATACTTTTAGGTATTTCTATTATCTCCATAGTGTATTATATAAATCCTCTTTCCACATTTATAGTACTCATTTTAGAAGGTCTCATCACCTCACATTTGCAAAAACCTTCTGTTCGGTCTCCTTCTTTCAAGTCTCTCCCTGTTCCAATTAATCCTTCACTCAGTTATGAAAATGATCTTCCTAAAGTACAGTTTTAGTCATGTCACCCTCTTGTTTTCAATTTAATTAACTCCTGTGGTTACCCATTAACTCCAGGATAAACTGTAGTCAATCAATCAATAAATAAATATTTATTAAGTGCCTACTAATTCCAGGCACTGTACTAAACTCTGAGATTATGAAAACATTAAAAAGACAGTCCCTACCTTCAAAAAGGTCACAATCTAATAAAGGAAATGATTTGCAAATAAATATATGCAAAATAAAAGTATATTGAATAAACAGGAAATAACATCAGGAAATCATTATCAAGCACTTGAATTCATCATCTATTCTCTCCCTATTCTTCCATGATTGTCACTTCTATTCCCTAAACCCAGCCCTTCAGCAGTTATACATTTCTTGGAGAGCTCTTATGCTGCTTCTTGAGGTAGACCAACACTATTATCCTATTGTCCTTTTCATTATCTACAATTCTAATTTTTCAGAAATTATATTATTACCTTATTTATAATTACCCCTTCAAGGATTTTAGTATACTCTGATTATAGAAACATATACATTCAAACTAAAATTCTAAGAGTTGTTCATTAGTAGCCCAATACTTAGGAAAAACAAAACATTTACCTTGAAATCTATATGTTTTCTCTCCTTTTCTGGTATTTGTATCCATGAATACATATGAATAAATATTTGCCACTTGCTATGGTCCATTATATTATACCATTTCCTAGTAATGATGCTTAAGTAGTTTGATTTACACACACACACACACACACACACACACACACACACACACGCACACAAAATGTATATAGTGTATATAGTTTTGAAAGAGACAAACATGTGGATCCATATGTATATATACATATCATTTATGCATTCATAGAAATATATGTGAGTGTATTTAGTGCCAACTCAGCAATAACAATACACTTGAAAGTTGTAATATTTTTTCAGGCAAAATATGTAATTAATTTGTAATTCACAGATCAACTGAGGTTTCCTAAACTAAAACAAATGCAGATTAACTAAGAAAAGACAATTCTTTAACAAGGGTTTTTGATTTCATTTTTCTTGAAGGCAGGTCAAATGTTATTGTTTGGGTTCCATAGTATTTCATAATGGCTGAACCAGAACACTGTATAACTTCAACAGCAACATTGTGTGATGATCAGCTATGATAGACTCAGCTCCTCTCAGCAGTTCAGTGAGCAAGAACAATTCTAAAAGACTGGTGAAAGGACATGCTATTCATATCCAGAGAAATAACTATGAAAGTTTGAATGTAGAGTAAAGCATCCTCTGTTCACTTTGTAAAACCTCCTTTATATTTTATTTCTTTTTTTTTTCATGCTTTGTTTCCCCATTAATTCTAATTCCTTTTTCACAATATGACCATTATGGAAGTATGCGAACTACAATAGTACATGTACAACTTTAGATTTCTCATTGTCACAGGGAGAGTGCAGGGAAGGGAGAGCAGTAGAAAAATGTGAATCTCATAAACTTGCAAATAGATGATTTTTGAAAACTAATTTTGCATGTAATTTGAAAAAAAATTTTAAAAAGAAGTAAATCCCAATATTCATCTCAATAAGATATTATACCTTGACCCCAAATCATGTTTTGTTTTGTTTTCTTTACCAATAATCTCATAGTAGAACCCTAATGCTGACACTTATGGAACATCACAGTCACCAAAGAATCAAAATTATGGAGAACTCCAAGGGCATTGAAAATCAGCACGATGAGCATAAATAGGGTGACTGCAGTATGTCACCAAACACAACTTGTGCAGAAGAAGCAATATAAAAGATATCATCTAAGAAAATTATGAGCAAATAAATACATGGTATGGATATATAGAAATAGCATGAGGTAAAAGTGCACAGAAAAGTACTTTACTGGTACCCAAGGAATATTAAAAAAGTTCCATTGGCATTCTATCTATTTTTACTTTATATATTTACAAATGAAGTGTTCCATAACTCAGGGTTTCTTAACTTTCTGTGTAATAAACTCCTCCAGTTATAAATACTTAAAGTAAAATAGATAGGATTGCAAAGGAAAACAATTGTATTGGTATAGAGTTATTTTTTTAATTTATGAATTCCAGTATTACATATATATATATATATATATATATATATATATGTATATATATATATATATGTTACATTAATTGGAAAACTGGCCATATTTTCAAGCATTATCTGCAAAGTTCATTAAAAGAAAATAAGCATTACTTTTTGTATTATAAATCAGTATCTTTCTTATTATTGGAAGGTTCTTACGCAAGTAACCAGCATTTATTAAATGCTTACTATGAACTGTGTTCAGTACAGAAGATACAAATAACAAAAGAAAAAAGCATAGTCCCTGCATTTGCAACACTATTCTATCTCCATGTCTACCTAGTACCTTTACTATTGTTTTATATATTATGAGTAACTGTCATATCACATAAATGATTTCAGATCTAAGTTAAAATAACCTTGGATGTTATATTACCTACAATCTGTCAGACTGTAAAATATTTGTAGAATGCAAGTATTTTGATAAACAGCTTCTCTGGAAAGAACTCTGAATTAAAAGTTGTGTGGTTTCATATAAATAAAAAAAAATAACAGCATCACTATCCTATTTTTTCCAAGACCAAATGAAAGTAATAGGTTGCACAGTGGATAGAGCCCTGACCCTATAGTCAGGAGGACTTGAGTTCAAATCTAGTCTCAGACTTTTGATACTTATTTAGCTGTATGACCTTGGGCAAGTCACTTAACCCTATTGTCTTTCAGAAAGAAAGAAAGAAAGAAAGAAAGAAAGAAAGAAAGAAAGAAAGAAAGAAAGAAAGAAAGAAAGAAAGGGAATGAGAGACATAGATGATAAAATGTGGGCTTTATTGTATATGCCATACAAGACACCCTTTAAGGTGCACTCTGATATTTCAACATGATACTACCAAGGGACTCTAGATTTTCTTAGGTCACACTATTAAGCATACCTTACAGATAGTGGGGAAAAACCTAGTAGTCAAGGAGAAATTGAACAGAAGTAAAAGTAGGGATGATAGAGGAACTGATTCTTTGAAGAAGATGAGATGGAATTTCTTCATATAGAAGGGTTTGTCTTTTCTTTCTTTTTTGCATTTCTTTTTCCTTACTTCTTTTTATTTTTTTATTTTTGGCAAGGCAATAGGTAAAGTGAATTGTCCAAGGTCACACAACCAGTAAATATCAAATATCTGGGAAGGCTTCCCAAAGTTGACAGACTTTAAGTATGGGGCAAATAATTAACTATTTTTTCTTTTGTTCTTGTGTATACCTGTATGTGTATATATACACACAAACTTATCTCCGTCCATATAAAGACCTCTCTCTTTCTCTCTCTCTCTCTCTCTCTCTCTCTCTCTCTCTCTCTCTCTCTCTCTCTCTCTCGACATTAATGCATTGTTGGTGAATTTGTGAATTGATCCAACCATTCCAAAAACAATTTGAAACTATGTCCATGGGACAAAGAAACTGTGCATACTCTTTGATACAGCATACCACTACTGGGACAATATTCCAAAGAAATTATATAAAAAAGGAAAAGTCCCACATGTTCAAAATAGAAACTATTTTTTGTACTGGTAAAGAATTTTTGTAGCAGTTTAAAAATTCAGGGAATTCCTAGCAATTGTAGAATGACTGAACAAATTATGGTAGTTAAGTTTTATGTAATACATTTGGGCCTTCATTACTCTGTGGCAAAGCTTTACATATTCCTAATTAACTCACTATCCCACTCAACACAGGGACTTTTCCAAGAATTCCATCCCTTCTCATAGTTTCCTCCCTCCTGCAACTCTCACAGCTTAGGATTTTGACTCCTTTATATTAAAAAAATTATTGAGGCCATTTACCAAGAGCTTCCTTTTTTTTCAATCTTCCTTATTTAATAAAATCTAAATGCCTTCTGCCACTATCTCCTTCATTATCCCCATCTTAAAAAAGTAACCCTTTTTGAACAGACAAATCATTAGAGACAGGACAAAGCACAAGCTTGAGTCAAATCCTACCTCAGACATTTGATATTTACTGGTTGTGTGACCTTGAACAATTACTTTACCTATTGCCTTGCCAAAAAAGAAAATGAAAAGAAATGTAAAAAAAGAAAGAAAAGAGAAACCCCTCTATAAGAACAAGTTCCATCTCATCTTCTGCAAAAAATCACTTCCTCTATCATCCCTACTTTTACTTCTGTTCAATTTCTCCTTGATTACTAGGTATTTCCCCACTATATATAATCATAACTATATTTCCCCATGCCCACAAAACCCTTCCCTTGATCCACCTACCCATGCCAACTTTCCACACCTTTCTTCTTTATCTTTTCCTCTTTACCAACTGTGAGAGATAGCTACATTTCTTTTCCTCTCACTTTCTTCTTAACTGGCTTCCAGGCTTATCATTCAATTAAAACTACTTTACCCAAAGTTACAAACAATCGGTCAGTTTTCCAGCTCCAATGGATTTGTTTCAATCTTCATCCTTCTTGACTTCTTTGTATGTTTTGAAATTGTCGATCATGCTCTTTTTCTTGAATGTCTCTCTTTAGGCTTTTTGTGGCATATTCTCTCCCAGTTCTTTCCTACCCATCTGACCTGTCACTCTCCTTTGCTGAACCTTTATTCAGATAATATCTCTTAACTGTTGGTTTCCCATTTGGTTCTGTTGTTGACCCTCTTCTCTTCTCCATACTCTTTCATTTGGTGATATCATTAGCTCCCAGTAATTTAATTATCATCTCTATGCTGATGGTTCTCAAACTGATTTATCTAAGATCTCTGATGATCTTCAGTCTTATGTCTTTAGTTGCCCAGTGGACATCTCAAGCTGATGTCCCATGGATACTTAAACTTATTATTTACAAAACTGAATTCATAATCTTTTTCCCCTAATCTTTCCCATTTTCCAACTTCCTTATTATTATAAAAGCATACTCCCAACACTCCAGACTCACAACCTCAGTGTCATCCTCAACTCTTCTCTCTCTCACTTTCCCATATACCATCTATTAACAAGGTATATCAATTTTGCATTCATACCATTAAGGCAGCTAGGTGGTGCAGCAGATAGAACACTAACCTTGGAGTCAGGAGGACTGAATTTTAAATCTAGTATCAGACAGTAGACATTTCCTAGCCATATGACCTTGGGGAAGAGACTTAACACTGACTGACTCCCTTGCAGGACCATCTCCAGTTGTCCTAATTCAAATCTGGCCACTGGACTCAGATGACTATGGAAGAGAGAATTAGGTTGCTGACTTAGAATAGCATCTCCTCATTCAAATCCAATTCATGTGCTTGTTATGACATCACCCCTGATGTCATGGCCTTCATTAAGAATGAAGACAAATATCATCGTCATTATCATGTCATTTCTCACAGCCCTCACATCCCTTCACTCCTACCTTGGTAGAGTTCCTTATCACTTGAACTCTGGATTTTTTCAATAGCTTATTGGTCTCCCCAAGCCATTTTTCCCCTGCTGTAAACCATCCTCCACTCAGTTCTCGGTTATTTTTCTAAAGATGGGATCGGACCATGTCAGCCCTACCCTCTATCCCCCAGACAATTCAATAAACTCCAGAGGCTGCTGACCTTCAAAAACAAATATAAAATTCTGTTAAACAAAACCCCTCATAACCTGTACTGACATTTTCCTGGTATTCTTCCTCTTTGAATCGCTCATATTCTCTTCAATCCAGGGGGCCTCCTTGCTGTTCCTTGAATAGGAAATTCATCTCCTATCTCTGAGCATTTTTCACTGGCTACTCTCTATGTCAAAATTCTCTTTTCCTCATCTTCTTCAAGTTCCAGATAAAGTCCACTACCTTCTAGAGTAAATATTTCCCCATCCTCTCATTTCTAATGCATTTCCTCTGTAATTTTCAATATAGTTTGTTTTGCATGGTTGTTTATAGGGTGCCTCTTACATTAAATTATGTGCTCAAGGATAAGAACTGCCAGGTGTCTTTCTTCACCTCTCTATTACTTAGGATTATACTTAACTCATTAAAAATTCCCTAGATTACAAAGAACACAGCCCAGGACCTTAGAACCCAAAGGCCTTAGGACAGGCATTCAAGCCCAAAATCTATATACTATCTTTGGAAGCAACCCTTACAGAAGCAAACACTTGTGAACTGCTCCTAGTGGTGCTAAAGTTACTGAAGGCACAGAAAAAAAATCCTTGTCCCCAAAGTCCTTTGTACTATCAAGCAGTTTAATATCAGACACCAATATAATTTTATTAAAGGAGATAAGATTAAAGAAGAACTAACATCTACTTTCCCACTGTACCCTAAGGACCAAGAGATATTTCCATCTGACGTGTAAAAGAATTTTTTCATGTGTGTTATCTGTCCCATTAGTGTTTGAGCTCCTTGGGAGCAGGGATGCTATCATCATGCTTTGTACATAATAAGCATTTCATAAATGCTTCATTTATTCATCTATTCATTCATCCATTTTTAAATGCTGAGATTCTAGTGGAATATATGACCTCTCCATTAGTTGTCACTAAGCTTAGTCTTATGATCAAACCATATTTTTCCATCATACTTTTTAATGATCTTGTCATCTTTACTAAGATTTTCAGGTGAAATAAAGTCATTTTTTATAAGAAAGTACTTTAAAATAAAGTTTATCCAGAAGTAAGTGCAGTTCTGTCACAAATAGTAAGCCAGTTCATCAAACTACTTGTTACCTTAAAATTCAGTAACACTTCAATACTCTAATAAATTTTTATTTATTCAATATTTCTACTCCAGGTTTGGTTTTATAATTCATAAATAAAACTCTTTGGAGTCTTGTTAAAATTAGGTCAACCTATGTCCCTCAGATACTTACAATTTATGGCTTCTGCTTGTTTTTCAGAAAGCTTTTTCATATTTTTCCATTGACATAGTTTATCATGAAAGGCATTTTTCAATACAATACCTGAATCAAGGGCAATTTATTCTTTCTATATGCAATCTATATCCTCAAATATCACACTGGAGCTGTAGAGCTTGTAATATCACTTTTATGCTTTGTACAGAGAAGGGAATGACACAGTTCTGAAGTGAGAGAAGAATTAATAACCTCTTTCACCCTTCAGTACTCTATACTTCTTTCAATCTTCTTCAATGGAGACTAATCCTCCATAGGAGGATTTTGCAACCCATAGAAGAAGTGAGAAGGCTCCTTCACCTACTCCACTGAGTTCAAACAATTACTTTACAATCATTGAAGAATAAGCTTTCATCTTTTGAAGCATATGAAATCCAAATTTCATTCAAATATTTTTAGTGTCATTTTTGTCATTTTTTGCCCAGTCACTTTCTCAAATTTTTCAGTGATTTGTACCTGACCCATATTCTTCTTTATCTTATCCTCAAGGATTTTACTATTCATGTTAATAGTCAATACAATGAACTATTACCTTGAAGTCTGAAAATTTGTTCCTTCCTACTTCAGTCATATATTACCATGGATAAACCTATTTCTCAAAATTGCTCTGGTTCTCATACTCATATTATGTCATTTCATCCCTCCTGATTGTCATTCCTAGAGTTTATTTCACCACTCTTGTCTCCAAATCTAGGATTGACCTGTCATCTGCTGATTTAACATTTCACTAATTACTATCTTAAAATTACAGAAATAAAAATTGGCAAAAACCACAGATGGAATCTATTTTAAAAATCATCTATATTGTGTTCTCATACAGTTATTATGACAAATGGTCATTTAGTCTTTGCTTGAGTCATTGAGTGATAAGGAAGTCTCTATATACTTCAAATTTTTGAAAATACTTGTCATGACTTCCCCCTTCCCAACCTTAAATCTTCTCCCAAATTCAAACAACTATTCATTCAATTTGTCCTCTTATAGAATGTTCTCTCATTATCTATTTAATCTTCTCTGAATGATTTGTCTATTAATAATACTTCCTAAAATGTTGTGCACTAAATGGAAGACAGTACTATAGTTCTGTTCTGATCATGGAAAAATACAGGGATATTATCAGCTTTTATAATTTGATAATAGAATTCCTCTAATCAAATTCAAATAGAAATAGAGCATCTAAAGCATATGCAAGGTTCCTGGGTATTGATTTAGAAAACTATATATTAGCATTATATATGTTCTATTGTATGTTTTAGTTTTTTAATATTTCTCAATCAAATTTTAGTCTGATTCAAATGTTTTATGCCTCTTTCCTAGTAAAATTTCAGGTCACATTAACTTTGTCTATTGGCATATTATATTGTTGATTTATATTAAGCCTGCAGACCACTCAACTGTTAAATTTTTCAAATAAACTACATTCCTCTTCCATCTTAAACTTGTAAAATTTATTTTTTACCCTATGAATAAGACTTTGCATTAGTCCTGTTAAATTTCATCTTCACATATTCAACCCCACAATTTAGCTTGCTAAAGATTTTTTCATATTTTTACTTTTATTCAGTGAATTAATAATCCTCACAGTTTCATTTTATTTGCAATTTTGAAAAGAAATGGGACATCTGTATTTTCATTTAAGTCATTGATAAAAAATGTTCAAAAACTTAGAATTAAAATTAGAAGCTTGGCACATTCCACTGGAGATTTCAGTCCAGGTTGGCAGTAATCCATTTATGACTAATAGTCCACTGGACTGTGGGGTCCAGTTAGTTTGATGTAATGCCATTCATGCATCAGGGGAAGTGCATTCCTGAAAGGGGAGCAGGGAAGAACTATCTGAAAGATAGCAGCAATTAATTCTTCACCAGGCCCAGCAATTATAGCATGTCTTTATGCTATAAGACCAAGACAAGAAGGAACCTTCCTCTAGAATATGGGTGGCATTCAGATGCTCTGAAAAGTCAGATGAGGCTCATGTGGGGATAGTCAAACACCTTGAAGCATGGGCAGATACAGAGCTGTTATTGCTGGCACTTTTATTCCAGTCTGGGATAGTTTCTTACATTGTATGCAGCACATGGTGAGGGTGTGCTGGCTAGGGTTGATAAATATGCTTGTTAATCATTGAGGCTAGCTCCTTGATTCCACTACTTGGCCCAAAGTCTCAGGACCCCCAGTCCAAATAGCTCAATTCATCTTTCAGAGGCCAAAGGGCAAAGAAGATATGGGAGAAATCAATGAAGAGAAAAAAGAAAAGAAGGGAAGGGAAAAGTGGGGAAGGGGAAAGAAAATGAAGTGGAAAGAGGGAGAAGGTTCAAAGGAGGAAGAGGAAGAGAGGAAAGGAACAGAGTTTGAAAAGAAAACATGGAAAGAGCAGAAAGAGGAAGGAAAGAATAAAAGAGGAGGAAGGGGGGAATTAAGATGAGATAGTCTATGAACTGTAGATACTGGAGGCCTTGTGTGATGGATGAAAATGTTCTCCCCTAGTATCCTATGAACCAAGTCCAGAGAGCCTTGGCAGTGGATACCTGATTGATGAGGCAACCCCTTAGTCCTCCATAATGTGTGATCTAGGCTACCCAACAGTATCCTGATGACTAAAATCTCTGGAGATAATGCTTTTAAGGGACTTCTAGGAAAGGAAAAGAGTAGGTCAGAGAAGAAAAAGGATTGACACTTGAGTAAGGTCAAGAACACCTGGGTATCCTGGGATCTACCCTATCAACTTCACTTGGACAATAGAAATTTCCAGAAGCAGAGGTAGAAAGTCTGCCCTACCCTTGATAGTTAAGAGGGTAAGTCCCTCAGGTCCCTCCTTTAGGGAACTCAAATCACTCTCAGTAGCTGGTTTAGATTTTCCCTTTTCCAGAGCCCACGTGAACCTCCCTCCATGGGGGAATAGGGTGTGTGGGGGGAGGTAAAGGAAACCGCCTAATCAAACTCCTAGCTTTGCTCACTGATCCTTCCCTTCAATTTGTGCTGAAGAATCCTAATCTCTCTTTCCCAAAGAAAGCTCAATTACCTCCTTACACAGCAACAATCTTAGTCTAATCCTGGTCAATCAAGGCCTTAGTCATTTCTTAGGGAGCATCCCTTCTGTTTCTGTGGGAGTGAACTGATTCCTGAACAGCCCAGTAATTTAGCTCTGTGGGAAAAAGTTCAACCATCCTAATGCTGCAACCTTCCTAGCCCTGGCCCAATTTGGGCCTCCCTGGCCAGTGGGAATGAAGAGGCAGAGTTAGCCAGAGAATAATATGAATTTTTGTCCTCTCTGCCTTTCATTTCTTTTTAATTTATTGACATTTACTCATCTTCAGACTGGTGTTTGTTTATTTGTTTGTTTGTCTGTTTGTTTTGAAAGACAGTGGAGTTAAGTGACTTGCTTAAGATCATACAACTAGGTAATTATTAAGGGTCTGAGCTGGATTTGAACTCAGATCCTCTTGACTCCAGGACTGGTGCTCTATCCATTACACCAAATAGCTGCCCCTACAGACTTTTATAATTTGCATTCACTGCTCTTAGTACTTTATATTTATTATTTATAATAATTATGGGGAATTATCTCAGGCACAAATCTGTAATATGCTTGAATCTTCTCAGAGACACTATGCATCTTTCCATTGCATTTAATCTTCAATTTTTTTCTTTTGTGAACACAACCTCTATGACATAGCTATATGGTTAGTAAAACTGGGATATTATTTAGCAATTTAAAAACAATTGTCAGTTTCAGAAGTTTGGAATCCACCCATGTGTTTACCTGGTTTTCAACTTCACTACAACCCAGTCTCTTAGTCTCTTCCTGAGTCCAGTTCAGTTTTCATGAACAGAGTCTACTTAAAATACAGACAATTTTGTGGACAATGTACAGCTCATCTAACTGTGATTTCACATATCCTATTTTATTGGGATAATATTCATTCTTTATTCGCTTAGGTTTGTTGCTGTTGCTGCTGTCATTTTGAGTTTAAAAGGGCAATGTCTTTTAAAAAAAAAACAAATAAATATAAGACTGGATTTGAACCCAGGTACTCCTGAGTCCAGGGCCGGTGCTTTATCCACTATGCCACCTAGCCACCCCACCAATTAATTTCTTAATGGGAAACATTTTTATATCCCTAATATAATCATGAACATTTTTTGTTGTAGCCAGACAGTTAAAAAGAATTCATTACTGATGAAATCTGAGTCAAAATGCAAAGCAGTAGTATACAAATACAAAAAATTCTCACTTTAAGTCAGTGGAACATTCTTCAGACCTTATTCAAATCTCTTCAAGAGATTTTTAATATAGTATGAATTTGTCATGGAAGTGGTGAAGGGAGGGAAGTAAGAATGCAGACCATAGGCCTATGGAGGAAGTACTGGCACATTGTTCAAGGTCACAGGGGGGAAGAGAGCAAGAGGAAGAACAGAAGAATACTCAAGGGTGATGCAAAATATATGGGGGTCTGGCCTTAACTGATAGACACAACAGGATTGCAGCAGACACACAGGGGACAAGGGGAGTACTGAAGTGTTAGAGGGACAGAAGACAAAGAGGATAAAAGGCAAAGGTCTCCTCTCTAAGGGAAGATCTCATAGGTAGCCACCTCTTCACAGCTGGTAAGCTGTCACTTGAAGGATATAAATATATATATATATATATATATATATGCATATATATAGATTATATATGATATATATGATACATATTATATATAATATTGATAGATAAGTGGATATCTATCTATATTATGATATATAGATATAAAGCTTGTGAATTCTTCTGGAAATCTTTATATAAAAAATTAATTTGAATAATTTGAAGTTACATAAATTAAGAACTATCTGTAAAGGCAAAAATAGAGTCCCTGCCTTCAAGGAGTTCACATTCTAATGGAAAAGACATTATATCAACATCTTGCATAAACAAAAATGCATACAAGGTAACTATTCAACTCCTCAAGTAAAACTCATTTACCCATAAATATGAACCTATTTTTGATGTTGTCATCACTGCAAATGTTCCACTGCTGTGTTCAAGAATTCTGAAATCCTTTTATCTGATCATAATCTATTGACCTTTTAACCTTTCTCAATATCTTTCCTTTAAAACAAATCTCATTTTGTCCTGCATCATGATCTCTAATCTCAAGCCTTCCATTCTCTCCACTCCCTTCTTTCCTTTTTGACTCTGTAATGAACCAGTTGAAAAGTTCAAGTTTACATTGTCTTCTTCTCTGGTTCCCTTATCATATCCCTTTTTTCATCCTGGCTTGAACCACCCCTATCATTCACAACTTTCATTCTTACACACATGCTACTGAATGACGATGGGGAAAATCACTCAAATACTCTGAGTCTACCACAAATTTATGTCACACCACTTCAACTTGGCCCTTAATGCTACTAGAAAATGTTTCTATATCACCCTTATCAATTCACTATTCTTCTTTCCATAGTGACTCTTCCAAATCTTTTTTCATCTTTCTTCAAACTTCCCATAGTTCCCTTTCCTACTACTGTCTCAGCTGAGATCCTTGCCTTAATATTTTACTGAAAAAATAAAACAATTAGGTTATTTACTGTGAGCTCCCTCTTCTTTCACATTTTCTTAAAATTCAGATGTCCACTGTTACCATGTCCTCCTTTTCCCCATTCTCACAAGATTGTTCTTATTCTTTTTAAGGCTATTCCCTCTATTAGCTCAAATGTTTCCATTATGTACTGTCTCTTTTGACAGATTATCTATCCTCTTTTTATCTCTGTTTTTTCACTTATTTTTAATCTTTTTCTCTATATTGGTTCATTCCTTATTACATACAAATATGCTCATGTCTCTCTTGCTCTGAAAAAACTCTCACTTGTTGCTCCTATCCCAGCTAACTATTTTTCTATCCATTATAGCTGTTTCTAGAAAAAGTCATCTATAATTGAAGCCTATGCTTTCCCTCTTCTCAATCTCTTCTTAACCCTTTACAAAAGGGCTTCAGATCTTAACATTCCACTGTGAATCTGCTCTTTCTAAAATTGCTAATGAATTCTTAGTAGCCAGATCCAATGAATTTTTCATTATCCTCATTCTGTTTGACTTCTCTATAGTCTTTAATAATACTGATCACTTTCCTTCTTGATATTTTCTTCTCTCTAGGATTTGGGACCCAAATTTCATCATCACTACTCCGTTAGGTCCTCTTCCAGATTACACCCTCTAACCTAGGCAGTCCTCAAGATTTTGTCCTAGACTCTCTCCTCTTCTCCCTCTATACTATTTCATTTTTGGATCTCATCATCTCCCATGAATTTAATTGCCTTCACTTTCATGATGTTTCTCAAATCTTCCTATCTTGTCCTAAATTCTATTTTGACCTGTATTCTTGCAACTCTTAACTGCTTACTTTTAGTAACTAACTTACTATCTAGTAGTCATCTTCAACTCAATATATCTAAACACACATAACTCATTTCCTTTCCTCCTCCATTCTTACCTTCCTTATTACTGTAGAGAACGCCAATTTCTCAATCCTATAAGAATGTGACCTCATGTCCCACCTCCACCTCCCATATCAAATCTCTTGCCAAGGCATATTGATTTCACCATTGCAACATATCTCACATATACCCCATTCTCTCCTCTGATACTGTCAACTCTCTAGTGCAAGCCCTTATTACCTCACTCCTGGATTATTGCAATAAGCTATTGGTGGATCTGTCTGTCTTAAATTTCTTCCGATTACAGTTAATCTTCCATTCAATTATTAAAATTCCTAAAACACAGATTGGATCATATCATTGCCCTGCTTGTTATTCTCCAGTGACTCCCTATTGCCTCTGGATCAAATACAAAATATTCTTTTTGGAGCTTCAAGTCCATTTATAACCCACCCTTCTCCTCTCCTTCCAGATTGCTTGCAATTTACCCCCCCACACACACACACATATATTCTTCAGTCCTGTGACTATCCTGCCTCTTGACTGTTCCATAACAAATCATTCCATTTCTCCTCTTGCTGCATTTTGTGATTATCCCCCAGGTGCAGCATATACTCTGTTCTGTATTCCAAGTCTGGTTTCCTTTAAATCCCAATTAAAATCCCACTTTCTACAGGAAGCCTTTTCCAACCTCTCTAGAATGTATAAAAATCTAAATAATAACAAGAACCAAGAGTATGGCTTCCAGAACTTGTAGAAACTTTTCTATAGCATATTTATCAAAAAGCATAGACAAGTATCATATAGAATCTTTGTGTCAAAGAGGAAGATATGGATAGGAAGCAATCTTTCCTTCTGAAGAGAGTACATACAATAATGGGAAAAGATTCATTAAAACTTGGAGTATTAAAGTGTTCATATTTAATTGATCTCTTCACTGATTACTTTGTTACTTCTCCCACCTCCAACTCTATCAGGGTCTGTCTGGTTTTCAATCTTCCATAGAGACTTGAAGTTGGTGAAGGGGTATATTGGGTTCAGGGCAAGTTCCTCACAGGGTCCAGAAGATGTGAGTATTGAATTTGGTAGAGCAGAGTGGTATTTACAATGTCACTGTTGCTTTTGCTTTTTTTTTTTAATGTTTTTTTAGGATTTTGCAAGGCAAATGGGGTTAAGTGGTTTGCCCAAGGCCACACAGCTAGATAATTATTAAGTGTCTGAGGGTGGATTTGAACTCAGGAACTCCTGACTCCAGGGCTGGTGCTCTATCCACTTCACCACCCACCACCTAGCTGCCCTATGTTTTTGCTTTTCTTTAACTATTTTATTTATGGAAATGAAACCAAAAAATTCTTTCATAAGAAAAACAGTGACTTTTACATTTTTTTATCTCATATTCTGTTTTTCTAATTAATATTACTTTCTCTCACCTACTCTTTCATTTTTTCCCATTCTTTTTTTTTTCAATTTTCTCCCCCTAGATCCCAATCTAGTGCTGTCTTAAAAAGTAAATCAATCCAATATCCCAATGCGATGCCATTCCTGGTGTGGAATCTTCCTCTATCATTGTAGAGAAGAAATGCATCCTCCGTTCTGTATTCTTTCTTAAGAAAAAAATATATATTAACTCTAGTTTTTTCATTAGAATGAAAATCCATTCAAATAGAAGACATGACATTTCTCTATATACATAATTAAAGATATAAAATTTGAATTTGGATACACATATGTCTGTATGTTTGTATATATCTAAGTATATAGACATATATATTATCCTCTTTTGGGTAGAGTGATTGGAGGCTCTAACTTTGATTTAATTGCTGTTGGAAAGTGCAGAGAGAGAAATCCATTAGTGACTTCTCAGTGTCTTGCAGTTAGTACATATGAAAAGTAAACATTGAACTTTGGTCTTCCTATTCTCAAGGTTACGTGTGAATGTATGGACATATGTAGGAAAGTAGGTAATATGCATATATGTGTTAGTAAATGTGTTTATCTATGAGTTTGTGTACATGTGTGTACACAAATATTTCCAATCTGATAGATTAAATGTTATCTGGCCTCAGACACTTGACATTTACTAACTGTCTGACCTTGGGCAAGTCACTTAACCTGGATTGCCTCACATCCAGGGTCATCTCAAGTTGTCCTGTTTCATATTGGGCCACTGGACCAGATGGCTCTGGGGGAGAAAGTGAGACTGATGACTTGAAAATAAAGGACAAACATTAAATGCTATCTATTATATTATACATATGCATGGATATGTCCATGTAAATACATGGAATCTTTACATCTTCATACCTGTGCATATGCAGATACATATGCATGTATAAACCACCATACTGAAAATGTTTAATAGAAAAAAAATAACTTTTTAAGGACAAGGCACTCCCTCCCTATGAACCAAAAATTGTTATCAAAGTAATAAAACCAATTTACCCCTTACTAGCATCTTAATGTGATTGAAAAATGCAATCTAACAAATATTGAGGAAACCATCTGGAAAGTGTGTTGTGGTGACAGACAATGCATTTTTAGCAACATAATTGACTGCTGTTCAGGTTTAGTGACCTTTTGAAAGACTAAAATAAAAACATTATTCTCTGTGGCTTGAATCATTTCAGCTTCTTCAGCTATTATACTTTACAGCATAAACAATTGAAAACAAAGAAGCCTAGTGGGGATACAAGATTGAAGAAATTTCTAATAATTCTGCATATATTGTCATAATTTATCTTGTGTTCATATACCAAGGTACACAAGTATTCAAGTAATTTATTTTCCCTAAACCACTTCTTTATATGTATTATATTTAGCACATTCTATTATGAATCATAAAATTTTCTGTCTGTTTTATGGCATTGACCTGTCATTTCATCGGTATTGAATTCCCTCCATTGATCATATGAGGAAAGGCCTTAATGTATAGTCTTAGCCTCTGAGCTTGGATAAGTTAAGTGATTTATTCATGGTCACATGGAAAAGATGTGTAAAAAGTAGGAACTATGCCTAAATTTTCCTGGTTCCAACACATATCCCTGATTGCAATACTGTCTGTCCTAGTCTACGAATACAATTTGACAAATATCAATATGTCATAATTCTCCCCTTTATAAGTAATGGACAGACTATGTCTTGTATATATGAAAGAGTTCTAGACTCAAAAGTTCATAGTAATTTTGATTCAGAACCTCCCTTTGGCTCTTGCTAATTTGGTTACAATAAGGAATGCACCTAACCTTTTTAAAATTCAATTTTCTCATGAAGATAACAATATCTAAACCGCTTAGTTTGTAATGTTATGAGATAGAAAAGTGATCATGCTTATAAAGTGCTTTATAAATGTTAAAGGGCTCAATAAATAACTGCTATGGTTTTGTCACTTTTTCAGAAGCTTGTTCCCCACCTGCATTCCAAAATAGTCACTTTTAAAAGTCAGGGAGATTATTAAATAAATTGAAATTTTTTAATTGTCCGTGAAAATGTATTCTTCAAAGAGTAAATTTGTTCTTCTTTCTATATAAGGTATGTAACAAAGTATTAATACATAGATGCATATTAACATTCTGGAGCAGTCGGTTTGAAGAAAAGACAAGTGCTTAAAAATAAAAAAGAGGCACTTGCATCAATTTGACTTTTAGTGCTATTAGAGTCTATCAATACATTTATTTCATGTCTCTTCCTAACTGTCATAAACACCTTAAGGTTTTTCCATTCTGTGACTCATACTATTAGGTTGGTACCAGATAAGAAGTCACAGTTTCAGTTTATCACTTGGAAAAACATTGAGATGAAAAGGGAAAAAAAAATGTCCCAGGAGATGACAGCTTTCCACAGCATGCCAAGATGATTAAAGCCTGCACATTTAGGATAACTAAGTATAGATTTTTGGACAGCTTTTTCAAAAGCAAATATGTTCAATGAAAGGTCATCTCAAGAGTGTTGTAATTTCACTCATGACTGTGTATGAGAGTTGTTAAATGATTTAACTACAGCAATGATGTATAAAGACCCTGTTAACATAAATTCACATGCATTCATATACACAGCCTGGCATACCTATTAATTATCACCAGATTTTCCTATTTGACAAACAACAAAGTAATAAGAAAGGAAAAAGACAATCAAGGCTGATAAATAACATTGAAAGGGAATTTATTCAGCTCATGCATCTCACTGGAACCAGAATAGTTCCAGAATATTCTGGAAGAGGTGTTTCCAGAATTTTGGTTGTTTCTTTCACTTATTTCTTAGTTAAAGAGCCTGGCTTTGATCTTAGCTATTTTTGTTTATTCCTTGAATAGTATCATGGATGACAAAATATACTAATAAAGTACTTTTTGAAACAGGTTTGAAAGGCAATTGCCATTACCTGCTGACTCATTTTTTATTCTCTTTTAATGCTGGTATTCATTCTTAATTGGAAATGAAACTGTATAAAGATAATGTAGTGTCTCATTGTTGATAATATGAGAATTTTTTGAAGATCATATGTGGATTATCCAAAGCTATCCAATTATCTGCCAATCAATATACAAACACATTAAATTCTTTTTATATGCAAGGGATTGTACTCAGTGTAGGAGACACAGAGACAAAATAATTGAGCCCTTTCCCTTAAGAAATTTGTGTTGAGTCTTATGTGCATATACAAATATATTCAGAATGCATACAAAATAAAGACTTGGTATAAGTAAAAGTTTGAGGAGGGAGATGAAGCATTTTGGGAGATCAGAAAATGTAATCCTTCAGCTGGGTCTTAAAAGTAAGAAGTGATTAGAAAAGGGAAAAGGGAAGGGAAAATGTAATCAAGGTATAAGAGATAGGCAGAAATTGATAAAAATGTTAAACATAATCAGGCCAGATATCAATTTTTTGAAACTTCTTTCTGAGACCTCCTTCCAAGCTGATATTAAACCAACAATTCCTTCCATTAGGTCAATCAGTTAGTTTCCAAATCTATTTAAGGGTATCTACATTTTTATTAGTCACATTTTAAATTAGATCATAAAACCTTAGTGAATACACATGAAATTTTTCTTAAAAAGAAATAACTTTAATGGTTTCTATTTATAAAGTGAGCAAATATTGGAGTTCAAAAAATAGAAAATATAGGAGTTGTGAAAAATGTTTTTGATTCATCTGCCATTGTGTGTAATATGATGTTTCTTAAACTATTAGGACAGATGAACTCTACTGAAAAAGGAGTAGGCAATAATAAACATGCTAAAAGTTTGAAGTGTTCATTTAGGAAAAAAGCTAACTAAAAATAATAATAACAACAAATAAAAATAACCTTTCCATATATTTAAAGAACTGCCACTGATATTTTGATGTTTATGAAACTAAATAGAAATGTGATTAATTTCAAATTCTGCATTATTTAAACCAATTGTAACTAAGTGATCAAATCATTATACATTAAAAAATTACTTTAATAGTTTTATTTCCAATTGGGTCTATCTATCTACAGTTATCTAGTTAAAAAAATGAGCTGATGTCATGACAATTAAATTTTATATGCATATAGATATGGACTATATGTAGTTAGTGGGTTAGATCCTAAAATGTTTAATACTATAAGTATTATAGAGATAATGGTATCCATTAAAAAAAGAATTGATCAATAGCTATACATGAATACTAATTTTCTATCTTCTAGAAGAAAAACCAAACCAGTTGTAGACTACATTAATTTTTAAAAATTAAATAATTATAAATAAATCTATAAATATTTTAATGCACAGCTTTTTATCTCTCACAAAGCAAAGTGAACTCTATATTTATCATGCTTTTTTAGACAAATTTTAATCAACAAGCATAATCAACTTGTTTCTTCCAGTTGACTATGTCAATCAGAAATACTGTGCAAAGATTATGAATTCTAAAAGACAAACA
Organism: Macrotis lagotis; assembly: GCF_037893015.1. Taxonomy (NCBI): domain Eukaryota; kingdom Metazoa; phylum Chordata; class Mammalia; order Peramelemorphia; family Peramelidae; genus Macrotis; species Macrotis lagotis. The sequence continues at coordinate 659,360,662 of NC_133658.1, forward strand.
GTAAAATGAGAACCAACAGTTAAAAAGCACAGACACTAACAATGGATACAAATAACTATGGCCATAGATGATTACTTTGAATGCACTTTGCTTTTGTTTTTAGTCAATCCCTCCCTAAATGATGAACATAATAAAAAGTATTTAATAGCAATGATTCAGTAAATAACAAGAAAATTCTTAAGGGTTATTTAACATGACATTTTTTTTTTTTTTTGGCAAAAGGACTCCACTGTTTGCTTTGATCATCTTGAAAAGTTTCTAGTGTGAAGAACTACTCTCATAATCAAAACTGGTTACACTTTAAGAAAGAAGTGGGCAAGAATGAAGGATCTTGAGAATTCAAGATCTTGAAGAGGAAGGCGAAATTGTGCTTTAGGTTAACTCATTTATGGATTCCTTGTTTTGATTGGCAAGATATTTTAAATTCTTTCTCTTAGTAATCAATTGAAAACTGTCCCAGATTGTCTTTTTATAAGACTTCCTTCCTTCCCCCTCTTCTCTTCATGAACTATTTAGTTGATTTATTCAAGTACTTATCTCACTTTTTATTGATTACAATAGCCTCTGAACTAATGTAATCAATTATTCTTGCTTTTGAATGCAAAATAGTAAGATGGGAAGATAAATCCTAGGGGGAGAAAGAACTACTTCACAATAGGAATTTAGTCACAGGTATCATGCATTAAACAAAGTTGGGTCAACTCTGGAGGAATTCACTTCTTGGAGTCCAAACAGTAAGCAAATTATATGGTAGATAAGTGAAATAATGAGAAAAATAAAAAATTTAAGAAGTAACTCCATAATACTCAAAGAAATACTTCTCTACAGAGTGTTTTGGTAATTGACACTCTAATAAAAAGATATTCTTTTCTTTTGGAGGTTATGCCTAGAATGTTATGTAAAGTTCACAACTAGTAATACATGTGGGAATAATAATGGTTACAAGACCAATAACTACAATAATAATAAGTATTATTACAATTATATAATATTTTTTTGGAAAGCTTGGAAAGGTTCTAAGTATTATTTTCCTTTATTCTTACAATAACCCTGGGAGGTAGATGCGATTGTAATGCATATTCAGTTAGTTCTGCTAGATACTTGTTAGGAAAATGCAAATTTATTTCAATAAAATTGATATGTTAGGTAATTTAAGTTTAATGTGAATTTTCAGTTTGTTTAGTTATGTATAATATTGTCTACCTGAAAACAGTGAAATGTAAACAACTGCATTAATTCGCAATATCTAAAAAATTGCAATTTTTTCTATACCATTATCTACAAGCAAGTTTTAGATAATTTCCTTTTTACATTAAATTTTTTTAATTAAATGTAAAAGAAAATTTTTAACATCATTTCATAAAAAAATAATTATTTCAAATTTACTCTGTCCTCCCCCTCTTCCTTAATAAGATAAGCATTTTGATGTAGATTACATTTGTGTAGTCATGCATAACATATTTCTATATTAGTCATGTTGTAAAAGAAAATATAGACCCGCCCCAAAAATCAAATAATGAAGAATTTTTTTTTAAAAACTGCTGCAATCTATATTCAGATCTATCATTTATTTCTCTGGAGGTGGATAGCTTTTATTTTGTTGCCATAAGTCCTTCAAATTGTTTTGGATAAATATATTGCGGAGAAGTACTAAGTCATTCATAGTTAATCATCATACAATATTGCTACTTCCATGTATGTTTTTTTTATTCTGTTCATTACACTTTGCATCAATTCTTATAACTTTTCCTATCACTTCCAATCATTTCTTGCTCATCATTTCCAGTGGAATAATAATATTCCATTATCACCATATAGTATAACTAGCTTAGCCATTCTTAAATTGATGCACATCCCCTCAATTTCCATTTCTTTGCCAAGAAGAGTTGCTATAAATATTTTTGTATAAATAATTCTTTTTCATTATTCTTTCATCACTTTGGAGCACAGACCAGTGATACTGCTTGGTCAAAGGGATGCACAATTTTATAGTCCTTTGAACATAATTCTATAATATTCTCCAGGATGATTGGATCAATTTAAAACTATATCAATAATTCATTAATTTCCCTATTTTTCCATATGCCCTCAAACATTTTGTCATTTTCCTTTTCTGTCATATTGGCCTATCTAATAGGTATGAGAAGGTACTTCATTGTTTTAATTTGCTTTCCCTAATTACTAGTTATTTAAAGCATTTTGTGTAAGATGATAAGTGAGTTTTATTTCTTCTGAATACTAGTTGATTCTATCTTTGATTGAGGTTTATTCATTGGAGAATGAATCATATTCTTATAAATTTCACTCAGTTCCTTATATATTTGAGAAATGAGGGCTAATCAGAGTGATTTGCTATAAACAACTTTCTCCAGTTTCCTGTTTCCTTTCTAAACTGGATAATGTTGGTTTGGTTATTAGTTTTTAAATTTTATGTAACCAAAATTATCTATTTTGTATCCCATAACTTTCTCTATTTCTCTTTTGGTCATAAATTCTTCCCTTAATCATAAATCTAACAGGTGAAAATTCCATGCACCCTTAAATTTCTTATCATGTGTCATCCTTTATGTCCAAATCCACTTTAATCCTATTTCAGTATGTAGTGTGAGTTGTTGGTTTGTATCTAGTTTCTGCCAAACTGCTTTCTGTTCTTTCCAGCAATTTTTGTTAGTGATTTCTTCTACTATAATTTTTTTGATCTTTGGGTTTGTCGAGTACTTGATTTCTCTGATCATTTATTATTATGTATTGTGTACCTAATCTATTCCACTGATCCTCCACTCTATTTCTTAGCCAGTACCAGATTGTTTCTATAACTAAAACTTTGCATTATACTTTGAGATCTGATTGTTAGGTTATTTTCATTCATTTCCATTATTGATTTTTGTCCTTCCAGATGAATGTTGCTATTATTTTTTCTAGTTGTATAAAATAATTTTTTGTAATTTAATAAACAATAAAAATTGTCATTTTTAGCATATTGGCTTCTCTTAATACATGAGCAATTAATTTTCATCCAACTGTTATATCTGACCTTATTTGTGCAAAAAAGGTATTTTGTAATTGTCTTCATATAATTCATGGGTTTGTCTTAGCCAGTAGATTCCCAAGTATTTTAAATTGCTTGAAAGTTATTTTAGATTTTTTTTCTTAGATTTTTCAAGGCAATGGGGTTAAGTGGCTTGCCCTAGGCCACATGGCTAGGTAATTATTAAGTGTCTGAGGTTGGATTTGAACCCAGGTGCTCTTGACTGCAAGGCCAGTGCTCTATTCACTGCGCCCCCTAGCAGCCCCTGAAAGTTATTTTAAATGGAATTTTTCTTTCTATCTCTTCCTGCTGAGCTTTTTTTTATAGTATGAATAAATGCTAATGATTTACGTGGTTTGATTTTATATCATACAACTTTGCCTAAATGTTTAATTATTTCAACTAGATTTTTAATTGATTTTTGAAGTTTACTCTCATATCATCTCTAAAGAGTTTTGTTTCCTTGTTGTCTATTATAATCCCCTTCAATTTCTTTTTATTCTCTTATTGGTGTAATTAGAATTTCTAGTTTTAGGTTTTCTTCAAAATAAAGTACTATAATTATTGTATGTATATCTTCCAGTACCTTGGGAGATGTGGGAAAAGGAGTTGCTCCAAACTTTACTCTCCCTGCTCCTCCTTTCTCATGATGACCTCTAGCTTTTGTCACCTGAGTAGGAGCAGACAGTCAGTTTTTCTCGTATTATTTATGTATTTCTAAATCCTTTAGCATGTATAAAACTAGCTGGTATTTTTATTAGGAAAATATATTTTTTAAATATATGCCATGGTGAAGTTTTCTATCATTGTGACCTAAATGTCATTTTTCCATAAATCTTACGGTTTTTGTTGCATAGTGAGATGCAACTTTGGGGGGAATGCAAATGTCTTATTAGAGCAGAAAAAAAAAATTTGGAGACCAAATTTGAAATTGGGACTTTCTGATTCCAAGTATTCTATCCACAGTGCCTCATAGCCGCTTAAGTAATACTTTCAGAAGAAACCTAGACAGAAAAATTATGTACTACATATATATTTTATAATTAACAATTTAATGAGTAAAGCAAAGGTGTAAAAAGGTAGAAATAGTAGACATATCCTTTTTCAATCATAACTCAGTAAAAATAGTAATCAGTTAAAAAAATAGAAACAAATGTCACATACCCAAATAGAAACAATGAAATCATAAATAATGAGTGGTGCAGATAAGAAATTGCTAAATGCTTAATAATTATATGAAAGAAAATGATAATGTATAAGAAAATATCAAAATTTCTGGAATGTTGCAAAATCATTACTGAGGAGAAGTAATAAACTCACCAACATACATTAACAAAGTTTAGAAAAAGAAAAAATAATAATAAATTGAAGAATCATTTTAAGTTAGACAGTAAATAAACAAACCTAAAAAGGAAGAAAAGAGAAGATATTGTGAATTAGAAGAGAAATAGATAAACAAAAACAAAATTAAAAAATCTAAATAATAAATATAAACAAAATCTGGGTATCTGAATAGATCAATACAATTGAATAATAAATAATACTTTAGTCAATGTTGTTAATAAGAAGACAATATAAAAGCAAATCAACAAAATATCAAAGGAACAAAGAAAATTTACCAGAGAAGAATATACCAATATTATTAATGAATAATGACTACATACATCCATGAAATCACCATTTCCAAGATAAATTATACTAAGGCTGTATAGATGGGTCAGTATAAAGGAAATAATCTCTGTGTTAAGGTGTATATATGTCTATATGTAAATACATGTATGTATGTGTGTATGTGTGAATGTATGCATATAAACACAATGGACCACCTACAGAGGAGTATTTAATTCAAAAGAAATAATTACAAAATAAAATTCACTCCTCCCAGAATATGGGGAAAAAAATCCCCTCTTGCACATACCACCTCAGTTTTTGGGAGGAAAGGCAACCAGGTTCACAACTTAACACAATTCCAATCGAGCACAGTCCTAGGTCCAAGACCAGAACCCTATCAGGCTTGAATCCTGGGCATCTTGGTTTCCCAGGGCTTTCATGCCAGTCTGACTGGTTTGAAGTTCCTTTGTGCTCCTATTTCAGATTAATGAAGATCTCCTCCTCACCTGAAATGGAGAATGAAGAAAACAGAATTGAAACAAACAGCCTCAGGTTCATTTCTTTGAGCCAGAGTAAAAGTAGAAGCTTTTAAGAAAACTGCATTAGGTGACAGAAAAGAAAGCAAGCAGCCTGGTCTCACCAGTTTTTAAGGTACAGACAGTCTATCAAATGAGGCTGCTGCCATACCCATGTGGTAGGGGACACAATGGGTTCTACATTATGTAAATTAGGAATGTATTAAGCAGAGTTACCTGTATAATAAATCCACATGTTGCTTTCAGAACTGTGATTTCTTTGTCTTCTTTTCTCTGTATATTTTAAAAGTTTTATGACTCACTTTATTAAGGATACCACTATTATTAACCTCACTCCTCAACAGTCCTCTCTGTAACTATAAATAGGAAATATCCAGCAAGCTAACTCATTTATGATTATTAATCATGGTCAATTAAAACAAAGTCAAAGGGAGAATATCTTTTTTTTTGTACTTTCACCTCTCTTAATCTTATTTTAATTTTCTGAACTTTGATTATTGCTTTGAATGTTATTGACTTTTTCAGTTTTTTCTTTGCAATGTTGTTCTTATATAAATTGTTCTCCTGGTCCTGCTCTCTTCTCTTCGAATAAATTCATACTTCCTAGCAACCTCTGAAATTATCATTTTTGTGGAATAAAATTGCATGGGTCTTCCTGGGTCTGATTACTACCCCATATTATAGAGACCATTTATAGAGGGCTGCTTTTGTTAGACTTAAGGTGATATGGAAGGTGGGACATCAGAAATGCTGGGATGGAAAAATTTTATCTGTACAAATATTATGGGTGCTTGGTTTATGATTAATATTAGCTACCATAAAGTCCCAGATCACACAGTCATGGGAAACCGTGGGTTTCGATGGGTACAATAGGGGAGTTTTGAGATATAATGCAAGGGGTGGGTGATATAGTTGAATTGGAGAAAAGTCCATATTCTCAACCACATACCGCTTGATTATTCAATATTTGAGGTAAGCCTCCCTGATGCCCCCCCCACATTGCAGACCTGTTATAAAAAACATCTAATCAGAAGGAGAAATTAAGAGATATTTGGAAAACAATTTAAAAGCCAATTTCAAAAGTATAATATTATAGTAGTGAGAACAGATATATCGCCAAAAATATGTCTACTAAAAAAGATGAGTTAGTGATAAATTAATAAGAAATGTATTAAACATTTATCAAGTACTTAGCATTCAATGCATTGAGTTGTACATTGAGGGATATAAAGACAAAAACAGAAAAGTCTCTGTCCACAAGAAGTTAACATTCTCCTGAGGGGACACACAAGGTATGTAGATAAGTAAATTAAAGTTATTTGAGAAAGGTGACAGCTTAACAACTGTAGGATAGGGATGAAGAAAGGTCTCTTGTTAGAGGTAACTTTGAATGAAACTATGGATTCCAAGTGACAGAGGTAAAAAGTGAGAATGCTTAGTCAGTGAGAGCGAGCATATGTGCTTGCATGGAGGTCAAAGGTTTTTGGGAACTAGCTAATAGTACTTTTGAAAGAAAATTCTGATTTGAAATCAGCTAAAGGAGATCTAGATTGAGGAGGACTTTAAATAAGAAGCTGTTGAATTTGCAGCTTATTCTAGAGTTAAAAAAAGAGCAATGACAAATTTTTGAGTAGGGAAGTGACATTTACAGATGAGTGTAGGATAGAATGAAAAGAGAAAAGAATGGAAGTTGGGAGTTCAATTAAGATATTTCTTTAGTCCACAGGGGAGTGGATGAACTTGTGAACTAGACTGCGGGCTTTGGGAATGGAGAGAAGAAGATGGATGTGATATATACTAGGGAAAGAAGAAGTACTGGAGCTTTGTAGGGGACTCATTCACTGATGCAGATTAAAGCTACTGTCATTCTGGCAGAGAAAATACAATTAAGGGTCAGGAAAAACTGAGACCCAATATAGAAAGTAACATGGTCTTTTAAGAATAATATCAGAATTAAGGGAGGATAGAAATCAATGTTAAGGTCAACTAAAGGACAATATTTTTTCTTGAATTTTGAGTGTGTTTGTTTTTTAGCTATTTCTAGGGCAAAACAAAGGACAACTAGGTGTTGCATTGGATAGAACACTGGGTTTAGAACCAAGGATACTCATCTTCTCAAATTCAAACCCAATCTCAGGCACTTATTACCTATCTTAAGCAAATTACTTGATCCTGTTTGTCTCAGTTTCTCATCTGTAAAATGAATTTGAGAAGGAAATGGCAAACAGTGTTAGTAACTTTGCCCCCCCCCCCAAATAGGATCAGAGTCAGATATGACTCAATTGACTCAAGAACAAGCAAAAGGCAAGAATAAAAGATAAAAGGAGGGTCATGCCTTCCCCTTGAACTGAATGAAATGAAAACGAATAAAGGCAAATATGCATTATTGTTCAATGCATGTAATGAAAAGATTGGAGAGAAGACTTTGAAGGAGTATCATAGGAATTTGTGTTTATTTCTGAGTTTTTAAAGCATTTTTATTAATTGTAGAAAAAAGTAATATTAGTATTATCAATTTTTTGATGATACGACACAGGAAACCTATCATTGAGTACTAGAGACATGATTCAAAAAAATCTTAGCAGTTTAAAATGTTAAACCAGACCAAAAATTAAATATATTTTAATGCAACTAACATATTACAATTGGATCAAAAACTTTCAAACTTCTAGCACTAAGATTTCCAAGATGAAATTCTAACCTCGCTCCTGGCCATCTTGCTCAGATTCCTTTCTACATTTCTTATAACTACTAGTCTTAGGTAGATCAAATGCTCTGAATCTTAGGTTTGAGTGTGGGTAGGGTATATGATGAACTTCTTTCCCTTCTCAAAGTAATGACTTTTTAATAAATAGGAGGAACAAATATAGCAACACACACACATACACACAAACATACACAAACACACACACACACACATACACATACACATACACACACACATATATATATTTAAATTTATACAAATGTTTTCAAAAAGATGTTAATAAACTGGAGACTATGAATAGATACATTCTTGCAAAAGAATAATGACTATTTTCTTATAAAATTCATTTAAAAAACTGATAGTGATTTGTTGAGTATTGTTGTGGCAGTGCAATACAGTAAAAATAACATTGGATTTAAATTAGGTCCAATATCCAAATTCCACTTCTGCTATTCAAAAATAATATGACCCAGGAAAAGCTTCTTAGAGTCTTTGAGTCATAGTTTTCTCAAAAATGAAATGAAGAACACAGATCTTCATCTACTTACCCTCCCAGAGTTGTAAGATAATTTGTACCTGGTCGTTACACATTTGAGTTATTGTTAAAAACCAATTTATGTTTTTTTTTAAAAATCTGACTCTCGCTATAAATATCTGCTTTCCCAAAGAAAATTAGATTTTTTCCTCCCAAGACCAAACTACAGAATCTATGCTTGGTATTAGTAAATGTGAAAGTTTGAATTTATACTATAACTTATTCCCAGAAGTATAAAGCTGCATTATTTTCAAAATGAAATTAAGGAGTAACAGCAGTAGCAAAAATGAAACTGGAAAAGGTTTAAAATGTTATTAGTGGAAGAGAATTTCAAAATTTAGAATAAGTTTCAAAGTTCATGATAATTTGGTTCAGATTGAGATGTATTTCAAGATGAACATATCCTGGTACTGCCAGGAAGATGCAAATCGTTAATTAAAGACAACTGGGAATGTTGAAGAAAGACTCCATACACTAGGAGGAGCCTGCCATCAAAAGGCATCAGATGATCACTTTTGAGGGATTCTTTAAAAGTAATTCCTTTTCAAATAAGAGTATGTAGCTTCTAAGCTCTTATTAAATTTTGCCAGTCTATGAATGCCTAAGTATGAAAAATCAAACAATGATAATCATTACATAATGCCTTTAAAAATCACTTCCACATCTTCCATTGATATGACTTGTCAAATCAATGGTGATCAAATTGCCAAATAATTATTCTAAAATCTAAAGTTGTTTCCAAAGTCTTTTCTGTGATCTAAAATGATGACAAACTTCATTTTCTATTTTGAGTATATCCTGCTGAGATGGTTTTTATGTCCTGTGGGGAAGAGTGGGAACAAAATAATGCCAAATGTGTCAGTCATATACATCTTGTAAGACCAAACCCTTAAATTAGAACTCAGTCATGACAACTCCCCCATTTGTCCTAGCATTTGAAACAAGAAATTGGGATCTGAAATGTCATCTTCTTAGATTCTGTACCCTATCCAAAAACACCAGTAGGTCTGTTAATGATGACACATGCAGGGAATACTGTGGTACCTTATTCACTGGTGATATCAGTGCAGTGAGGCAGGTGGAAAAGCACTTGTAATATGAGCTTTCTAATCTGTATCTCATCCTTATAAGTCCCAAGAAAATGTAACAAAGGGCAAACAATTCTTTTTGCATATGCAAACATAATAGTCTAAGACTTAGATATGAACAAAAAGAATGGGAGGAGGGTGTTACCTCCATTTAGTTAAATGACCATATAGAATAGTATAAAGAATTGTTTGTCTAATCATGAGAATTTTAAGAAAAATATGACCATAGCTTTGACATATGAACTTTCAAAAAGTCATGCTCCTCCTTTAACTTTTTCCCAGTATGATTCTATTTATAGAACATGAATACTTAGATTTCAAACCAAAAACAATTGTTATAAAAAAATATAAATAAACAGGAATAATCTGGGATAAAAACAACATTTTGCCACCATTGTAGAATTTATTATAATCTCTTAAATCTCTCAGTTGGGTAGAAATGAATGAGGAAGAGTATACCTTCAACATGTGAGAAGATAGGATAAGGAAACAGCCATTGTCCTATTCTGTTTCAGCATACTGTTAATAATTGATATCGAGAAACATTCAGTTCATTGAAGACAAATTTGTTTCAGTTCCAACTTTCAATAATCATATACATCTTTGTAGAGTTGAATTCTTTTGTTATTCCTTACTGGACTTTTAAATAAATAATTTACATATATATAAATGATAAATATTTTTCAGTTCCAAATGTTCTTCCCTGTCGCACCCCTGATTATTGAGAATAATACTCATTATGAATATGAAATTGTGCAAAATATTTTTCTGTATAGACCACATTAAAAAGAAAAGGAAAGAAAAAATAATGGTTCATTTTTGCACTTTGAATCTATCAAGTGAACTGCATTTTACGTCATGAGTTCTTTGGAGTCCTGAATTATTAAATTTTCAGTTTATTAACTTTACAACTGAATTGGAACCAGGTGTCTGAGGACCTGAGAGCCGGACCTGCTGGATCAGCAGTGGGGCTGGATGAAAGGGGCTTGGGACTGCGGGGAAGCAGAGGCGCTGGTGTTGGTGCTGTCCCCCTGGAACTTGGGGACCAGGCTGGGGGAAGAGGTCTGGTGCAGGAGAACGGCAGACACCATCCCTAGGCTCCTTGGGTCTGAGAAACTCTGAGGGCATGCCTCCATTGCACAGAGGCCTCTCCTCAAACAAAGGAAAATTACTTCTGCCTCAGGCCCAGCTGTGTGAGCAGAAGAACCAGCCCAGCTGAGGAATGACCTCAGGCCAGGGTAAAGCCCACCTTTGATGGAAGGCAAAAGAATTCAATAGTTCCAACTCCTGCCTTCGGGCAAAGGGAGAAGGCCTCCCAACCAAGGTCACAGACACTCCAGAGATGGCAACCAGCACCTCCTACTGGCCAGCCAGAGAAACTGCACTCAGTAAAGCCTTCAGTGATCTCAAGCCCAGGGGAAACAGCCCCCCCCCCCCACTCAAGGTCTTAGCATAATGAAGAAGGGTCAGTGGAAAGGTGGATCCATAGAAAAATTCCTGGAAAGGAAAGACCCCAACTCAGAGAGACCTGGAACCTCTGAGGAGAATACAATCTGGTCTCCAGCACAGAAAAACTTCCTTGAAGAAATAAGGAAGGAGCTTAAAAATTTGGGAGAGACAATTAATACCTTAGAAAGTAGAATTGGACAAACACAAAAGGAGAATAAATCTCACAGATCATCAATTGGACAATTTACAAAAGGAGAATAATTCTCTCAGATCCTCAAACGAGCAAAAGCAAAAAGAAATTAATTCTCTCAAAACCTCAATTGGTCAAATGGAAAGCTCTTTCAAAAGTAGAATTAACCAATTTGAAAAGGAGTTGCAAAAGGTTAATGAAGAAAACTCCTGCCCCCCAAAAATAATGAAGTCTATAGAAACTAATGACTCCATGAGACAGCAAGAGTCAGTTAAACAAAATCAAAAAATAGAAAAAATAGAAGCAATTGGAAAATACCTCATCAACAAAACCACTGACCTTTAGAATAGAAAATTATAGGACTTCCTGAAAACATTGAAGAGAAAAAAAGCCTGGACTTAATATTACAGGATCTAGTGATAGAAAACTGCCCTGATATCATGGAATTGGAGGGCAAAGTAGTTATTGAAAGAGTACATCAATCCCAACCAGAAAAAGATCCTAAAATGAAAACACCAAGGATTGTTGTGGGCAAACTGCAGAACTATCAGATAAAAGAGAAAATCCTGCAAGCAGCCAGAAAGAAACAATATAAATATCAAGGAGCCACAGTAAGGATCACGCAGGACATGACTGCTTCAACTTTAAGGGATTGAAGGGCCTGGAATGAGATATTTTGAAGAGCACAGGGGTTTGGAATGCAGCCATGAATCTACTTTTCTTCAAAGCTGAGCCTTGTCTTCCAGGGGAAAAGATGGACATTTAACGAAATGGAAGAATTGCAAAAATTTCTGATGAAAAGACCAGAGCTAAACAGAAAATCTGAACATCAAACAGGAGGTTCAAGAGACACATGAAAAGGTTAAAAAAAAAGGAGGGGGCAGTAAAAGGAAAACAATGCAATCCAGTAAGTTGAAACTGACTATATCCTAGCATGGGGGGGGTGGGGAGAATCTCATAAATCCTGAGAAATGTAACTCTAACAGAAAGAATGAATATACCTAGCAGAAATGATGGACATCCATGACTTATCCATGAGACTGCTATCTAATGGGATGTAACTGGTTTTAACCCCACTTGGGAGAAAGATTCTAATAACCCTCAGGAATTTTGACTCTATTCAATAGAATATACTGAACTAGAAGGGACAGACACTAAGAATTTTCTATGACCTAGATAGAATGATCTTAAAAAATACACTACCTCCCTAAAAAGGGGGACAGGAAAAAGACGGGAGGAGGGAGGGGATTGAATGGGACAAATCTCATTACATTAAGAGGTACAAAAATCCTATGGTAATAGAGTGGAAGAAGGGAGCAGAGCAGAAACACCTGAATCTTCTTATCATAAGACTTGGCTAAAAGTCAACCTACACATACTCACTTAACTTATAAAACATCTAACCTTTCAAGTATTAAAAGGGGAAAAGGGGAGGGGGAATGGAGAAAGGAAAGGGGAGTGGGGGAAATAAGGGGAAATAACAAAAGGAAGGGAAGGGAAGGGAAAAGGGAAAAAGGGAAAGGGGAAAGAAAGGGGAGGGTGGGATATAAGAGGGCAAACACACTGAAGGGGGTGGTTTTCAAAAACAAAATACTGGGAAATATGGATAAAGTGGGGGAGGGGGAAAATACAAATAGAGGGAAGATAGCACAGAGGCCAATAAAGAATTAGTAATTATAACCTTGAATGTGAATGGGATGAACTCTCCCTTAAGACGTAAGCAAATAGCAGAGTGGATTAAAAACCAGAATCCTACAATATGCTGCTTAAAAGAAACTCATTTGAAGCAGAGAGATACCTATAGAGTAAAGGTAAAAGGTTGGAACAAAATATATTTTGCCTCAGCAGAAGTAAAAAAAGCAGGGGTAGCAATCCTTATCTCAGACAAGGCAGTAGCAAAAATAGATAGCATTAAAAGAGATAAGGAAGGAAGCTTTATCCTCCTAAAAGGTACCATAGACAATAAAGTCATTTCAATATTGAATATATATGCACCCAGTGGGACAGCACCCAAATTCTTAGAGGAGAAGCTGAAAGAATTACAGGAAGACATAGAGAGCAAAACTCTACTAGTAGGAGACCTCAACCTCCCACTATCAGATCTAGATAAATAAAATCATAAAACAAAGAAGAAAGAAATTAGGGAGGTAAATAGATTGTTAAAAAAATTAGATATGGTAGACTTATGGAGGAAACTGAATGGGGATAGAAAGGAATATACCTTTTTCTCAGCAGTACCTGGAATTTATACAAAAATTGACCATGTACTAGGACATAAAAACCTAATGATAAACTGCAGAAAGGCAAAAATAATGAATACATCTTTCCCAGATCACAATGCAATAAAAGTTATATGCAATACTGGGCCAAGGAGATATAGACCCAGAGCAAATTGGAAACTGCATAACCTCATTTTAAAAAATGAGTGGACCAAAAAACAAATTATAGAAAGAATTTACCATTTTATCATAGATAATGACAATGATGAAACAACATACCAAAACCTATGGGATTCATTCAAAGCAACTCTCAGGGGATATATTATAGCTCTAAATGCTTATATGAATAAATTGGAGAAAGAGGCACTCAATGAACTATACATGCAACTAAAAAAATTAGAGAAAGAACAAATTAAAAATCCCCAATGAAATACCAAATTAGAAATTCTAAAAATTAAAGGAGAAATTAATAAAATCAAAAGAAAAAAACTATTGAATTAATAAATAAAAACGAAAGTTGGTATTATGAAAAAAACAGTAAAATTGATAAACCTCTGGTCAATTTGATTTAAAAAAAAGAAAGAAGAAAACCAAATTGCTAGTATTATAAAGGAAATAGTTGAACTCACCACCAATGAGGAGGAAATTAAAGTAATAATTTGAAATTATTTTGCCCAACTCTATGCCAATAAATTTGATAATCTAAGTGAAATGGATGAATATTTACAAAAATATATGTTGCCCAGGTTAAATGAAGAAGAGATTAAAACCCTAAACAACACTATTTCAGAAAAAGAAATTTAATATCTATTATTGAACTCGCTAAAAAAAAATCTCTAGGGCCTGATGGATTCACAAGTGAATTCTACCAAAAATTTAAGGAACAATTGGTTCTAATCCTATATAAACTCTTTGGAAAAATAGGAAAAGATGGAACTCTGCCTCTTTCTATGAGACCAACATGGTACTGTTACATAAACCAGGAAGAGTTAAAACAGAGAAAGAAAATTATAGACCTATTTCGCTGATGAATATAGATGCAAAAATCCTAAATAAAATCTTAGCAAAACGACTACAACAAGTCATCACTAGGATAATACATTATGGTCAAGTAGGCTTTATTCCAGGAATGCAGGGATGGTTCAATATTAGGAAAACTGTTAGTATACTCAATTATATCAACAGCAAACCTATCAGAAATCATATATTCATATCAATAGATGCTGAAAAAGCTTTTGACAAAATACAACATCCATTCCTATTAAAAACACTAGTGAGTGTAGGAATAAATGGACTGTTCCTTAAAATAATTAGCAGAATCTAGCTGAAACCATCAACAAGCATTATATTCAATGGGGAGAGGTTAGAGGCATTCCCAATAAGATCAGGGGTCCAACAAGGGTGCCCATTATCACCACTACTATTCAATATTGTATTAGAAATGTTAGTATCAGCAATTAGAGAAGAAAAAGAAATTGAAGGAATTAGAATTGGGAAGGAAGAGACAAAACTCTCACTCTTCCCAGATGACATGATGGTCTACCTAGAGAATCCCAAGAAATCATCTAAAAAACTACTGGAAACAATTAGAAATTTTAGCAAAGCTGCAGGTTATAAAATAAACCCTCATAAATCCTCAACTTTTCTATATATGTCTAGCAAAAAACAGGAGGAAGAGCTAGAAAGAGAAATCCCATTCAAAGTCACATCAGACAGTGTAAAATATTTGAGAGTCTATTTGCCAAGACAGACTCAGAATCTTTTTGAAAACAATTATAAAACACTTCTCACACAAATTAAATCAGATTTAAATCACTGGAAAAATATCAACTGCTCATGGATAGGGAGAGCTAATATAATAAAAATGACAATTTTACCAAAACTAAACTATCTGTTTAGTGCCCTACCAAAAAAAAATTCCAAAAAATTACTTTAATCCATTTGAAAATATTGTAAGTAAATTCATATGGACAAATAAATGTCAAGAATTGCCAGAAACTTAATGAAAAAATGTGTAAAAGAAGGTGGTTTAGCCCTACCCGATCTAAAATTATATTATAAAGCATCAGTCATCAAAACTGTTTGGTATTGGCTAAGAAATAGAGTGGTGGACCAATGGAATAGACTAGGTGTAAAAGCAGGAGAGGATTATAGTAATCTGCTGTTTGCTAAACCCAAAGAGTCAGGCCATTGGGATAAAAACTCCCTCTTTGATAAAAACTGCTGGGATAATTGGAAGTTAGTATGGAAGAAACTGAGATTAGACCAACATCTCACACCCTTTACCAAGAGAAGATCCAAATGGTTACAGGACATAGACATATAAAACAATACTATAAGCAAATTAGAAGATCAAGGACTAGTCTATCTGTCAGATCTATGGAAAGGGGAACAGTTTATGGCTAGGGAAGAGTTGGAGAACATCACTAAAAATCAATTAGATGATTTCGATTACATTAAATTAAAAGGGTTTTGCACAGATAAAACCAATGTAATCAAGATCAAAAGAAAAGTAGTAAATTGTGAAACAATCTTTACAACTAATGATTCTGACAAAGGACTCATTTCTAAAATATATAGAGAACTGAGTCATAGTTTTAAAACAAAAAGCCCTTCCCCAATTGACAAATGGTCAAAGGATATGCAAAGGCAATTTACAGATGAGGAGATCAAAGTAATCCATAGCCATATGAAAAAAAAAATGCTCTAAATCATTAATCATTAGAGAAATGCAAATTAAAGTTTCTCTGAGGTACCACCTCACACCTCTCAGATTGGCCAGTATGACCAGGAAGGATAATGAAGGGATATGGGAAATATGGGACACTATTACACTGTTGGTGGAGCTGTGAACTCATCCAACCCTTCTGGAGAGCTATTTGGAACTATGCCCAAAGGGCAACAAAAATGTGCTTACCCTTTGACCCAGCAATACCACTACTGGGTCTATACCCTGAAGAGATGAGGAAAAAGGGTAAAAACATTACTTGTACAAAAATATTTATAGCAGCCCTGTTTGTGGTGGCAAGGAATTGGAAATCCAGTAAATGTCTTTCAATTGGGGAATGGCTTAGCAAACTATGGTATATGTACATCATGGAACACTACTGTTCTATTAGAAACCAGGAGGGATGGGATTTCAGGGAAACCTGGAGGGATTTGCATGAACTGATGCTGACTGAGATGAGCAGAACCAGAAAAACACGGTACACCCTAACAGCAACATGGGAATGATGTTCAACCTTGAAGGACTTGCTCATTCCATCAGGGCAACAATTGGGAACAATTTTGGGCTGTCTGCAAAGGAGAGTACCATCTGTATCCAGATAAGGAGCTGTGGAGTTTGAACAAAGTACAAGGACTATTCCCTTTAATTTGGGAAAAAAAAAACAGATATCTTATTGTCTGATCTTGTTACCTCTGAGAATTCTGTTCTCTTTAAGGATATGATTTCTCTCTCATCACACCCAAATTGGATCAAGGTAAAACATGGAAACAAAGTAAAGACTGACAGAGTGCGGAGTGCTATCTGTGGGGTGGGCGTGGGGGTGGGAAGCAAGATTGGGGTAAAATTGTAAAACTCAAATAATATCTTTAATTAAAAAATCTCTTTATCTCTTGTTTGATCATGAACACTTCTGTTTTCTATGAATCTAACATTCAATTTCTTCAATGTTCCCATAATTGATTTATATCATCCTCTACATCAAAATCATGCATGAATTTTGAATTTATATTGAAATATGATGTGAGATGTAATCCATGCCTAGTTTCTACCAAACTACTTCGTAATTTTCCCATCAATATTTGTCACATAGATTTTGGCCAGAATTTCTGAGGATTTATCAAATATTGGATTGCTATGCTCATTTGCTGCTGAATATTATGCAACTAATCTATTCCATTGATCATACATTTTATTTCTTATCCATTACCAAATTGTTTTGATAATTAATACTATGCAATATAGTATGAGATATGAAACTGCTACTCCTTCTTGCTTCAGGTATTGTTTTATATTCTGTTGAGATACTTGAGCTTTTTTTTCTTCAACTGAATTTTATTCCTTTTTTCTATCTCTATAAATTAACTCTTTGTAGTTTGATTGCCATGGCAATGAATAAGGAAAAAAAATAGGGAGAAGTGTAAATTTTACTGGGTTAGCTAATTCTACACATGAACAATTGATATTTCCTCCAAATTTCTGACCTATCTTTATCAAGTGATGTGTTTTATAATAATTCCTGAGTATGTTTTACCAAGTAGATTCTCTACTAATTTATAGAGTCTACAATAATTTTAAATGAAATTTCTCTGTCTATATTTTCCCACTGGGTTTTGTTTGCAATGTATAGAAATATTGATGATTTATTTAGATTTATTTTATAGCTTACAATTTTGTTAATTATTTCAATCAATATATTATTGTGGTTGAATCTAAATAATTCTTTCATCATTAAAAATGATAATTTTGCTGCCTCATTTCCTAGGATATTTTCTTTCTTGTTCTATTTTTATAAGTAGTACAATGTTGAAAAATAATGACATTGAACTTTCTTGCTTCACCCCTTATTTTCTTATAATGAATTATAGTTATTACATGGCAGATCATTCTTACTGTTGGTTTTTGAAGGAAATTCTGCTTGTTCTATATTTTCTATTGTTTTAATTAGGAGTATTTTTAAATTGCCTTTATTTTCTGAATCTGCTGATATAATCATATAATTTTTGTTATTTTGTTAGTGATGTGGTCAAGTATGCTTATACTTTTCCTAATATTGAACCACTCTTGCATTTCCAGTATAATTCTAGTATGGTCTTTGTAATATTTTGTTGTAATCTTCTAGCTAGATTTTGATTTAAAATTTTTGTGACAGTATTCAGTAGGGAAATAGATTTATAGTTGTCTTTCTCTGTTTTTACTTTACCTGATTTAAGTAACAAAACCATGGTTTTGTCATACAAGAAGTTGTGTCCTTTACACATTTTTAGACTATATATATATATATATATATATATATATATATATATATAATATTTTGTGGATATATATATAATATATATATATATATATATATATATATATATAATATTATAGTTGTTTAAATTGTTTTGGTAAAATTCATTGGTAAATCTTTCTAGTGCTAGTTCTGTCTCACTTTGCCACCACCCCCAGGAACTTATTTGTGACATGTTTTATTTCTTATTCCATCCTACCTCCCCATCCCCCTCCACTCAGAGGCAAACTGTCTAGCCAACATTGTAGGTATACATTTTTATTTAACATGTTTTCATATTAGTCATTTTCTGTATGAAGAATTATACTTGTATACTATATGAAGAACTATGACTTTTTGATAGAAAATCATAAGAGAAAAATTTAAAATATAAGAATAATTTTCACTCAGCAGTATGCTTTTTTTGTTTTCTTTTGTTTTGTTTTTTACTTCCTCTGGATGTGGATTGCATAGTTCATAATAAGTCTTCCAGGATTTTCTTACCTCCCTGAACTGCTGAGAGGAACTGCATTCACCAAAGTTGATCAACTCATAATGTTGTTTTTAATGTGTACCATGTTATCTTGGTTCTTTTCCCTTTAATCCGCATCAGTTCTTTTAGTTCTTTCTGTGCTTCTCTAAATTCCAACCATTCATGGATTCTCATAAAACAATAGTACTACATAATTATTTATCAACCATAACTTGTTTAGCCATTCCCAATTGATAGACATTCCTTCAATTTCCAATTCTTTGCCATTACAAAAAGAAATGCAATTAATAAGTGAAACTTTTCCCATTTTTATGATTTCTACTGGATATAGGCCTAATATTGGAATTGCTAGGTCAAAGGATATGATTAACTTTATTGCTCTTTGGGCATAGGTCCATATTGCTCACAAAAATGGTTGAATGAGTTCACAACTATACCAACAATTCATTAATGCCCCAATCCTCCCATAGCCTCTCCAACATTGAGCATTTTCCCTTTTTTCATCATCTTGGTCAATCTGATAGGTGTGAGATGGTATTTTATAGTTGTTTTACTTTTCATTTCTCTAATCAGTAATGATTTGGAACATTTTTTTCATATAATTACATATAACTTTAATTTCTTTGTGTGAAAACTGCCTGTTCATATCCTTTGACTATTTATCAATTAGGGATTAATTTAATCAATTGGGGAAATGATTTGTAACCTTATAAATTTGATGCAAATCTCTATATATTTTAGAAATGAGAGCTTTATCGGAACCTGTAACTATGATTATTGATGATTATTGTTTTCCTGCTTTCTGTTTTCCTTCTAAACTTGGCCAAATTGGTTTTTCAAAAACATATTTAATATAATCAAAATTATTAATTTTGCAATTTATAATGTTCCCTATTTTCTGTTTGGTCTGAAATTTCTCCCCTTTCCATGGATCTGACAGATTAAGTATTTCTTGACCTGTTAATTGCACTATAGTATTGCCCTTTATGTTTAAATCCTCGACCTATTTTGATCTTATTTTTGGCATAGGGTGTGAGATGTGGATTTATGCCTATTTTTTGCCATACTATTTTCCAGTTTTCTCAACAATTTTTATTGACTAGGGAGTTCTATCCTGGAATGTTCTATCCTAATCCATTTCTTATTAAAAGTTTTTTTTGTAAATATTTATGCATCATTTACATAGTTTTATTGGCATTTAGACGGATAAAATTAGTCTAAATAACTTCTTTAACTTCATCTTGATTGTTCATTTACTCTTCATTTTTTTAATATCCTAAATTGCTTTTCTTTGAAAAAAATCATAAATTAGTCAATGGATTACTTATTTTATTGTTTGTTTTTTAATCACCATCTAGTTTCATTTTTAGTTCCCTTTAAATTTCTGCTTAATTAATCTCTCCTTTAACATTTTGATATCATAATGGGAAAACTTTAATTTTTTTTAAGTTTCATCCCCTATGAATTTGATTTTCTCTTACTTTCTTTCTTTTATTGATGTAAGATTATAGAGTTCAAACTTTCCCTTAAATATTACTTTGACTATATTCTCAAAATGTTGCTATGTCATCTCATTGTTGTCTTTATCTTACTAAAATTATTAACTCTGTTTTTTTTACTTGAGCCAATCATTTTTTAAGATGAGATTATTTAATTTTTAATTTATTTTTAATCTATGTTTTAAAAGACCTTTAAATTAAATGCAATTTTATTGCATAATATTTTGAAGTTTTATTAAATATTTTTTTCTTCACTTGTGTGTGAGATTTTTGTCCCCTAATATATAGTCAATTTTTAGGAAAGTGTCATGAACAGTGACAAAAAAAGTTTTCTTTATTCCTATTTAATTCAAAGTTTTCTCTTTCTATTTCATTCAATATTTTCTAGATATCCATCTTATCTAATTTTTTTCTGATGTTCTATTCTTCTCCTTCTTATGTTCCTGTTTCATTTATGGTTAGATTTATTTAAGCCTGATAGGGGTATAATGAAGTCTTCCACTTTTCTAATTTTACTGTATTTTTCTTCCTATAATTAATTTTATTTTTTCCTCTAATTATTTAGATGAAATAAAATTTGCTGCATGTTAAGTTTTGTTACTCATTCATTGTCTATAGTACCTTTTTTAGAAAAATGTAACTATGTTAATTATCACTTTTACTGATTTGGTTTTGTTTTTGCATTGTATGAGGTTATGATTGGATACAACTATTTTTTTACTCCAACTTAATTATAATAGTTTCTGCCCTGGCCCATACTTCAACTATATAAGTTTCTTTATGATTTTGAGCATGTTTCCTTAAGTAATATATTACTGGATTCTGCTTTTTTTATTTTAATTTTTCATTTAAATCAATGGGTTTACGTGATTTGCCCAAGGTCACACAGCTAGGCAATTATTAAGTGTCTGAGTCCAGATTTGAACTCAGGTCCCTCCTGTCTACAGGGCAGGTGTTCTATCCACTGTGCCACCTAACTTCCCCTGTATTCTGCTTTTTTAATTCATTGTATATTATTTCCATTTTATGGGTGAATTTTTTCTCATTCATGGTCACATTTATTATTGCTAACAGTGTATTTCCATCTATTGCATTTTATTTAGTAAGTTTTTAAATTGTCCCCTCATGAAAAGACTGTTTGTTTCACACCTTTTCCTCACTTAATCTGCCTTCCCTGTTATTCCTGTCACCCTTTCTCTTAATCCCTTCCACTTCCAGTTTCTTGTTGGGTAAGATGAAGTTTTATACTCAAATGTGTGTGAGTACTTCTTCAAGTTTTCCATAAGATATTTATTAGTTGATAATGGTGTACTTTGAAAGATGATACTTTTCAATCAAAATCAAAGAAATAGCTTTAGTTTTCTCATGTTAGGATATAGTCAGATTCAAGGTGATGAAAGTTGAGGGTTAGAATATATAATTTCCCTTCCAGTTTTATTAGTCCCTTTGCAGGCCAGAAGAAATTTTGCTTATTAGAAATGTGGTGAAGATAAAATAGAGGAAAAAAAAATTAAATACCTAGTAAATTAAATTCCTGTGATTTTATGCTTCATTTAACAGAGAGAAGAAAGGAAGCACAAATAATTTAGTGGCTTCCAATTTAGAAAGAACTAGCTAACCTGATAGAAAACTTGGTGGAAAAAAATCAGGAAAATAAAAATTACAGGCATATATCAGCAATGATGTGAGCCCATATTATTGCTGATTTGAGTTTAACTGCATCAAGATCTTCATTACTCTTTAATTATTGTATTTGAAATATAAAATAAATTTTTAAAACAGATAATATTATTATTTTATCTAAAATGAGCAAGTCAAGACCGAATTATCCTTCCTAAATTCATGTCATAATTCCTATTTGACAGGTCCTTTGACCTTTCACAGGTTATATAGAAGGACCTGTTTGCTATTTATGATATGTGTACATACAAATGCTATTCTTCCTTTATGAATGAAATAAATTGACATTGCTTACTAGAAAATTTATGTGTACTTAAACACATTTATTGGCCAGGTATAAGATAACAATATATGAAATACTGAAAAAAAATGAGTTTGAATTGACATTCAGATTAATAATAGACCTTGACATATCTATTGCCATATACCCTTTATGAATTGATGCAAATTTATAAAGAGGAACCTTGGGACCTTGGGGTGGGGAGGGGGAGGGAGAAATGGATTCCTGGTTCTTTAAGATTAGATCCAAAAAGTTACTCAAAGAGATGAGTCAATTCCCTTTCTCCTTTTCTTTTCTCCCTTCTTCACCCTACTAACCAATTGCAGTTGCATATATATTTAGAAACATATATATTTGGGAGCACAGGCAACAAATTGAGATATAAAACCTCTTTTCCACTACAAATGCAATCTTTCTATTCTTGTGTAGTAGTAGTAGTAGTAGTAGTAGTAGTAGTAGTAGTAGTAGTAGTAGTAAAAAATAGCCATATTGATATATTTGAAGGTTGCCTGATACAAAATAGATTGGATTTTTCTTAAATGAAAATAGAAAACTGAAAAGTTATCTTTGTGTTCTCTGCAATTTTCTATCCCTCAAGATGTAGAACTGTAACTTTTCAGCATTTCTTGTATTCTGAGGTCTCCATTAACAATAAGGATTATTCTTTAATAAATTTCAATTTTTCACAATATTTATTTTCATATATAAGCTGGTAGTGAGGGAAGATTTTTTTGGGAGAGGTGTTGCAAGAGAAGGAGGTTAAATGACTTGCCTAAGGTCATACAGCTAAGTATTAAGTTTATGAGATCAGATCTGAGCTCAGGTCTTCCTAACTTGGTGCTCTATCCACTGGACTAACTGTCTTTTTTAAAACTTTCTATAGAAGACATGGATTTACAACAAAATATTTTCTATAAAGTCCCTTGATATCAATGGAGGGATTAAAATGGTGAGAACTTGGTAAACTTTTTTGTTTATTTCCTTTTTTTTAATAAGAAAATTTCCTACAGACTCAGAAAAGATAGCACTAATTTAAAGGAGAAATTGACTGAGAATACACCTCCAATAGAAATCATAAAGCCACTCAGCTTCTGAGCAATGATATGAGCCCCCAGTATTGCAGATATCAGCTTTATTATATCAGCCACTATAACACTGTGACCTCCAAGGCTATGACCTATCCCAAAAAAGTACCCAAGAAACAGTAGGATAAACAAATCTCTGGGTACCAGAATACCCATGTATTATTTCAGGTCTCCTACACTTATAGAATAATAACTACTTAGTTTATATCACTTGACTTCTTTCAGGTTACTTTATAGGATCAAGCCAGGTCTTACCTAGATGCTATATATCTCTTCCAACCTAAATATGTCTATGGTTGGGTAAGCTGAGATAAAAAAAAAGAAGTCTAAGGAAAGGAATTAAGTCAGATCATTTCAAAAGACTGATAACAAGGCAATTCAAATGCCCTAAGGCCAAATGTATCCAAATGATTTGTTGCTTGAAGAATTTTATTTTATTTTATTCTTAATTAGCATGACTCTATGACTTTATCTGAAGCAACTGAGCACTCTCTTATTCTCCATTCCTTTAGGCAACTGTTTAGAGTTTATATCAAACATTTTATAGTTCATTAACATAGCATTCTTACCTCTTAGGCACTTGATGTCTTCATTATTCTCTGCAATTCTATCAGAAACCATGAAGAGGGGAAAAATATGTCTAACTCTTGTACATAATAGTATAAATGAACAGTTAAGTTTAATAGGTTACCTTTACCAGTGCCTTTACATTTTAATAGAGAAACAAACAAGCAAACAAACTTTAATATAGGCAGGGTATATGACTTGGAGAGGGGACAACCTAGATTTAAAACCCACCTCTAGCATGTAATTGTTTAGTGAAAAGGCAAATCAGTAACTCTTCTTATACCTCAGTTTCCTTATTTGTATATTAGATAATAATGCCAGTATTATAATGTAACTAAAATATCTTGCAAACTTTAAAATATTATGAAAATTATAGTTACAATTATTAGGCTTCATTATGGAATTTCAGACATTAAAAAGAAATGACAACAGAACACCAAGTAGTGTACTGTAATATTTATGATGAAAAGAAGGTAGGAACCTAAAAAATTATCTTATTGTCAATTTTGCAAATTATACTATAAGGTACAAAAATATTTTTTAAACATTATTCAGAGATTAACATAATAGTCTATGTTAATAATCTACCACTATAAGTAATTGACCAGTCTATCTTTTGGTAAAACAGCATATCTATATCTATATATATATAAGTTGGTAACACAGCATACCTTCACAGAATGTGGCTAACAAAAACTCGATAATCATGTCTCAGAGACAAGATGCAGGTCTACATTCTCTGCTACTAGTTTCATAAGGGTTGTTTTCTTAATATCATTAATGCTTTTTTTAATTGTTTAATTACAGGAAATATGTATTTTATATTAAAGCTAACTCATCCAGGTGCACTAAGAAAATCTAAAAAATACTTTTATTTTTAGACAGTATTTTTAGTATTTTTATTTTTAGTCAGAAATATATTTTTTACACATTTAAAAAGAGAAAACAAGTATTTCATTTACTGGATGTGACTAAGATCATTAATTAGAATTTTTACCTTGATTTAACTTGATGGAAGCAGCATCTCTCAACAATCCAGAGTTAGGACAACTATATTTGACTGGTTATGGACTACATTGTCACCAACCAGAGGAAGAAAAATAAAACAAAACAAAACACACAGAAAAAAAAAAACATTTCTGAATCTGCTGAACACTTTATAAAAATTATCTCTTATATATCTCTTTCCCTTAATCCTAATTCCTCATGTCAAAAATTATTAATTTGTAGATATGTTTAACAAAATATGCATGTAAAATGATAACCTGACTGTTGCCTGCTGAGGGGAGGGGGGTTGGAAGGGAGGGTGGAGAGAAATTTTGTAATTTGGAAATATTCATGTACAAATGGATGAAAATAAATAAAAAAATAAAATTTCAAAATAAATGAATAAACAGATATATAAATGCACATATTCACGACAACAATTAGGCATGCATTTCCCAACTCAAACCCACCAGTTTTGATGGTCACAATTGCAAACTATGCCTTTTTTGCTAGTACTTCAATGAATAAACTCTCTAATTGGTTGTATGTCAATAGAGACATCATTTCAAAGCTTATAAGTTTGATAATTTATAGTTACAAAACTGCAATTATCTATAGTTTTTACTTATACTTTACAAAATGTGTATTTATGAAAGGATGAGTATTGATTCTCTTAACCTGAAAATTACAAAACCCTTCATTCTCTTTAATATCCACAGAGAGTACAATAACCATACAACCTTACTATCTCAACTAAATAATGGATCTGACTATATGCCCTTCCTGAACCATTCAGCAGTTCTGAAAAATAATTTGTTCTGTAGGTCACAACAATTCTGATATGGTTTCAGTATGACCAAATTTATGTTATTCATTTAATGGCTCCCAGAAGATAGTTTGCTAATACCATGATTATTTGAATGGCTCCAGGGGAATTTTATGCTCACTAACCACCAAGTAAAATAATGGAAAGTGTAAACAGGTTTATGTATGGGTGGTAGGATTCAACAGAAAAAGGTCATAATTCCTTAGGTAATTTGGGAGAATATGTCAAAAACTATTAAAGAGGTTCAAAATAATTCCTTAAGTGATATATTAGTTTATTGTATGCTTGGAATGGTTAGACATTTCTAGTTCTACCAAAGAGTAAATTTTATTAATAATCAGAAAGGAGAATACCAAGATTGAAATAGAATATAAATTGAAGATAAAAAGCCAAATTTTATCTTAAACCTATATTTCCCTTCTCCATAAATTCATATTTAGTGAATATGAGAATAAGAATAATTTATTTTCTTTCAGTTAGAAATGTTTCTTCTCAATTCTGCAAAGTATAGCATACAAATGTATTTCTCTTTAATTTTATTCAGAGATTTATATAATGTTTCATGCAAGTAACTGCTTATTAAATATTTTTGAATAAAGAAAAGAATGAGAGTAGTGGAAATAAGAGTGATAATTATGTGGATGATAATAAAGATGATGAATGAATGTCATACCTCACTGGTCAAGGATACTCTCTTAGTAAATAGGAACTTTACTTTGTAGGTTCTATCTTTCCCTAAATTGGAACAAACTTTTTTTCTTCTATAAACTAGGGAATCCTGCTTTGAAATATGTACATAGGACCTTTAATTATATGTGGAAGCCAAGTTCCTATCAAAGTGGACAATGAAATTATCTATTTCTTAAAAAACTCATATATATTCAGCTCTATGGAAACTTGTGGGGAAAAATACACATGGACATTTGCATAATTAATATATAACTCTTTATCTTTTCCTCTCTAAAACCATATATTTTAATCATGAAAATTTTTTGCAATGGGGATAGAGTGAATTAGTTTTTGTATTTAATATTAAAGAAAAGTTTGCTGAAAATGATATATTCATAAATATATATTTATATACATATATATGCATATATTTTAATATAAAGACTTCAGCTTTCCCTTTTAAATAATATTAGGAGGAATTTTCCAGGAAGAGCAAAGATGGTTGATGTAAAGCTAACATGCTCTCAGAGCTATTCCCTACCAAATATAAATGAAACCTCTACTCTGACACTCACACTACAGATCCCATCAAGAAGAAGATTCAAAGAAGTTTTCAACTGAAGACAATATGGAGGATCTTTGGTAATGGTCTGTCTCTTTGGGAGAAAAGGAGAAGTAAAGTCCAGGAGGCAGGAGAGCAGGAAAGACAGCAGGAGGTCCTTAGTCACAGTGTATCTAGGTCCCAACAGCATAACAGCAGAGATCACCACAGCTAGATAACAAGTCAGCAGGAAGGAACCCAACCCCAAGCAAAGTCTGAACCCTGAGAACAACCAGGTAGGTAAAAGGCAGTGCTGTGTTGGAGACAAACCACTGTTGGGTCAGAGCCTGGACATGAATGAGGAGAAAAGACCTCTACAAAGACAAAGCCTGGACTGCATAGGCAAATATCTTGGCCAACAACAAGCCAGGGATCAGACCCCCCAGCCCCAGCAAAAAAAAAAAAAAAAAAAAAAAAATCTTGGATCTATACTCTCTGTCCCCCATAAAACAACAAAGATGAACAAAAAAGCTAAAAGAACACTCACTATAAAAAAAGTACTTTACAGACAAAGGTGACAGCAATGCCCTGTCTGAAGAAGAAAGAATTCAAAAATCACTCACAGGGGAAGTATCAAAACAGTCCATAAATTGAACTCAAATACAAAAAGCTCATTGAAGAGTTTAAAAAAGAATTTAAAAGGTGGTGCAGTAAATAGACCAATGGCCCTGGCGTCAGGAGGACCTGAATTCAAATCCAGTCTCAGATATTTAATAACTACCTAGCTGTATGACGTTGGGCAAGTCACTCACACTCATTGCCCTACAAAATAACAATAACAATAATAATAATAATAAAATAAATAAACCAAACTTCAAAATAAAGGATTTAAAAACCAAAGAAGAATTGAAGAAGAAAAATGGAAAAAAGAAATGAAAGCCATGCAGGAAATTTATGAAAAATTCATTAAAGAAAAATACTCCATTAAAAGAAAAAACAACCACTGGGAAAGGAAGCAAAGAAATCAAATGAAGCAAATAAAACCTAAAAATTACAATTGAAAAAATAAAAACCTAGGAGCCTACAAGACTACAAGATTCCATCATACAAAATAAAAATAATGAAAAAAGTGAAGAAAATACATTTTAAGTACCATTGAAGGAAAATGAATGACCTGAAAAATAGATCACTGGACTAACAGAAAGCCTGGATCAAGAAAAGAACCTGGAAAACATCATGCAGGAAATTAGAAGGGAAAACCATCCAAATGTACTAGAACAAGATAGCAATATAACTATTGAAAGAATACACAGAATTCCTCCACAAAGGTATCCCAAGATAAAAACTCCAACGACTGTAATAGCCAAATTCTAGAACTCTGCAATAAAGAGTGAATATTGCAAACATCAAAAAGAAAACAATTCAAATATAAAGGAAACAGAATAATATTCACAGAGGACCTATCAGACTCTACACTGAAGGATCTAAAGACCTGAAATAGCATATTTTGGGAAGCCAAGGGACTGGGATTACAACCCAGAATCTACTACCCTGCAAAATTGAGCATATATTGTCAGGGAAAAAAGATGGATATTCAACAAAATGGAAGACTTCTAGAATTTCCTAGCACATGAACCAGAACTGAACAGAGAATTCAATCATCAAATACAGAACTCAAGAGTTGCATAAAAATAGGTAACTGAAAAGGGAAGGAAAAAGCAAAAACAAAACTAAACAAAAGTTGATCAAGACTATAAAATTGTATACAATTTAAAAAGGGAAGATATAACACTTATAATTCTTTAGAACTTTACTTCACTTAGGATAATTAAAGGGTAGAATGTAATTGAAGAGAATGAACCTAAAGGAAAGGGGTATAATTGGGTCTTATCTCTACATTGACAAGGTCCAAGATGACATCACTATGTTTGAGACAAGAAGCCTTAAAGAAAAGCAAGGGTGTTAACTTTAAACTTAAGTGTCTCATTATCCTTTGACTCACTTTAATCCTACTGTGCTTAACACCTTAACTAATGAGGACATCATAAACTGTTAGGACCTGAGTCAGTGTCTCTGTCACTTACAATCATTTGTAAAGTTCTCAAGTGAGACCTCCAGAACCTCCCAGAACTTAGAACAGTTTAAGCATCATAAACTGCAAGGTCCTGAGTTAATACTCTGTATCTTAAAATCATTTGTAAGGTTCTCAGGTGAGACTTCCAGAACTTCCCAGTACTTAGAGATCTTTAAGATTCTTAGAATTAATTATATCAGGATATGACTTAACTGGTGTTTCACTTAACAAAGGGTTAAGTAACTTGGGTGGGAAGCCAGGTTGGGGTGGGAGAAAGAATAAGTCTTGCTTCACTTTACAAGGTGTTAAATACCCCTGGGGGGGGGGTAGGTAAAATCTGAAAGAAAAATAGGCTGGGGAGAGGGGCACAAGAAATCAAATGGCCTGAGATGATACTTTGGTTGATGCGGAGGATTGTGTGTACTTGAAAGGTACTTGAAAAGGGGGTAAGGTAAAAAAAAGATTATACTTATAATTTGATGCAATTTGAGTCAGGCAATCCAGTAAACAATCCGTGATGACATTTTGATAAAAATATGAGTTTATCAAGCAATTAAATAACCAAACTGTGATTGATGATGTCTGATTAATAATATTAGAATAATAAATAACAGCAAGTGAAGAGGCACAAAGATTTAAAATTTTAGAGGGAAAGAAAGGAGAATGTGAATACTGAGTAAATTCTACTCAATAGATTTAGCCCAGTGATGGAATAAGATACATTTCCACTTGGGTTTAAAAATCTACTTTAATCTACAGGGATGGGGACAACTGGGAAAGGGAATAATAAGGGAATAAAGGATTGATAAAAGGGAAGGGGAAAGTATAAGTGAAAATAAACCAACAGTTAAGTTTTTAAAAGAAAAGACAAAGAGCAAAGTTAGTAAAATTTTGGTGAGGAGGAATTAGACAAAAGGAAAGAAAAATATAAATGGAGAAATATAGCATGGAGGGAAATACAGAATTAGTAATCTTAACTGTGAATGTAAATGGAATGAGCTGTTACATAAAACAGAAATGGATTGCAGAATGAATTAAAAACCAGAATTCTACAATATGTTGTATACAAGAAACATATTTGAAATAGAGAGATACACACAGGGTAAAGTAAAAGAGTTCAGCAGAATAAATTATGCCTCAGATGAAGTAAAAAAAAATCTGGGGTAGCAATCCTAATCTCAGACAAAGTAAAAGCAAAAATCAATCACATTCAAATGAATAAAGAAGGATACTACATATTCTTCAAAGGCACCATGGATAATGAAGCCATATCATTACTAAACGTGTATGTACTTAGTGGAATAGCATCCAAATTCCTACAGCAAAAGTTGAGAGAATTACAGGGAGACATAGACAGCTAAACTTTAATAATGGTAAACTTCAATCTCCCTCTCTCAGAACTAGATAAACAAAATAAACAAGAACGAAGTTAAAAAGATGAATGAAATCTTAGAAAATTTAGATATGCAAGAGTGCTGGAGAAAACTTAATGGAGATAGAAAAGAATATACTTTTTTTTTTCTCAGCAGTACATAGCACCTTCACCAAAATTGACCACATACTATGGCACAAAAAAAAAACTTATATCAAATGCAAAAAGGCAGAAATAATAAATACACACCTCTCAGACCATGATGCAATAAAAATTGCATGTAATAAAGGGTCAGGGAAAGATAAAACAAGAACTCATTGGAAATTACATAAGTTTATCTTAAATAATGGGTGTATCAAACAGGAAATAATAGATATAATTAATAATTATCTCCAAGAAAATGATAATAATAGGCATCATACCAAAATTTATGAGATGCAGCCAATGCAGTTTGAGGGGATCCGTTATATCTCTAAATGCCTATATGAAAAAATAGAAAAAGAGAAGATCAATGAATTGGTTATTCAACTAAAAAAGCCAGAAAAAGAACAAATTAAAGATTCACAATTAAATACCAAATTGGAAACTCTGAAAATCAAAGGAGAGATTTATAAAATTGAAAGTAATCAATCTATTGATCTCATAAATAAGAGTTGATTTTATGAAAAAGTCAATAAAAGAGAAATACCTCTGGTTAATCTGATTCTTAAAAAAAGAAAGAAGATAACTAAACTACCAGTATCAAAAATGAAAATGCTGAATTAACCACCAATAAAGAGGAAATCAAAAAAGATAATTCAGAACTACTTTTCCAGAGTGTATGCCCTAATAAATTGGATTACTTGAGTGAAATGGATGAATATTTTCCAAATATAAACTGCCCAGATTTACAGAAGAGGCAATAAATTTTTTAACCCAATTTCAGAAAAAAAATAATGGAATAAAACATCAATAAACTCCCCAAGAAATCGTCTCTAGGTTCAGATGGATTTACAATTGAATCCTACCAAATATTTTAGGAACAATTAATTCCTATTCTACATAAACTATTTTTAAAAATAGAAGAAGAAGGAGTTCTGCCAATCTCCTTTTATGACATCAACACAGTGCTGTTACCTAAACCTGGAAGAATCAAAATACAGAAAATTATAGATCAACCTCCCTAAAGAATATTAATGAAAAATCTTAAATAAAGTTGTAGCAATGAGACTCCAGCAAGTTATTACTAAGGTTAAACACCATGATCAAGTTGGATTTATACCAGGCAGGCAAGGATGGCTCAATATTAGGAAAACAATCAAGATAATTAAACATATCAATAGCAAAACCAATAGAAATCATTTGATTATCTCAATAGATGTTGAAAAAGCCTTTGATAAAAAAAAACATCCATTCCTAGTAAAAGCACTAGAAAGTTAAGGAATAAATGGAATTTTCCTTAAAATAATAAATAGTATCTATCTAAAACCATCAACAAATATTATATGCAATGGGAAAAAACTTAGAGCATTTCCTGTAAAATCAGAGATGAAACAAGTATGCCCATTATCACCATTACTATTCAATATAATATCAGAAATGATAGCAGTAGCAATAAGAGAAGAAAAAGAGATTGAAGGAAGCAGAATTGGCAACGAGGAAGCGAAACTTTTACTCTTTGCAGATGATGTGATGGTATACCTAGAGAATCTGAGAAAATTATCTAACTTCTTGAAATAATTGACAAATTCAGCAAAGTAACAGGATGTAAAATAAACCCACATAAATCATCAGCATTTCTATATATGAACAACAAAGCCCAAGAGTGAGAGATAGAGAAATTCCATTTAAAATAACTATAGTCAACATTAAATACTTGGGAATTTACTTCCCAAGACAAACCAAAATTGTATACAATTCCACATCCAAATAAAATCACTTCCTACTAATTGGAAAAATGTCAGGTTGAGCTAATATAATGTTAGGTTGAGCTAATATAATGAAAATGAAAATTCTACCCAAATTAAATTACTTATTCAGTGCCATACCAATCAAACTACTAAATAACTACTGAGTTAGAAAAATTAATAACAAAATTCATCTGGAACAATAAAAGGGCAAGAAAATGATGAACAAAAGGTAAAGGAAGGTAGCCTAGCTCTACCAGTTCTCAAACTGAACTATAAAGTAGCAGTCACCAAAACTGCCTGGTATTGGTTAAGAAATAGAGTAATAATGGATCAGTGGATTAGGATAGTTTCAAAAGAAACTGCACTAAATGACTATAGCAATCTACTATTTGATAAACTCAAAGAATTAACTTCTGGGATAAGAATTGACTGACAAAAATTATTTGGAAAACTGGAAAATAGTATGGCAAAAACTAGGTTTCGATCCACATCTCACACCCTATACCAAAATAAGGCCAAAATGGGTACAGGATTTAGACATAAAGAGCATTATCATAGATAAATTAATAGACCAAAAATATCTATACGTTCTATGGAAAAGGGATAAATTAAATTAAATTTAAATTTAAATTTAAATTAAATTAAATTAAAATAAATTTAAACAAGAATTGGAGTAAATTATGAACTGCAAAATGAATTATTTTGGCTATATTAAAATGATTTTGCACTAATAAAATCAATGCTGCCAAAATTCGAACGAAAGCAGAAAGCTGGGAAACAATCTTCACAACAAGGAGTTCTGATAAAGGTCTCATTTCTAAAATATACAAAGAACCAAATTTGTAAGGTTACAAGCCATTCCCCACTTAAGAAGTTCTCAAAAGAAATGAATAAGCAGTTTTCAAATGAAGAAATTAAAGGTATATTTATTCATATGAAAAAATGCTCCAAATCACTAGTGATTAAAGAAATCTAAATTAAAACAACAATGGGGTATCATCTTACAACTATTAGATGAATCAAGATGATAAAAAGGGAAGATGATCAATGTTGGAGAAGTTGTGGGAGGATTGGGACATTGATGCATTGCTGGTGAAGTTGTAAATAGATCCAGTCTTTCTGGAGAGTGATATGTAAATATGCCCAAAGAGCAATAACAGTGTTCATACCCTTTGACCCAGCAATTCCAATTTTAGGTCTATATCCAGAATAAATTACAAAAAAAATTGGAAAAGTCCTACATATTGGAAATTGAGAGGATGCCCATCAATTGTGAAACATCTAAACAAGTTATGGTACCTGGACATCATGAAATACTATTATTTTATAAGAAACCTTAAATTTTCAGACTCTAGAGAATCATGGAACCACTTGAGGCATCTGATGCTGAGCAAAGGGAGTAGGGAGAACACTGTATACAGCAATATTGTGAGATGAACAACCTTGATGGAAGCAGCTCCTCTTAACAGTTAAGAGAGCTAGCACAACTGTATTAGACTATGAATTAATTTATCATCATCCATAGAAAGAAAAACAAAACAAAACAAAACAAACAAAAAAAAAAACCCTTCTGAATCTGATGTATCTTTCTTTTAATCCTACTTCCTCATGCCAAAAATTACTAATTTGTAAACACGTTTATCAAAAATATGCATATAAAATGCTAACCTGACTGTTCCCTGCTGAGTGGAGGGGAGGGGGAGGGAAATTTTGTAACTTGGAAATATGCATGTACATATGGATAAAAATAAATAAATACATTATTATAAATAAATGAATAAATTAATGAATGACTGAATGAATAAATAATGGGAGCATAGTGCTCCTTGACATCCACAGGGAACACTGACCTCAGGGAAGTCCTTCATATTCAAACTTAAGAAAAAATCTCTGATTTCTTTTCTAAATAATCTTATTGATTGTGTACTCATCCATTATGTTCATAAATCGCTGGTCTCTGTTGTACATACCCACTATCTTTATCAGAAAAAGAACCATCATAGGACGAAAGGATGAAGCTACAGATGGAAGGTAACAAAAGTTTAGGAGAGTCTAAGTAATGTATAAGAGGAAAGAAAAAATAAATTCCTTTACAACATTTTCATGTAGTCTCTTGCTGATCATGAAGATTGTTTGTACTAAATTTTGCTTCATTTTCATTCTTTCATTGTGTACCTATCTTTTATATGATTGTTTTCCTTCCTGGAAAACAAACCTGGGTTAAAAAAAAATAAGTAAAAGGAGAGGAAATTGCTCAAATCCTCGTTTTTTGCAATTAGCTAATTACCTGCCTAAGATGTTCCCTTGTTCATTAAGCACTAATGATCTCAAATTTCATACCCTATATTTCAGAGGTACCATATTTTCTTCAAAGTAATCTAGGTAGCATTATGTAGAAAGTTTTATATTAAATACTCCCTAAAATAAAAAAGGTAGAAAATTACTTATTCTGACCCACATTTCCTTTGCTGTCAATTTCAGACAATTTTCAAAACATCACAGGCTTTTTGTTACTACAGAATTCACTAGCATTAAACACATGATATGTTTCCTAGGAAGAATAACATGAAAATAGTCAAAATAATTTTTGTCTTAAGAATAAAATGATAAATTTGCCAAGTGTCATAGTGGTTTATAATATTTCTCAAAGGAATATTATGAAAATCCTTTAAAAAATTATCCAGTCTAAAGTCAAATAAGAGGCCTGGATGATATTTGATAAAATGGTTGCTTTTTTACTTGAATATTTTCAGATAAAGTAGTTATTCATTTCACTTGAAAATCAGCAGTTCACTATGACATTACATTTTATGAAAACTAAAGCAGACTCTATTTTAGTAGACATTAATAAATAGAGGTTACAAGTAAAATAGTAGCACATTTTTTCTACAAGGAAACAATTGTGATTGGAAATGATTTTATATTACTTATATTTTTTGCATAGTCATATATATTTTTTCTTTTTGAATAATATAAAACAAAATTAAAGAATTGTTTTACAGTAGTATTGTGACAAAAATACACTAGGATTATGCATTTTTTACCAAAAAATCCCATTTGATTCAGTAGAGCAAAACCTTCCCTTAAATTATCTCTTCCAAAAGAAGTTTCCTGTGTATATGTCAAAATCATAAAAAATAATTCTTCAAAGACATAATAGCATTATTTGATAGTGCCCTTTTAGTGGCAAGTGAAGCAGAAAACAAGATGTGTGCTAAAATAATGTATTTTCTTGTCAAGGGTATTTACCTTTATTATTGAGGGTATCTATGGAAGAGGTGGAAAGGAAAGAGGGGAAAGGGAATAAGGATTCATATGCTAACTATTCTGTGTAAGGTAAATACTTTACCAATATTATATCATTTGTTTCTCACAACATCCAAAGGAGATAGATGCTATTATGATTGATATTTTGTAGTTGAGGAAACTGAGGCAAAACAAGGTTAAATGACTTTCACACAGTCAGTGTGAAATTATATTTTAATTCAGGTCTTTTAATCTCCAGGCCTAGCACTCTGTTCACTTTGCCAACTAGCTATTTATGGACTGCCAAGGATGTCTATGGATATGGAAAAGGCAAACCTTCTAAATGGTGATATTATCCAGATGCTTCAGTTTACAAATAAAATTTTGCTTATTCTGTCAAGGTCCTAGATAATGCATATGTTTTCTGAAAAAAAAAATAATCCAGCCTAAATATATACATAGAAAAACACCAAAGCCAAGTGGATAATCATCATCATCAAAGGGATGTTTAAAGTGGGGCATAGCACTTTATTTTTTTCAAGGTAACAGGGTTTAGTGACTTACCCAGTGTCATACAGCTAAGTACTATTAAGGGTCTGAGGTCATATTTGAGCTCAAGTCCTCCTGACTCAGAGCCAGTGTTCTGTTCACTGTACCATCTAGCTGCCCATTTGTATAACACTTCTAAGTTACATGTTATATTAAATTGTAATAGTAAAAATTTTATTTTGAACTTTTCAAAACAATGCTATAGAACAATGGAATGAACCAAATAAGAAAGAATCAGAAACTCAATAATCTAATTTCTAATAAAAATGAGAATATAAACAACTTGGGGGAAGAATTAATGCTTTTTGATAACTTCTAGGAAAACCAGAAATCATTTAAATGGATACTTTGATTCAACCAACATCTTCCATTATTTATCATAACAAGAACAAGCCAATATATATGGTCCAACTACAGAAGGTCATACCATAAACAAAAGATAAAAGAGCCTCAAACTTCTGTGTTTAAGTATGGTATAAGTTTTTAAACAGAGGGATTTATGTGATCAGAAAAATGTGTGTGTGCTCATGTATACATAGAGATACATAGAAATACACATATATCCACATGCATGTATATTATGTATGTATGTGAACTTTCTATATACTTATACATACATTTGTGCGTGTTTATATGTATAGAATTGCTATGTAATTTTATATGTGTAACCATCTTTTTATGTACAGGTAGATATATGGATATATGTCAATATATATAATTTCATTTGCATATAATTGAAAATTCTAGGAATGAGCAAAATTAATTCAGCTAGGATATTATAGAAAGTTGTCTACTAGGAAACAAAGCAATTATATGAAATATATCTCTTTTCTAAGATATTATATATAAGGGACATCTAATAAATTATAGAAAGTTTAAAATAAAAATAGGCAAAAGGAATACCATATCAGTAAAATCTTAGATTCCTTGAGATCCTGAAACATATTCCTTACAAGCAACCTATCATCAGCAACAGACACAGATGGAATCTTCTTTTTATATATCATAAATTATTCCGACCTTAGTAATAAACATATTTTTATCAATTTTTAAATATAGAAAATATGGAAGCAAAATTAAAAGAGAAGCACTTACAACACTGAGAGATAATAACCTTTTTTCTTAATGATAGTATTTTTTGATGCTTTTCAAAGGATTCTCAGTAAAGTGTAACCATTTTCATTTTCTGATTTATCCCAAAGGCTAGTAGAACTCGTTATTTCTCCATCAACTTCTGTATCTCTCCCAGTAAATGTAGAATGATATTCCTTGTTTCAGACTCTCTGTGAACATAATAAATATTTGCCTGCATGATATTTGATTAGTCATTCATTAATATTAATCAAACAGTTGTACTAAAGGTAATTCACTAAGAGGCATCTACTAAGTTCAAAGTTCTATTTCCATTTATAATGCAGTAAGGCAGATGACAGGAAATTTGAGTCAACAAGCTTTTATTAAGAGTATAATATATGTCAGGGTACTAGGCTAAATTCTGAGGATTTCTTGCCTTCAAAGAGTTCATAACTTAATGACAGGAGACAACCTCCAGTTGGTTTGATCTATATCTTGCCACTAGACGTATTTGATTCTGGAGGAGTTAGTGTAGCTGGTGAGTTTGCACAGCCCTCCCTCTCTTATATTCAATTCACTTGCATGTATGACATCGCTTCCCTAATTTCATCCTTATTCTGAGACAAAGGACAAAAAAAGCTGTCTAATGGGAGTAACAACATGCTCACAAATTCATAACTATGGAGTTAGGATGTTGACTGTTTTGCTTTATCCATTCATTTGAAAGAGGAATAAAACAAAGTATAGTGGTGACTTGAAAAGCCAGATAGGGCATTGGATTTAAACTCAGAATTCCTTGGGATTTATCTCAGGTTTTAATGTATTTGTTATTATAATGCTACTCTAATTGGACTGTTGTTTTTATCCTTTGTTCTGGAATTGGGCCATGAAATCAGGGAAGTGATGCCATAACATGAAAGTGAATTGAAGTAAGACAGAGCTGTGCAAAGTTACCAATCTCAATTTCTCCTCTAGAGTCATGTGGGTCTAGTGTTAAGATATAGATTAGGAAAACTGGAGATGTTCCTCTCTCATTAAACTTCATAGTTTAATTCTTTGAAGACAAGAAATCTTCGGGATTTAATTTAGAACCCTGACACATATTAGGCTAATAAATTAGGCTAATAAATACTTGTTCACTCAAATTTCCTATCAACTATCCTACTTCATTATAAATGGAAATATGGTTTTGAAGCTAGTGTATGCCTTTCAATGAGTAGTTTGAGTTCAAATGCTTCATTAATGTCAATTAATAAATGATCAATATTATTCAGACAATTTGTTTGTTTATTTATTTATTTATTACATTCACAAAGAATCTGAAATAAAGAATATCATTCTACTCTTACTGAGAGAGACATAAAAGTCAATGGAGAAATGGCTATACAGATTTTGCAATGGTATATATATTATAATTCAATTAAAATTTTAATTTCTACTATTATTTAACTCAATTAGAATGAATTCAATTCAATACATTTAAATTGGAGGAACCCAGTCAATATTTTGCAAAAACAACTAACTCTGTTTCCCCCATACCTTCCTTTAATTTCATCAGCTTCATCAATTTCAATAGGTTCTCTTCTTTCAGCGACTGAAAGCACTGCAGTTTTTACTTGGGCCAGAACTGTGGCATCTAAGTCAAGAATAATAGTCCTGATACAATTCTGTGATATTGTAGAGACACTTCTAATTGACATGGGAAGACAAAGTGGTCATTAAAACCTTGAATATTCACATTTCAGAGATAATTAAGTTATCCATTTGGGGAAAACATGATTTCATGTTACACTTCTAAATTGATAGGAATCACTAGGAATTATGATAATTATTTTTTCAAACTTCAAATTAGTTCATTTGTTTGAATGGTTATTCAACTAGGAATGAGAAACACTACATTTTCTAAAGTTAAAAAATACTTCTACATGTAAGCTGGAACTGTCAGATTACAGATTTTCATTTTACTTTATAATTATAATTCTTAGTATAACTGTTGAAAATGAGCAGATTTAATATAAAACTAGTTTGGCATTTAAAAAAAACATGTTAGGAGTATGATTTCCAAGGTCATGATTTATATTCAATCTAACTTATTTCTTATTCTTTCATTCTCATTTGCCATTTAGTATTTGTACTTAGTTTATTAATATATAAATGCTAAAAGATAATGCCTACATACATGCATGTATATAAATATATATGGTAGGCAGAATTGCATTTCAAATGCTAGAAAAAAAATTAAGAAATCATTGTAATGTGGACTTATAAGATTTAAACATATGGAATAAGAGTGAGAATTGATAAAGCAAAATACAAACCAAAATATTTAAGATGTTTTGGGGCAGGTAAGTGGAGTAATGGATAGAGCACTGGCCCTGGAGTCAGGAGTAACTGAGTTCAAATCTGGCCTCAGACACTTAATAATTACCTAGTTGTGTGACCTTGGGCAAGC
Source organism: Macrotis lagotis (assembly GCF_037893015.1). Taxonomy (NCBI): domain Eukaryota; kingdom Metazoa; phylum Chordata; class Mammalia; order Peramelemorphia; family Peramelidae; genus Macrotis; species Macrotis lagotis. The sequence goes on from NC_133658.1 coordinate 659,400,305, forward strand.
CACTTAACCCCATTGCCTTGCAAAAAAAATACCTAAAAAAATATTAAAAATGTTAAAATTAAGTTAGTTTTTTGTGTATTTTTATTTTATTTATTTGTGACACTATTTTGCTGATAACAATTTATATCATAGAAAGAAAACTGGATTTGGAGTCAAGAGACCTTAGTTCAAAATTCAGTTTTATAACTTATTCTCTAAATGATTTGGAGGAAATTCAACCTTTCTAGTTCTCAGTTCCCTCATCTATAAAATGAGAGAATGGAAAAGGATATTTGTTAAGATTATTCTCAGACTCAAAACTAAAGTTCACCCTGCTATAATCCCTTAAAAATGTTCAAAAAAATTTTAAAGACAAATACAAATTTAGTTACATGATGCTAAAATAAACTTATTTTAAATTTTATTTTCATTTTCACTGAAGTTACTAATTCAATTAATTTTTGTACTAGTAAGTTAATTCAGTCTGAATAAGCAATTGATAATAAATAATAGGGTTCATATAGCATGCTAAGGTTTGAAAAATACTTTAGAAATATTATTTCATTTTATTTTCAGAATAATCATAGGAGATAGATAGTATTTTATACTAATTTTGCAAATACGGAAATCCAAGAAGGTAGGATTAAGTACCCAGGGTCATATTACTGGAAAATATCTGAAGCTTGATATCCTGAAACTATATCCATTCTCCAAGATGACCATTTTTCTTTTGTTTTAGGTGTTTTTTTTTTTTTTGCAAGGAGAATGGGGTTTAAGTGGCTTGCCCAAAACCCCACAGCTAGGTAATTATTAAGTGCCTGAGACCGGATTTGAACCCAGGTACTCCTGACTCCAAGGCTGGTGCTTTATCTACTATGCCACCCAGCCGCCCCCTAGATGACGATTTTTCAAAAAATAACTCTCAATAATTTTAGGAATCTTGATTTACAGAATGCATTCCTTAATTCCTTAATTCATGTTGCAAATTCTATATTTTCCTTTTTTGTAGAAAACTTGTAAAATTTGATTGGGTATTTTTTATTTGTGTTAATTATTTTCTTGACTACTTTTAAGAACAATTTCATTGCCATTATATAAGCTTAGCAATAATGTATAAAAGAAGTTTGCTGTGTACTCCTGTAAGCATTCTAAGGCTATTGCTAATTATTTTTATCTTTCATTTTACTTTTCACCTGTAAATTTCCTATAATATTGGTATTCATGGAGAATTAGCATCTCTTGCAGGAGGCTCTTTATAAGCCCTTTTCAAATTGCTCATCTGTAACTCAGCTCTCACCTGGAGCTCCAAGAAGCTAAAACATTCACAGCAAACACACCCTGGTAAAACCAACTTGGCAGACAAGTCGAAGGTAACCAACAGACTTTAAACTGTTCATGAATTAGGGGATGGCTATCCCTCCCCACCATGTGAAAATTTACCCCAGCAGAATGGATAAATGAGAACAATTTATTCAAAAGTGACTGAAACAAGGCTAGCTAGGTGGCACAATGGATAGAGCACCAACCCTGGAGTGAGGAGGACCTGAGTTCAAATCCGATCCCAGACACTTAATAATTGCCTAGCTGTGTGACCTTGGGCAAGTCACTCTTAACACCATTGCCTTAAATATTTTTTTTTAAAGTGATTGAATGGGGCAGCTAGTTTGTAGAGTGGATAGAGCACCAGTCCTGTGGTCAGGGGGACCTGAATTCAAATCTGACATCAGATATTTAATAATTGCCTAGCTGTGTGACCTTGGGTAAGTCACTATTAATCCCATTGCCTTAAATAAAAATTTTTAAAAAATGGTACATAAAAAGTGACTGAAACAGGTACAGTGGAGCATCTGCTCTGAAGATAAAAAGATCATCTAATGCATTCTAAGCCATTGCTAATGATCTTGCTTTTTGCCTTGTCATTAGCCATCAATGTCTCTTGAAGGGGCAGTTAGGTATTGCAGTGTATAGAGCACTTGCTTGGAGTCAGAAGGACAGGAGTTTGAATCTGACCTTAGTACTTGACTCTTACAAGCTGTTCGACTTTGGGCAAGTCACTTAACCCTGATTTTCTCACATCAGGGGTCATCTCCAGTTGGACCACTGAACCAAGAAAATTCTGGAGGAGAAAGTGATTTGGTTTTAGCACAGCACCCCATCACTCAAATCCAATTCATATGCTTCTCATGGCATCACCTCCCTGATTTCATGATCTTTTTTGAAAATGAAGAACAAAAACAAACAGACAGACAAAAATGACTCTGGAAGAAAGATAGGGAATCTTAAAGCTTTGCCTTATATAAAATCTAAATCAAAACTGATTTAACTATTCTTTAGAACAATTAGGAACTATGTCCAAAGGGCTATAAATCATGCATATCCTTTGAACTAGAAAACAACTAGTAGGATTCTAATCCTAACAAGATAAAAATCAAAAAGAAAAGAGCCTACACATATGAAAATATTTATAGCAGCTCTTTTCTGGTGACAAAGAATTGAATATTGAGAGGATGCCCATCAGTTGGAGAATGGCTGAACAAACTGTGGTATGAGATAATGATGGAGTACTATTCTGCTAGAAGAAATGATGATAAGAATGTCCTCAGAAAAAGAGCCTGGAAAGATTTATATGAACTGATACAAAGTAGAATGTGTACTGTGCACAAAGTAAAAGTAATATTTAACCTGATGAGCTGTGAAAGACTTAGCTATGCCAAACAAACAATGACCCAAGACACTCTGAAGGACTTAAAATGACTCCCCAGAGGGGGTAAAAAAAACCTGAAGGTGTCTGAATACAAATGGAAGCACTTCTTTTTTACTTAATCTTTCTTGAGGATTTTTTTTTTTAGTGGGGAGGGAAGTTGTCCATGTTGTCTTTCACAACATGACTATTATGGAAATGTTTTGTTTGACTACAAATGTATAACCTAGTGTATCACTTGCTTTATCAATGAGGAGATGTAGGGAAGGAGGAAGAGAGAGAATTTGGAGCTCAGTTTTGAAAATAAATGTTAAAAATTGTTTTTAGCTGTAACTAGGGAAAAATAAAAGACTAAAAATAATTAAGAAAAATGAAATCCAATTCATACACAAATCAAGATTCCCCTCTTTGATGTCACTGGTCCTCTGCAAAAACAAAAGATAAACAATATCTACTTTTGCTCTTCATACTTTTGATGAAGTTTAATTGTCCTTAAACATTGTTTTTAAATTGTTTTTGTTTTTCCAAATCTAGTAGTTATCATAGTTTTTAGCTTTATTTCATGCCATTCAATATAACATTTCTAGTAGTTCAATAAATCAGGTATGTGAGTTCTTATCTTTTCTCATCTTGACCCATATTGTCTGTGTGCATTTGCTTGAATAAGTCCTATGCCTGCAATGTATTCCATTTTCATTTCTATCTATTGAAATCAGCCTCTTCCTCCATAAACTAGTCAGATATCAACTGTTTATGATATATCAATTTTTATAATCTTTTCCTCTTAAAAATTTTGGTTGGGTCCTTCCTTTGATTTTATCAATTTTATTTGCATTATATTTCTTAGGATTCATGCTACATCCTTTCTATTAGATTATAAGCTTTTAAGAATGGAAAAAGTGAATTTTTTTTATTCCTTTAATCCCTAATGGCTAGTACAATGTTTAGAATATTGTTTAACATGCTCATCATTTTTTTAATAAATAACTGTGGAATAAAATGTCAGTCAAAATAGTGAAACAGGTAAATAAAAGTAGTCTGATTATTTATGGATCTAATATGTATTTTCAGGTCAAACAGCATTGGATTAATGATAAAATACCATTTCTGAAAAGAGTACATTAACACCTAGGCTTTTAAAAATCTTATTTTTTTATGCTTCCCAACAGTCGCAACATTCCTAAATCTTTCTTTAAATTATGATATTATCATCCTTCCAAATATATATTCTAGTCAAATATTTTAGTTACCTTTCTCCTCACTTTGCACTTGCCTTATTCCACATTTTAATGTGCTTCCTTACACCTTAGAGCACCCACCTTGCTCAGTTATGTTTCAGTTGTGTTCAACTCTTTATGACCTTATTTGTGATTTTCTTGGCAAAGGTGCCAGAGTATTTTAGTATTTCCTTCCCTAGATCATTTTACAGAGAAACTGAAGTAACTAGGATAAAGTGACTTACCCAGGGTCACACAACTAGAAAGTGTTCCAGTTCAAATTTGAACTCAGGAAGATTCATCTTCCTGACTTCAGACCTAGGACACCATCCACTAATATCATCTAGCAGAGCACCATTTTTATCTATTTCAAATGATCAAAATCTTTGACTTCAAAGCTGAAAATGAATGTCACTTGTTTCTATGATACTTCCCTCAGTTGTATTTAGAAATGATTGCTATCTCTCCTGAATCCTTCTAGTACTTTTTGCCTTGCTTGCTTTGCTTTGTTTATTATTATCTATCTAATATTGTTCAGCTCTAGAAATGAAAAGGAGTTTAAGAGAGGTCACTTTTCAGATGGAAGCAGAGGGAGGAAAAATCCAAGACCATATAGAAATGTAGAGGTGAGATTTGGACTCAGATTCATTGAATCTAGAGATTCTAAAGATCTATTTCTATTGATTTTATCTTATCTGATCCATGAATATGGAGATCACATCATTCATTTTTATATTCTTCAAAGCACCTAGGATAATCCATGGACAAAATTGTATTATTAAGATAAGCTTTCTGAGAGAAATAGTTATTAATTACCAATGATTTGGGAAGCTTCAGAGTTTCCCCCTTTTAATGTCCTGATTTTATGAAATTTAATCTCTTGAGGGACATTGCTGATAATGAGATTAGACTAACTTTCTTGTTCAGCACTCCACCCAAATGGAATAGCAATTGTGTTCTGCTCAGGCTTGGGTAGGGCATAAATAACTTGAATAGATTGTTTAATGTTGGGGTGTATAGAGATAATTTCCTTGTCCAAGTGTGACAGCCCCACTCAACCCTCCATTGTTAATCAATCAGAGCTGATTGCCATTCTACTTCCAAAAGATCACATAAACTCTGAGCCCTGTAACAATTATTATCTTTGGTTTAAGAGAGGAGACCAAAAGACCATTCTTTTATTAAGCTGGTTTTAATAAAATGATTAAATTACCCAGAAACTATTTCTCTTAGAATTTTTTAATCACAACACTTCTAAATGTTATGATGAGCAAAGAAGCCTTGGAATTTCTATAACATAAATCTTGTAGCAGCAGCTTCTTTCAATAAAAGCCTGTATTAACATAGACACTTATACAGTATTGTTTCAGCCTTATATAAAAATCAAGAGAAAAAGGGAATGAAGGAACTTAAAAGAGATTAAACCTGAAAAGACCCCAGGCCAAAAGAGGAGCTATGAGAGATGTAAAAATAACTGAAACTATATGAAGCACCTTGTCTTTGATTCCCAAGCCTTTTTGTACCTGGCTCAACACACAAGGTAGTCTGAAGGATAATATTAGCTGACAAATGTGAATCTGGTTAAGTCAGAAAAAAATTTCTATTTAATTTCAAGATATTAATATTGTTTCAATAGGTGTCAACATGTGTTTAGATGATGTTCTATACTTTTCCTACTGTTTCCATGCATTGAATTTTCAATGCAAGGACTCAGAGCTATGATTCTAATCCTTTGTGCTTTGAATGTAAGGCACAAAACTTTTTTTTTTCAATTTGAAATCACTTTATTGTTTTTTTATATCCCTAACATAATATTTTTATATCTAAATATATTATATGCATATTTCTTCTATTAATATATAAATATATGATATACTAGGTGGCATAGTGGATAGAGTACATGGTCTATAGTCAAGAAAACTCCTTGACTATATCCCTAAGTTCAAATTTAACCCTGGAAAATTACTAGTTGTATGACATTTGTCAAGTATCTTATCTTGTTGGTCTTAGTTTTCCCATCTGTAAAATGAGTTGGAGAAGGAAATGGCAAACCAGCACTCTACATTTACCCAGAAAATTCCCAATGAAATCATAAAGAGTTGGATTCAACTGAAAAACATGATATGGCTTTTGAACATAACTAGCACAAAACATATACTATAATTTGTTCTTTTTCAGAGCAATCTTTTTAATCTTTTCATTCAATCTTTTTTCTCCTTATCCTCTCTTAATTGTTATTAAACCTTTTAAAATGTTTGGTCAGAGTTGGGTATTCCCAGTAACTGATGGAAAGAGTCATTGATTATGATTTTGATTCCTTTTTTAATTTTTAAATATTTTACTCATTTGTTTTTCCAACTATATGCAACAGTAGTTTTTACCAATCATTTTTTTCCTTTCAGCACTTTCAGTTTTACATTTTTCTCCCTCCCTCATTTCTCTATTCCCACTCCAGACAGAAAGCAATCTGATATTGGCTCTACATTTATTACCATGCTAAATATAGATTCATATTGATCATGTGGTGAGAGAAAAATAAGATCCTAACAGAAGAAAGAAAACATTAGAGAAAAAAAACGACATGATACATAAGACAACTTTTCAAAATTGAAGACAATAAGCTTTGATCTTCATTTAAACTCCCTAGTTTCTTCTCTGGATATGGATGGTAATTTCCAACACAAATCTTTTAAAATTGTCTTTGATTATTACACTCATGGGATGCCTAAGTCCATCATAGTTGATCATCATCCCATATTGTTGTCAGTGTATATAATGTTCTTTTGGTTCTGCTCTTTTTTACTCAACATCAATTCATAGTCTTTCCAGGCTTTTCTGAGATATAATCTTTTATGATTTCTTATAGAACAATAGTGTTCTATCACATATTTATTCAATCACCATTTATTCAATCATTCCCCAATTTATGGGCATTCTTTCACTTTCCAATACTTTACCACTACAAAAATATTATTTTAAATCTTTAATGGTGATCATAATTATGATTTCATTATGCTTCCAAAACTACTGTATTTGTATGGTTAAACAAATATTTCTATTTTTTTCGCCCGAACAATGAAGAACCACAGCTACTCTTTTACTAATTCATTGCAAAAGGTCTACTGAACATAATCTTATGCCTGGAAGACAAAGGTTAGCAACTCCACTCTACCTTTCCAACCTCACAAATAAAGTTTCAGGGTTATTTACATGGTTCTAGTGCTAGCTCTTAGAAGTAAGGTGGAATTTACATAAGGAATTTATATACTATAATGCAATTTTCTTAGGCTTAGAGGAATTCCTTCTAGGGAGGATTTTATAAATATGTATGTCAGCAAACTATATCTATATCTGTATCTTGCTCCTAGTTGCATAAAAAAGCAGGTGGTAGGCCAAATTTGACCTACAATAAGGAGTGTTATAAATGGCTTGTGAATATTTAGTACAGCGTGATTAAATTTTTTTTTATTAAGACGTCATAATAAAGGGCACACCTCTTTCAAAGGGAGAGGGGCCCTGAAATCCAACACTGTTAGGTGTTATATGCACTTAGAAAGGCTTTGTTCCTATTCCTTCATGCCAAACATTGGCTGCAGTTACCAATCTAATTGATACATTCCTCCCCCTACATTTTCTTCACCCTGCTTATTATAATAATGAGCAAGAAAAGCTACCTCTTTAAACATGCCCAAAAGAGAAGGATGCAGACCTAGGTTAACCCAGAATTAGGTGGGGAAGACCAAACCTAATTTCAGTTTTGATCAAACTGAGGCTAAATCTTTTGTCTTAACTCACTGCCCATAGGCAACAATACAGGCAACCCTCAGTCTTTGTGAGGTAAAATAATATTTCTCCCTTCACATTCTTGTGGAACCCAACACCCCCCTATTGCTCACTGTAGTCTGCTGACTCCTGGTATAGAATAACAAAAGGGACTGATAGACAGAGACAGAGACAAAGAGACAGGCAGAGAAATGCAAAAGAGACAGAAAGAAAAGAAAAAGAACTTGTTTTAAAGCTTACTCAGTATTGAAGAAGTTATAGCAACCAGTGTCAAAAATATTAATAATTTTAACGGAAAATAGTCTTCTGAAACAAAATAATTACTAGTAGTGGCAATTGATTACAAATGAGAAATATAAGTATAATAAAAAGACTTGAGTAGTTATAGGTTGAAAGTGTAGAAAATGTTATAATACATGCTGGTTATGTCCTGTTATATGCTTGAGAGCTGAAACAGTAACTGGGAAATTTTTAATTCAAATCCTACTATTGATAATGACTATGACCTTGAGCAAACCACTTAATTCTTCAGTATTCTAGCAATTTTCTAAGTTGCAGAGAAGATGCCCCTGAAATGGTAGAGGCAGCTATATCACTAGGGAAATTCCTTAGTCCAGTAAAATCAGTCTAGTCCAAATGTTTTATAGTATGAAAACCAGTGCATATTATGAAAAAATAATTTTATCGATAGGCAAATGATGTGTATTATATACACTTCATTTGCACTATTTATTCAAAATGTGTAATTGAATCATAACATTTCAAGATTTTAAAGACTATTAATTGCAACACTTATAGTTTTCCCCCAAAAAATGAGTACTTCATGCTTATTGATTTGACCTGACTTCCAACCCCCTCATAATACAAATGTAGAATATGAAGCTTTATGTTATATTGTTAAATTGTTCTATGTCATGATGAGACAGTGTCAGATTTAGAGCAGGAAAATTAGAGATCATCAAGTATATTACCTTCATTTGACAGAGGAGAAAACTGAGGTACATAGAGGTTAACAGACTTGTTTAGGATCTAATATTTAGTAAGGATCCAAGATAGAATTTGAATTCAAGTATTCTTAATTCCAAGGTCAGTGCTCTAACCACTGCCACATGTTGCTTCTGTGATCATATATCCAAGTTAAGTTCATTTATTTATTTAATTTATTTAATGTTATTTTAAAATTTTTCCCCCTCAGCAACATGCAAAACAAATTTCAACATTTACTTTCAAAACCTTGAGTTCCAAATTCTCTACCTTCCTTCCAACCCACTCTCCCCATTGAGAAAACAAATTTCTTGGTGTAGGTTAAAAATGTGTAGCCAAGAAACCACCAAAACATAGCCATTTTGTAAAAGTAAGTATAACCCCCTACAAAGAAAGGGAAACCTCAAGAAAAATAAAATGAGGGGCAAAAAGTATGCTTCAGTTTGTATTCAGATACCATCAGCTCTGTCTTTGGGATGGATGGCATTCTTTATCATAAGTCCATTGGAGAAATTGCTTCATATATTTTTTACCACTATTGCTGTTGCTAGATGCTGTTTCCCTCTATCATAATCCCCCCATATCCCCATTTATACTATTTTCTCTATCCTTTCACCCTGTCCCTTCTTAAAAAATATCTTACTACCATCTCCCTTGATTTTCCCTCTTTTCTATCACCTCTACCCCACTTCCCTCTTCCTGTCCCCTTTTTCCCATCCCTTTCCTCTCCTGTTTTTCCTCTAGGGAAAGATAGATTTCTATACCCAATTGGGTTTGTATGTTATTTTCTCTCTGAGCTACTTCTAGTGAACGTAAAGGCTCCCTCACTTCCCCACCTTCCTATCTTCCACTCCACTGCAAAAAAAAAAAAAAAAAATTTCCTTGCAGCTTTTACATGAAATAACTTACCCCATTCTATCTCTCCTTTCCCTTTCTCTGAGTACATTTCATTCTCACCCATTAACTCCATCGTTTTAACATATTATGTCTTCATATTCAACTCCCTCCTGTACCTTGACTATATATACTTCTAACTGCACTAATAAATGAGAATGTTCATGTGAGTTATCAGTATCATCTTCCAATACAGGAATATAAGTAATTCAACATCATTAAGTCCTTCATAATTAATCCTCCCCATCCATCCTCTCTATGCTTTATCTGAGTCCTCTATTTGAAGATAAAACTTTCTGCTCAACTCTGGTCATTCCATCTGGAAAGTTAAACTCCCCTATTTCATTGAATATCAATCTTTTCCCCTGAAAGAACATGTTTAGTTTTGCTGTGGAGTTGATTCTTGGTTGAGCTCCAAGCTCTTTTGCCTACCAGAATATAATATTCAAAGCTCCTAAGATCCCTTAATGTAGAAATTTCTAAATCTTGTGTTACCCTGATTGATGACAATATTTGAATTGTTTTTGAATTGAATTTCAAATATTTAAATTGTTTCTTTCTAGATGTTTGTAATATTTTCTCCTTGATTTGGGACTTGAAAAATTAGAGTGTAATATTTCCAACAGCTTTCAGTTGGAAAACTCTTTCAGGAGATGATGGTGGTGAACTCTTTCAATTTCTATTTTACTCTTTGATTCTAGGATATCACGGCAGTTTTCCTGGAGAATTTCTTGAAAATTATATTTAGGATTTTGGGGGTCATGACTTTAAGGTAATCTAAAATTTTTTGAATTTTCTCTTCTGCATCTGTTTTCTAGTTCAACTGTTTTTTGTCAAGGAGATATTTCATATTTTCTTCTAGTTTTTCATTTGTTTTGTTTTGTTATTAATTTCTCACAAGTCATCAGCTTCCCTTAGTTCCATTCCACATTTTAAGTAATTATGTTCTTCAGACAGCTTTTGTATCTACTTTTCATCTTGCTAATTCTGATTTTTAAGTCATTCCTTTCCTGTTTTGCCTTTTGGACAGCTTTTCCCATTTGACCCAAACTGGCTTTTAAGATGTTATTTCCTTCAAATTTTTTATATCCCCTTTACCAAATGACTTACTCAGTGTTCATGATTTTCCTGCATCACTCTCATTTCCCTTCTCAATTTTTCCTCTACCCCCCTTACTTGATTTTCACAACCTGAGACCAATTCATATTTTTTTGAAGGCTTTGGGTATAGAAGTTTGGACTGTATATTTTGATCATCCATGGAACCAAAGTAATTATCTATGTTTGAATTTTTTTCTTCTGCTGTTTGCTCATTTTCCTAGCTCATGATTTGATTTTAGCTTTAATTTTGAAAGTGAGACTCTGCTTCCAGGGTGAAAGGCACACTGTTTCAAGCTTTTGAGGGTCTTTTCAGGAACACCTCCCAGGGACCTACAAGTTTTCAATTCCTGGTGGTAAAAGAGGTTATGACTGATCTTCTCACCTTTGCGCTGTTGTGTAGATGACCACAAACAACATTTTCTGTCCTGGATTGTGAAGAGAGTCACTACTCCACCACTGGCATTGGGTTCTGTTGTGCCTCTGTTACTTTTTTCCTGAGTTTGGGAACTCAGACTGTGACCTAGTTTTGAATATAAGGAAAGCAACAGAATCCTGCTTCAGGGATAGCAAAGAGACCTCTGTAATCTCCCGCAAACCCCCTTACTGTCCTCTGGAAGAGGCTGCCAAGTGTTTCTCCAGGTCTGCTCCTGATCCCCAGGAGCAGATCTGTGCAGGGGCCTGCCCTGGGCTGGACTTCACTGTTACTGTTGTGGCAGTTTTCCTGCTGACTTTCCAAGTAGTCCTTAGCAATCCTTGGGCTGCGAGATCTGGAATCTGCTACCTCTGAATCAACTCAGGCATTCATAGGGATTCAGAAGCCCTGAGGTCTGTTCCTGGATAATTAGAACTGTTTTGCTCCAGAGCAGTCAGGCCTGTGCTGCAGGCCTTGTCTAACCCCAATGCAGTAGACCCTTCCCATGGATTTTCTAAGTTATCTTGGTCTGTAAAATTGTTTCACTCAGCTTTTTTTGTGGATCCTGCTAATATATAATTTGGTTAGAATCATTATTTAAGGGGTTTTGGAGTAGTTTGGGGGAGAGTTTATACTCTATCTTAACCCTACCTTTACTTTGCCATCTTGGCTCCATCTCCTCAAGTTTAGTTTTAAAGGAATTTATGTCTTTAGAAAAAAAATATCCAGCAAGAGAATATAGAGTGAATTAAAAATTAAGTTGGAAGGGTTAACATTGATTTTAGACAAAATACTGGGACAAAAAAGGAGAACCATGGTAAAAGGATATAAGACCTTGCACCAGAGGAGGATCAAAATACATACTGAAATTGCAACAAAATTGAAGCTTCTGAATCCAAAAACTTTCAAGGGAAATAGAAAATAGTCTCAGGCTATGGATGAGCTCAAAGAAGACTCTGAAAAGGATGAGCACAAAGAAGACTCTGAAAAGAAATTGAGGGAGGTAAGGAAAACTGGGGCGGAAAATGAGAGCAATGCAGCTAAATCATGAAAACCAAGTCATCAACTTGGTGAAAGAAATACAAAAGCATACTGAAGAAAATAGCATATTAAAACAGTTTTTATGGAAAATAGAAAAGAGTAACACAAAAGGCAAATGAGAAGAGTGCCTTAAAAAGCAGAATTGGTCAGATGAAAAAGAAGATAAAAAACTCTCTGAAGAAAATAATTCCTTTCACATGCAGAATGAAATTAAGAAAGCTGATGAATTTGCAAGAACTCAGGAAGAAAAAAAACTATATCAAAATAATTGGAAGAAAGAAAATTGGAAAAACAACTGACTTTGAAATTAGATCCAGGAAAGATAATTTAAAAATTATTGGGCTGGGCGGTTAGGTGGCGCAGTGGATAAGAGCACCGGCCCTGGAGTCAGGAGTACCTGAGTTCAAATCTGGCCTCATACACTTAATAATTACCTAGCTGTGTGGCCTTGGACAAGCCACTTCACCCCATTGCCTTGCAAAAACCTAAAAAAAAAATATTGGGCTACCTGAAAGTCATGACCAGGAAAAGAGTTAGACATCATTTTTCGAGAAATAATACAGCAAAATTGTCCTGAGATCATAGAAACAGAGGATAAAATGTTAATTGAGGGAATTCACCAATCTTCTGAAAGGGATCCCAAAAGAAAAAATTCTAGGAATATTATAGCCAAACTCAAGTCAAAGAGAAAATAACCAAAAGCTGCCAGAAACAGGCAATTCAACTACCATGACTCTATTGTCAGAGTCACATAGGATCTGGCAGCATCTACATTAAGGGCTCATAGGGCTTGGAATATGATATTCTGGGAGGCAAAAAAACTTGGTTTTACACCCGAGAATCAACTACCCAGCAAAACTGAACATCTTCTTTCAGATGAAAAGATGGACTTTAAAAGAAACAAGCCACTTTCAAACTTTCCTAATAAAACAACCAAAGCTGAACAGAAAATTTCATCTCCAATTATAAAATTCAAGTAAAGCATAGGAGGGGGTGGAAGAGAAGGGCTGCTTGTATTCCTATATGGGATGAAGATACTGATAATTCATTTGAATTTTCTCATTTATAAGAGTAGTTAGAAGGAACATATATAGACAGTGCACAGTAAGGAACTGAATATAATGGTATAATATAGTAAAAAGATGGAGTCAATGGATAATATAGGAAAGTACTGGGAGGAAAAGAAAGGAAAGGAAGAAAGGGCTAAGATATTTTACATAAAGAGTTAAGAAAAAGCTTTCACAATAGAGTAGAATGGGGGAAGGTGAGGGGTAAAGAGTGAGCCTTCATTCTCATCAGAAATGGCTCAGAGAGGAAATAACACACACAATAGGGTACAGAAATCTATTTTACCCTAAATAAAAATGAGAGGGAATGGGGGAAGGAAGGGGGGGAATTGGTGATAGATGAGAGGGATAATCTTGGGAGAGGGTACTCAGATACAGCCCACTTCTGAACAGGTTCAGGATGAAAGAAGAGAGAGAATGGAATAGATGAGAGTGGGGAGGAATAAAAATAGAATAGATGAGAGTGGGGAGGAATAGGGAGGAAGTAAATACAGTTAGTGATAGTAATTGTGAGAAAAATATTGAAGCAACTTCTCTGGTGGCTATGATGGGGAAGGCAACTGATCCCAGAGACAGAGCCATTGGTATTTGAGGTTTCTCATCTTTTTTAGGGGAAGGGGAGTTTGTGATTACTCTCTCAAAGAGGTTAATAACATAAAAAGGAGTATAAGACCTAAGAGATTAAATTTTGGTATCATTATAAAGATATGTTATGAATGAGGGGGTTCCTATGATTCTTGGAAAATTTCCCTTATGGAAGGAAATGCAGAAAAAGAATGTTTTGTTATCTTTTTGCTTTAAAGTTCAGTTTTTGTATAAATCTTGTAAACTTAGGGATACCTATCCTCTGACTTTGACATAAGTTTATAATTCTAAGTACTTCAGTTTAGATTTCTGAAAAGCTTCAAGAATGAAAGCATCAAAAACAGTCAGGTCATCTGCTGAAGCCACATAGAATTTGCAAAGGATAAAATTATTCTGGGAGCTACAAGCTTGATTAAGTCAAATAGCCTTTGCAAAATAAATAACAGGGTACAGTATTTAGACATAAAGAGTGATCCCACAGATAAATTAATAGACCAAAAAATACTCAGTCAATCAGATATGTGGAAAAATGGATAAATTTATGACCAAACAGGAATTAGAGCACATTATAAACTTCAAAATGAATAATTTTACTATATTAAATTAAAAAGGGTTTGCTCTAATAAAATTAATGCTGTCAAAATTAGAAGGAAAGCAGAAAGCTGGGAAATAATTTTCACAACTAAGAGTTGTATTAAAAGTCTCATTTTTTAAATATATAGAGAATTGTATGAAATTCATAAGATCACGGGGCAGCTAGGTGGTGCAGTGGATAGAGCAACAGCCCTGGAGTCAGGAGTACCTGAGTTGAAAGCTAGTCTTAGACACTTAATAATTACCTAGCTGTGTGGCCTTGGGCAAGCCACTTAGCCCCATTTTCCTTGCAAAAATACCCTAATTTTATAAGATCACAAGTCATTTTCCAATTCATAAATGGTCAAAGGATATATGAAAAGTTTACAAATGAACAAATTAAAGTTATATGTAATCATATGAAAAATGCACCAAATCATTATTCATTAGAGAAATGCAAATTAAAACTACAATGAAGCATCATCTCAAACCTATTACATTGGCCAAGATGAGAAAAAGGAAAAATAATTAGTGTTGGAGAGAGTTGTGGGAGGATTGGGACAATGATGCATTGCTGGTGAAGTTGTGAATGCATTCAATATTTCTGAAGAGTAATATATAACTATGACCAAAGAGCAATAAATCTGTTCATATTTTTTTGACCCAGCAATTCCAATTCTAGGTCTATATCTAGAATAAATTATTTATGAGGGTTTATTTTATAACCTGCAACTTTGCTAAAATGGCTAATTGTTTCCAGTAGCTTTTTGGATGATTTCTTGGGATTCTGATCAAGTCATCTGCAAAGAGTGAGAGTTCTGTCTCTTCCTTCCCAATTCTAATTCCTTCAATTTCTTTTTCTTCTGTAATTGCTGATGCTAACATTTCTAATACAATATTGAATAGTAGTGGTGATAATGGGCGTCCTTGTTTCACCCCTGATTTTATGGGGAATGCCTCTAGTGTCTTCCACTTTGAATATAATGCATGTTGATGGTTTCAGATAGATACTGCTAATTATTCTAAGGAACAGTCCATTTATTCCTACACTCTCTAGTGTTTTTAGTAGGAATGGATGCTGTATTTTGTCAAAAGCTTTTTCAGCATCTATTGATATGATCTTATAATTTCTGATAGGTTTGTTGTTGATATGATAGAGTATACTAACAGTTTTCCTAATATTGAACCAACCCTGCATTCCTGGGACAAATCTTACTTGATCATAATGTATTATCCTAGTGATAACTTCTTGTAATCATTTTGCTAAGATTTTATTTAAGATTTTTGCATCTATATTCATCAGGGAGATAGGTCTATAATTTTCTTTCTCTGTTTTAACTCTTCCTGCTTTAAGTAACAGCACTATATTGGTTTCATAGAAAGAGTTAGGGAGAGTTCCATCTTTGCCTATTTTTCCAAAGAGTTTATATAGAATTGGAACCAATTGTTCCTTAAATGTTTGGTAGAATTCATTTGTGAATCCATCAGGCCCTGGAGATTTTTTCTTGGCGAGTTCAGTGATGGCTTGTTGAATTTCTTTTTTCTGAGATAGAGTTGTTTAGGTATTTAATCTCCTCTTCATTTAACCTGGGCAAGTTATAATTTTGTAAATATTCATTCATTTCACTTAGATTATCAAATTTATTGGCATAGAGTTGGGCAAAATTATTTCAGATAATTAGTAATTTCCTCCTCATTGTTGGTGAGTTCACCTTTTTCATTTCTGATACTAGCAATTTGGTTTTCTCCTTTCCTTTTTTTGAATCAAATTGACCAGAGGTTTATAAATTTTATTGGTTTTTTTCATAATACCAACTTTTGGCTTTATCAATTCAATAGATTTTTTGCTTTTGATTTTATTAATTTCTCCTTTAATTTTTAGAATTTCTAATTTGGTATTTAATTTGGGATTTTTAATTTGTTCTTTCTCTATTATTTAGTTGTATGCTTAGTTCATTTATTTCCTCTTTCTCCAATTTATTCACATAAGCATTTAAAGCTATAATATATCCCCTGAGAGCTGCTTTGAGTGAATCCCATAGGTTTTGATATGTTGTTTCATTATTATCATTTGCTAGGATAAAATGGTTAATTCTTTCTATAATTTGTTTTTTGGTTCACTCATTCTTTAAAATGAGGTTATTCAGTTTCCAATTGGTTCTGAGTCTATATCTCCTTGGCCCAATATTGCATATGACTTTTATTGCATTGTGATCTATGAAAGATGTATTCACGAAGAAATTATTTTAAAAAGGAAAAGCCCTACATGTCCCAAAATACTCATAGCAGCTCTTCTTGTAGTGTCAATAAATTGGAACTTGAGGGGCTGACCATAAATTGGGGAATGGCTAAATAAGTTATGGTACATGAATACTGTGCAATCCTATTGTTCTATAAGAAACCATAAATGGTCCGACTCTAGAGAAGTGTGGAGATGCTGAGAAAAGGGAGTAGAACCAAAAGAACAATGTGCACATCAACAACAACACTGTGAGATGAACAGCCTTGATGGTAGCAGCTTCTTTCAGCCATCCAGAGAGCTGGGACAAATACATTTGAGTGGCTCTGGATTGTATTATTCCCATGCAGAGGAAGAAAAATAAAACAAAACAAAACCCTTAATCCTAATTCCATATTCATAAAATTACTAATTTGTAAACATATTTATCTAAAAAACAAAAAAGAAATTACAAGAGTGCAAAAAGAAGGCAATTTGAGCTGTAAAAAAATATAAGGCCTTAAATTCCTAGGAAGCAAGGAGACTAGGGGTTCATAAATCCATAGCGCAAAGCATTGTCATTTCAATCTTTAAAATGTCTATTGTGCTCCTTTCTATTATCATTTAAAATAAATCAGGATGGACTAAATTTTTAAGGTATTCATAATATTTCATTATTTTTTAAATTACATTTTATTTTTTTAATCACAGGGAAATATAGTTTTTTTCAAAAGTCATCTTTTTGTAAACTTCTGAGTTATTTATTTTTCTACCACCCTCCCTTCCTTTCCTCCTCCACAAGGCAGGGAATAATCTGATGTGGGTTGTACATTTTCAATCATGTTTTATACATTTCCATATTAATCATGTTGTGAAAGAAAATGTAGAACTTAAGGGAAAATATCAAGAGGAGGAAAGAAAAATATAAAGGAAAATTTAAAAAGTAGATATAGCATGCTTTGGGTTTGGCATTCTGTGTCTATCATTTTTTCTCTGCATACAGATGACATTTCCTACCATAATATTTTTAATATTGTTGTTAAATCAGTGAAAAGCTGAGAGGAGCTCAGTTCATCATAGCTGATCATCTCACAATATTGTTGATGTGTACAATTTTCTCCTATTTCTGCTGACTTCACTCAACATGAGTTCACTCAAGTCTTTCCAGGTTTTTCTAAAGTCCACCCACTCATGATTTTTTCCTTTCTTTTTTTTTTAAGTTTTTGCAAGGCAATGGGGTCAAGTGTTTTGCCCAAGGCCACACAGCTAGGTAATTATTAAGTGTCTGAGGCCAGATTCAAACTCAGGCACTCCTGACTCCAGGGCCGGTGCTCTATTCACTGTATCACCTAGCCACCCCCACTCATGATTTCTTAAATAACAGTAATACTTCATCACAGTCATGAACCATAATTTGTTCAGTCATTTTCCAATTGATAGGCATTCTCTTAATTTAAAACTCTTTGCCATTATAAAAAGAACTTCTATAATTTTTTTTTGTAATTATGGGTCTCTTTTTATTTTTCATAATCTCTTTGGGATACAAACCTAGTAGTGGTATTGCTGGATCAAAGGATATGCACAATTTTATTGCCCTTTAAGCATAGTAACAAATTGCTCTCCAAATCTATTGAATCAGACACAAGTTTACAAGTATATTACTTTCCAAGTTTTCCCATATCCTCTCCAATGTTAATTATTTTTCATTTTCATCATTTTAGCTAATTTGATAGATGTGAATTTGTATGTGTTTTTAATTTAAATTTTTTTCTGATCAATATTGATTTAGGTCTTTTTTAATATGACTATATAAGACTTTATTTTCTTCATCTGAAATCTGCCTGTTCATATATCAATTGGAGTATGCCTTGTATTCTTATAAATTTGACTTTCTCTATCAATTTTAGAAATGATTCTTTTATCAGAAACACTACTGTGGAATTTGGTTGCCTTGGTTTTGTTTGTGCAAAACCTTTTCAATTAAATAAAATGAAAATTATTCATTGTTTAATTTATAATGTTCTTCATAATAAACTCCTCTCTTCTTCATAGTTCTAATAGAAAAACTATTATTTCTTCTCTTAATTAGTTTATAGTATCACCATTTATGTGTAAATACTATACCTATTATCTTGAAACAGGGTATGAGAAGATATTGGTCTATATTCATTTTCTGCCATATTTTTTTCATTCAAATAGTGAAGCTTGAATCTTTGGGTTAATCAAACAGTAGGCTACTACAGTAATTTATTATTGTTTCTTTTGTACCTAATCCAATCCTATCTTCCTTTTGGTGTTTTTCTCTTTCCTTTTACCTTATCACTCCACATAAGTATTTTGCTTCTGATCACTGCCTCCCTAAATCTGACTTGCCTTTATCTGCCTTCCTTTCTTTCCCCGCCTTTCCCTTTTTTACTTTTCCCTTATCTTTTTCCTTCCCTTTTATCAGCCCCTTTCCTCTTTCTTTACTTTTTTCCTCTCCTACTTTCCTGTAAGAAAGAATAAATTTCTAAACACAATTGGGAATTTGTGCTATTTCCATTGTGAATCAAATCTTCCCTTTACTACAATAGCTCTATTGTGCCTATGGAGTAGTCTTTAACCTTTTCTAAATCTGCCTTCTTCTTCTACTAGCATAATCCTTTTTTTAATGTCTTAATTATTTTATAACAGCCTTAGACCTACACACTCTAAGTATACTCCTTTCAACTATCTTAATAGAAATATAATTCTCTCATATTATAAATATCATCATATTCTAATCAGTATACCCACACACTCTAAGTATATTCTTTCAACTATCCTAACAGAAATATAATCCTATTATACAGTTTTCAAGAGTAACAAGTACCATCTTACTGAAAGGGATATGAACAGTTTAGTCTTATTGACTAACATTTTTTTATCTTTCCATTTACCTTTTTACATATTTCTTAAGTATTTCATTTGAAGATTAAATTTTTTGTTCAGTGTTGGTTTTTTAATCAGGAAAATTTGAAAGTCCTCTTTTTCATTGAAATCCATCTTTTCCCCTGAAAAAATATGCTGAATTTTCAGGATTCTTGATTATAAACCAAGATCCTTTGTCCTTTGGAATTTTATATTCCAGGCTGGGGGTTGGGTTCTGATCCCTGACTTTCTACTCTGGTATCTCAGGTGTTCATGGTTTGCTTCAAGCTTAAGATTAGCTCAGTTCAGTTCTGCCTGTTGAACCAGAATTCTGAATGAAGTTTGAAGTTTGCTGCTGGTTGGAGGCCTCATTCCTTATCTTCTGTTTCTCTTACCTGCTGAGTCAGGAAAAGAGTTGTACTGTGGCTTAGAGTCTCCCACTGAACTCCCAGTGTCCCTGTCTAATGGGCTGCCCTCCCCTTTTATCCATGTGAGATAGTCCTTTCTTGAACTTCTTCCTAGATATCTTGAGCTGAAAAGTTGTTTTATTCTGTTTTTTGAGGATTTTGTCACTTTAGGTTCTGATTATAGGCTTCAATCATATTTGTGTTAGGAAAAACTCTGGGAGATTCCTAGCTTTTTCCCATCAATTTTATTCTACCCAGGAAGTTTCATGAATTTTTCATACAATAGAAGCTACTCTGTTGTTTGTGTTTTTTTTTAAAGAAAACCCATCTTCCTTATCAAAAAGAATAAGTAACATTGAAATAAGTTTTTTTCAATATGATCATAATATTATTATTGACTTTAAATTCATGCTTTAACTTGGAATTCAATTTCCTATGACTTTTCTATATTATTCTTAGTTTTGCTTTTTAGGATCCAGTTTTATTTGTTATAAACAAATTTGTCTAGACTTTCACACATATGCTTAACATTACCAAAAAAGACATCATTGGTAAGAACCACAAATGACAAATATAAAATATCTATTGTCTTAATAATGAAGTAGAAATACTGGGCAGAAAGCAAGTAGCTAACTTGGACCTTTTCAAAGTGACTTTTTCCCTATAATTCCACTTTGTGTAACTTAAAGGAAATGTTATGTTTTTCCATCATCTCTGTAAAAACTTGCATTTTGCTTGAAACAGAGCTGATAGAGATTATTGAATCAGAAATTGTCCCTCATCATATATTTTGCAACCTATAAACATTTCCCCATTGCCTTATGTCAAAATTTTCAAACATGAAACAGAATCACCCGGCCCACTAAGGTACACAACAAATGATAAGATAACAATCTTATCCAAATTATGAGCAAGCTATTCTTGACTATTTCCGATGTGATTCCCTGAACTACATGAGAAGAAATCACCCCCCCCAAAAAAAACTTTCCTCTCTCTTTCTTGCCTTTCCCTTTCAAAATCTGTCTCTTTAAAACCTTGCTTGTTC
The DNA here is from genome assembly GCF_037893015.1 of Macrotis lagotis. Lineage (NCBI taxonomy): Eukaryota > Metazoa > Chordata > Mammalia > Peramelemorphia > Peramelidae > Macrotis > Macrotis lagotis. The sequence goes on from NC_133658.1 coordinate 659,421,200, forward strand.
TTGAAAAGAAGTTGGCTTGGCCAAGCTACATCTTTCCTTGAATGTAAATAAAATTATCTGACCCTCATAAATCTGCATCTCTGAGCCTGTGAATTATTCACTTTGCTCATCCCAAAAATGTACTTTAACACTAAGAAATCTGAGATAGTGGTATGCAGCTTACACCCTTTGTGAGAGAAATAACATTCTGAAACTAGTCACATAATACTTGACTCAGAATATTGTATATTTCTAAACAAGTGAAATCCTCTGCCTGTAATGGAGAAGGAGAAGACATTACTCTTTATTTATTTATTTATTTATTTTTTTTGTAAGGCAACAGGGTTAAGTGGCTTGCCCAAGGCCACACGGCTAGGTAATTATTAAGTGTCTGAGGCTGGATTTGAACTCAGGTACTCCTGACTCCAGGGCCAATGCTCTATCTATTGTGCCACCTAGCCGCCCCAAGAAGACATTACTCTTAAAAGTTCTCTGAGTTTTGGAGACTATATTGGAATATATGTTAATACCTAAAGTAACAATATTCCAGGGATGCAATGCTTAGGTATATTTTCTTCTACATTTCAGATGTAAAGTTGCACTTTTCTCTGGAGCTCAGAGAGGATGAATGCTGGATGCAGACAACTTTAATGTTCACCAAAGAAAATTTAAAAACATTGAAAGACATAAAATTACTATCATTGATGAAACTTTTAATTATTTTTTTACTTTTCTGTATATATTTACATATACATATGTTGTATGGTATCTCTTCCAGATGGCTGTGGAGGAGACAGTGAGCCTGGTGACTTAGCACAGCACCACCTCACCCAAATCCAATTCATATGCTTTTTTATGGCATCATCTCCCTGATGTCATGGTCTTCTTAAAGAGTGAAGGATAAACATCATCATCACCTCTACAATCTTATACTTAAGATACTTAAGTGTATCTGTTGATCTGTTTTATCAGGCCTTGTGAGAAATATGCTATTTATTCTTATCATTGTCCAGGTTCATGTTCTCACTACAAAACTAACCTAATAGGGCATTATTTATTTCCAAATATTAGTAATAAATATAATAATAACAATTGAATTTATATTGTACCAAGTAGCATGCTAAACACTCCACAAATCTCATCTTATTTGATTCTCACAACTGACCTGGGTGGCAAGTGCTATTATTATTATCATTTTAGGATTAAGGAAATTGGAGCAAAAAGAACTTAAGTAATTTGCTCAAAAGAGGCAATTATGTGGCTCAGTGGATAGAGTGCTTTGCCTACAATCATGAAGACCTAAGATATTCCTATCTTCCTTCCTTCCTTCCCTTTTTTCTTCTCTCCTTTTCTTTCTCCTTCCTTCCTTCCTTCCTTCCTTCCTTCCTTCCTTCCTTCCTTCCTTCCTTCCTTCCTTCCTTCCTTCCTTCTTTCCTTCCTTCCTTCCTTCCTTCTTTCCTTCCTTTCCCTTGAAATTCTTATTCCATCCTTTGATGAATGACATCTTTCTCTATAATAACTTAGATGATGGAAAGTCCTTCATTCCATTTCATTTTGTCACCTGGAATGAAATATAACATATCTTAAAAGAAAAATGAAAGTAATAATCATTTATAGAGCTCTTTAAAGTCATGTGCTTACACATATTATTTAATTAGCCTTACAACAAACCTGGAAGATGGATCCCATTTTATAGATGACAAAATTGATGCAGATAGAAGTAAAATGGCCAGGATCATAAGATCTATCTGAAGGTAGATATGATCTCAGGTCTTCCTGACTCTAATCTCAGTACTCTTATCTTCTGTACCATATACCTCAGTTCATGTGAAAATATTTTCATTAAAAATTAGTAAAAAAGTCTCCATTAACTCAATACTAGTCATGGAAAATTTCCTAGCTCGCTGTGATCATTTCTAGCTTTTTGAGTGTATTTTTTTGTGGTTTACTATCATGGTAAACCACCTAGTGCAAACTTCTAGAGCTATGTTATGTGCTAAAAACTAAGCTGTCAAAGGGGAATCTCCTGGGCAAGATGTATTTGTTTGTTTATTTTTAGTCTGAACTTCCTAAATGTTGTGATTTTGTTAATTATCCCCACCTCCTCCCAATTTTTAGTATATTTTACTATTAATGAATTTTTAAAATTTGTTCAATTCACTAATTTTGATCCTTTTTTTGGCAATTTTAAAATTTTATTATCTCATTTCTGACATTTATATTTGTTTATCCTTCTTTAATCTTCTTATGCTACTCAAGGGAAAAAACTTCTAAAGTACTAATATTAAGTCCCTCTTCTTTTTATAAAAAAAATATTTTTTATTTATGTAATAAAACAAGCATTTCGATAGCATTATAATAAAAAATGACTGCAAACTGTAAACCTACTATTCACAATTTGCTATTCCTTTCAAATATGCAATGATATTATCATCTAATCTTTTTTTTTCTTTTTTTCTTTCCTTTCTCTCTTGCCTTAGAGTTGGCTATCATTATTAGTTCTTTCTCTGGATGCAGAATGTCTTTCTTCAAATTTTTCTTTATAATTAATTTAGCTATTTATTATAATCAAAATAACAGTCTTTTTTAATGTTTTTATTTTTTGTTTATTTAGTATTTTATTTTTCCATAGATATAAGTAAAAGCAATTTTAATCTTCTTTTCTCCAAATTTTGGGTTCCAAATTATCTTCCCCTGCACTTCCATAAAAATACAAGAAAATCAATATAAGTTATTTATGTTCAGTTGGGCAAGATATTTCCATAACAGAAAATTATAGGCTCTCAAGTCCCCCCAAAATCTCAAGAAAATTAAATAAAAAAATGCATGCATAATTCTGTATTCAGATGCTATCAGTTCTTTCTCTGGAGATAGCATTTTTCATCTTTAGTCCTTCAGAGTTGTTTTAGATCATTGTATTGCTAAAAATAGTCATTCTTAAAGCATTTATTTTTATTTTTATTTGTTTAAGATAATTGGGTTAAGTGACTTGCCCAAGGTCACACAGCTAGGCAATTATTTAGTGTCTGTGACTGGATTTGAATTCAGGTGTTCCTGACTCCTGGGCCAGTGCTGCCCCCCATTCTTACAGTATTGATTCTACTATGTTCATAGTACATTCCACTTTACATCAACTCATGTCTTACCAGGCTCTTTGAGTGCATCCTGTTCATCATTTCTTATAAGAAATACTATCTATCTATCTATCTATCTATCTATCTATCTATCTATCTATCTATCGATCTATTGATCTATCTATCTATAAATATATATATATATATATATGTAATAAGAAATTCTATAGTAGAACAGTATTTCATTATAATTACATACCCAGGAGTAGCTAGGTGGTGCATTGGATAGAGTACTGTCCCTGGACTCAAGAGAACCTGAGTACCAATCTGGCATCAGACACTTAATAATTACCTAGCTGTGTGACTTTGGGAAAGTTACTTAAACCCATTGCCTTGCAAAAAGCAAAATAATAAAAATAAAAACAAAAACAAATCACATAACACAATTTATTTAGCCATCACCACTAACAATGCATTGATGTCTCACTTTTCCCATTCCTCTCCAATGTTAATCATTTTCCTTTTCTGTCCTAATGCAAATCTAGTAAGTATGGGGAAATACTACAGTGCTGCCTTATTTATAAATCCCTAGACATTGCGGTTTAGTGACTTGACCAAGTGATCCCTCCACCCCAGCAGTATAATCCCATTTAAGCATAAAGTTAAAAGTTGTGGAACAAGTTGGAAAAAATTAACAAACAGCATAAAAGAACCTGGCAATAGAAAATTTATAATAGTGACAGGAAAGATCAAGAAACAAATTCAGAACAAAATAATGAAGTCAAAACAGGTCAAACCTCAAGGAAAATGTGAAATGACCTCAATGCCCAAAAGAAATTCTGAAAGAACTCAAAAAGGATTTTAAAAATCAAATAAAAGATATAGAGGGAAAAAAAATTGCAAGAAGAATAACTATACAAGAAAATCATGAAAAAGTGAAGTTTAGTAAAGAAGGCATAAAAAGTATTGAAGAAAAAAATTCCTTATAAAAATAATAAGGGGCAGCTTGATGGTGCACAGCACCTGGAGACAGGAGGACCTGAGTTCTAATGTTACCTCAGACACTTAATAATTATCTAGCTATGTGACCTTGGGCAGGTTACTTAACCCCATTGTCTGGCAAAAAAATAAAAATTAAAAAACCAGAATAGGCCAGACATTAAAAAAGGCACAAAAATTCCTTGAAGAGAAGAATCTTTTAAAAATGATAATTGCTCAAATAGAAAAATACAAAAAAGAGGTACTAAAATTCAATGACTAAAAAAAATCTCCTTAAAAAAGGAAAATTAGCCAAAGGGAAAAAATAAAAAAAAAACTTATTGTAAAAAATAATTCATTTAAAAACTGGAATTGAACAAATGGAAGTTAGAAACTTTATGATATTACAAAACAATGAAAATCAAAATAATGAAAAACAGAAGAAAATTTAAAATATTTCATTGGAAAAGCAACTGACTTGGAAAATAGATCAAGGAGACATTGTATAATAGCATTGGATTGCCTGAAATTCATCATCAAAAAGAAAAGAGCCTAGATAGCATATTTCAAAACTTATGAAGAAAAATTGCCCTTATCTACTTGAACCAGAGGGTAAAACAGAAATTGAAAAATCCATCAATCATCTGAAAAAGATTCTAAAATGAAAACACTCTGAAATAATATATAGGATTGAGCTTCTTTGACATGAAAGAGTCAGAGGACTTGGAAGTTAACATTATAGAAAGCGAAGGAGCTAGGGTTAAATCTAAAAATCTCCTACAGAGCAAAAGTATTTATTAGGACAGTTAGAAGAAGTATACAGAGAAGAGTGTTAGTTGACTAACATGAATTGGTAAAAAAAATAAAATTAATGGATAAAAAATTATTGCCCTAGGAGAAGGGAGAATTATGAGGTATAATCTAAGATCATTCTCCCCCCCCCCCAAAATAAAAAGATTCCCCCAAAGCTTTTACAGTGAATGGGCAGATGGGAGGATTGTGTGAAATACTTGAATCTTATTGTCATTGAAAAAGGCTCAAAACTATGCCTAAAGGGCAACTAAAATGTACATATCCTTTGATCCAGCAATACCACTACTGGGTCTATACCCTGAAGAGATGATGAAAAGGGGTAAAAACATCATCACTTGCACAAAAAATATTCACAGCAGCCCTGTTTGTGGTGGCAAAGTATTGGATATCAAGTAAATGTCCTTCAATTGGAGAATGGCTTAGCAAACTGTGATATATGTAAATAATGGAACACTATTGTTCTATTAGAAATCAGGAGGGATGGGAATTCAGTGAAGCCTGGAGGGATTTGCATGAACTGATGCTGAGCAAGATGAGCAGAACCAGAGAAACATTATACATCCTAACAGCAACATGGAGGCAATGATCAATCTTGATGGACTCACTCATTTCATCAGTGCAACAATCAGGATCAATTTTCAGCTGTCTGCAAAGGAGAATACCATCTGTATCCAGATAAAGAAACATGGATTTTGAACAAAGTCTAAGGACTCTTTCCTTTAATTTAGAAAAAAAACTGATATCTTACTGTCTGATCTTGCTATGTCTTATACTTTACGTTTCTTCCTCCTTTATGATTTCTCTCTCATCACACTCATTTTGGATCAATGTATAAAATGGAAGGAAACAATGTTAAAACTGACAAATTTCCTTCTGTGGGAGTGGGGGGAGGGAAGTAAGATTAAGGGGAAAATTGTCAAATTCAAAATAAATAAAATCTTTGATAAAAAAAGAAAAAAGGCTCAAAAAGGAAATAACACACATATAGGTATAGAAATCAATCTTACTCTATAGGAAAGTAGTAGAGGAAGGAAATAAGAAAGTGATCTGATAACAAGAAAGGTGTATTTGAAGATATGGTGGTTTGAAGTAGATCAATTTTGAGAAAGGAAAGGGGAAGAAAAAGAAAGGAGAAACAGGGAAAAATAGAAGGGAGGGATTAAAACAGCAATCATAATTATGAATATGCATGTAATGAATTCACTTACAAAATTAAAAAGGATATGAGTAGATTTAAAAAAGAATTCTTTTATATATATAATATATATGTATGTATATATATATAATATATATATTTACAAGGAATAATTAAAGAGGAGACACACACACCCACTAAAGGTAAAGGACTAGATGAGAATTATTTATGTTTCAATTGAAAATTTTTAAAATGTAAGTATATCAATCATGATCTCAGAGAAAGCAAAAAAAATCTAATTAAAAATGATAAGAAAGAAAACTAAATTTTGCTAAAATGTAGCATAGGGCAGCTAGGTGGCACAGTGGATAGAGCACTGGCCCTGGAGTCAGGAGTACCTGGGTTCCAATCTGACCTCAGACTTTTAATAATTACCTAGCTGTGTGGCTTTGGCCAAGCCACTTAACCCCATTGCATTGCAAAAAAAAAAAAAAATGTAGCATAGATAATAAAGTAAGACCAATACTAAATCTATGCATCAAATTGTATAGAATCCAAATTCTTAAAAAGACAATTTAAATGAATTATAGGAGGAAATAGCAAAATGATACTACTGGGTGAACTTAGTTGCCCCTTTCAGAATTAAACAAGCGAAAACAAACAAAAAACATATTAAGAAAATGAATAGGTATTAGGAAAAATTAGATATGCTATACCTATGGAGAAGATTGAATAGTAATATAAAGAAGTATCCCTTTTTCTTAGATGTACCTAGTATCTAAACAAAAATTGACCATACATTAGTCCATCAACCTCAAATTTTTATGTTTCTCTGATAATTGCCTCATTTCTCAGATATATATATATAGGAAATCAAATTTTGAATCAAATTTATAAAAAATAAGAATCATTTTCTAGTGGGTGAATGTTTAAAGAATAACATCAACAAATTTTAGAAAAGGAAATCACAGCTTTAAATAATCACATAAAAATGCTCTCAGTTACTCTGTCTTTGATAAATACAAATTAAAACAACTTTGAGATGCCATCTCACACCTTTAACATTCACCAACAAACCAGAAATAAAAGATGACAAGTCCTGGAAAGAATATGGAAAAATCTGGACAGTAATGCACTTTTGATAGAACTGTGACATAGTCTAGTCATTCTGGAAAACAAAAAGAACTACTCCTAACAGCTTAAATCTGTGTCTTCTTTTTGACCCAACAGTCCACTAAGAATACACAAAGAAAAGAGAAAGTAATCTCTTTGTACAAAAATATTTATAACAGTTCTTTTTGAGGTGATAAAGAATTAGAAATCAAGGGAATGCATTTCAGGTGGCGACTAGCTGAACAAGTTTTGGTGCATAATTGAGATGAAATTCTTTTGTCTTACAGTAAATGATAAACAAGACAACTTTAGAAAATAACCTGGATTGACTTATGTGAACTTGTACAAAGTGATTTGAGCATAACCAAGAAAACATAGTAACTAATATTATAAGGATGGTCTATTGTAAAAGACATCTCTTCTCACTAACAAAATTATTCAAGATAATTCCAGAGGCATGATAAAAGTTTTATTCATCTCAAGAGAAAAATTTGATGAATTCTGATTTCAGATTGAAACTGTTTTAAACTTGATTTTTGTGTTTTTTTTAAATTTTCTTTATTTTTCTTTTGCAACATGTTTAATATGGAAATATATTTTGCATGACTAATGTATAATCCATATAAAATTAGTTAGTTTTTCAAGGAGGGAGAAGGAATGAGAATCAGGGAGAAAATTTGGAATTCAAAATTTTACATGAATATTAATTTTTACATGCAATTGGAAAAATTTAACAATATAAATTAAATATTTTTAAAAATAGAAGGCAAGAATGACATTTCCTTTAAAAAATGTCTTTCTCACATTAACCTTATTAACTAAACAGTACAATCCTCTTTATTTCTGCCTTATTTATCATTCTCTATGTAGATCTTGGCCATTCCTCCCTCCATGAAATTGTTCCTATTGTACCTACTACTTATAACAGTTAGTACATATTTTTCAAAACATCAATTCAAAGGTGACACTAGTATAAAATATTTCTACAACTTAGCAGGAAATTTTATTTTATAAATTGCTTCATATTACAATCCATGAGTCCACATACCCCTATAGGGAAAAAAAAAATGTCACAATTGCAGAGGGAGATCCAGTGAAAAATAGTTTGTATTCTTTCATAACCTCATTTAAGAATTACAAGAAAATGAGACCAATAAACTTAAAATAGGCATGATTTATATTTCAACAGAGATTTTCAGTAATAACAATTTTGGATTGATGAGTTGCTTTCATTCCCTCTGAATATCAGAGTGTTTTTATTTTACTACTACTCCTTCTATGTAACTCCTCAGTGGGGGATGGGGCATTGGTTAAAAAAAAGCAAACAAACAATTCTTTCTTTTAAACTTGGAAAACAGGGTCAGCTAGGTGGGGTGTCGTAGTGCATAAAGCACTGGCCCTGAAGTCAGGAGTACCTGGGTTCAAATCGGGTCTCAGACACTTAATAATTACCTAGCTGTGTGGCCTTGGGCAAGCCACTTAACCCCCTTTGCCTTGCAAAAACCTAAAAAAAAAAAAACTTGGAAAACAGATGGCCTTATATTTTTATTATCTTCTCTGCAGTCATTGCTTTTTGACTACTATTCAATCTTTACTGCTCTGTACAACTAGAAACACTTATTAACTTATAATCATGGTATGAATCTAAAAGAGAAAACTTAGGAAACCAATGGAACATTTCATGTGATTTTCTATACTTTTCTGCTTTAAGAGAATATGGAAGGAAAAGTGCCTTGTATTAATTTATTTCTTATGGTTATAACTCCAGTTAATTTTTGCCCTGGGTCTAATATTTACTGAGACATATAAGATTTTATCAAGGGAGGGGAAAAGTGATAGGGAAGAATAAAATAAAGACAAGACAGGTTTGGAGTTGAGAAATGCTAGTAGCATGAATCATCTCTAAAGTAGATTCATTAAATCACTTGTGATGCTTGTTGTGATTTTCCTTTTAATCAAAAATGAACTAGCTGTTTCCAGAGATATGACTTATGATTTCACTGATGTAGGTAATTCTTAAAAGAAAAACATTCCCTCTCCCCTAACGACTGCAGTATACAGTTTCATTAATTTTTAGTGTAAGCCAAATTTCTCTGGACATGTCTGGTTGTCCATTGCTACTAAATGGGTGGAGATTATCTGTAGTATCTCAAACTGAGAAGAACAAAGGCCTGGAACAGAAACAAAGAACCCTAAGCCCATTTCTCAGAGGTAGGGAAAGAAAGCTAGTCCCCATTCATCTGTTCAGTCCTTACTGTGAATTTTATCCTAGTAGACAACCAGATTTTCACCCTCTGGAGGCAAAAGATAAAAGAATTGCCAAAAAGAAAGCAGCTGGAAAAGGGACCAGAGAATGACTCAGTATCCGTAGTTTTAAGGACATAGGTAGCCTAGCAAAGAAAACGACTAATATGGTAGGGAACATAGTGGAGTCCCTGTTAGGAAAACCGGGAATGATCAAAAGGTCCATGTTAGGAGAGCTATAAATACCCACAAAAGCCTAGGTAACATTAATGATAGGCAATATGATAGGTCTTTCCTAATATAACAAATAGTTTGGTCACAAATAGTTTAAATGATATGATCAGTCACATAATCATTATTTATCAGAAATAAAATTTAAATCCAAGACATCAAGGCTTGAAGTCTGGTTTTCTTTCAAAAATGACAAACAGTTTCTGTCTTTAAAATTGTATTCCTATTTGTTGATAAGTTGTTGTATTTAAAAATAAGTAAAAGCCTTTTTTTATACTAGAGAAACAGGTGTTTCTCTATATAAAGATCTCTTTGCAACTGCCAAATAATATCTAACTCATTGAGTTAGAATGAAAAAGATATTGGGGCAGGTAGGCTAGGTGGCGCTAGGCAGAACACCGGCCCTGGAGTCAGGAGTACCTGAGTTCAAATCCGACCTCAGACACTTAATCATTACCTAGCTGTGTGGCCTTGGGCAAGTCACTTAACCCCATTTACCTTGTAAAAAGCTAAAAAAATAAGTCAAAACAAAAGAATGAAAAAGATATTATAAATTATTTTTGCAGACTAATGTATGATGTTTCCTTAGCATGAAGCATTTAACTTTGATCTTGAGCAAAGAAAGATAATAACTTTAGAAAATTCAATTTCTTTGATATCATAGGCTCAGATATGTTTCTGGAAGGGATCTTAGTGATCACCTAATCCAACCAAATCATTTTATAAAATAAGTTTTTTTGGATAAATTCTTATTTCTTACATCACCTTAGAATTTCATATATATCCTTATTCTTTCCCCAGAAAGCTATCAAAAATAGAAAATAGTATTTTTGAGAAAATAAAAAGGAGGGAAAGCCAACACAATTGATCTATACATTAAAATAATCCAAAAATATATACAATGTATAATACTATGGAACTCCTATATTTTCAAACCTAAATAGCTGGAGAAATAGATGAAGAAGCTCATGAATAGGCCTTGTCACTATAAAAAGACAGTAAGAACATCTATCCATACTTTTAATTAGCTCTCAAATTAATAAGAGATTCCAGGGTTTTACACACAAACACACATATACCCATGTGTGTATATATGATTAATAATTATTCCTTATTAATTAAATGATCAAAAGATATGAACAACCATTTCTCAAAAGAGCTACAAACTATTCATATCCAAATGAAATCCAGAGAAAATGCTTGAAATCATTACTAATAAGAAAAATGCAAATCAAAACAACCCTGAGATTTTACCTCATACCCTGAAAGGACAAAATAATGTCATCAACGTTGGAAATATGGAAAGATAGACAAATGCATCTTTGGTCAAGTTGTGAAATTGTTCAATCTTATTAAAAATCAATTTAGACCTATGAAAATAAAGTGATTTAAATGTCTTAGAAAAGACTTTTGTCCAGTTTGCAAAAGTGAATGGAAATGGTGTTGCTGAACATCAGTTTGGTCCTCCTCCACCTGTAATAGCAACTTCATTATTGGGCCTATGCTCCAAGAAAGTCATCCAGAAAACAAAAATCTTCTACAAAATATTTATAACAGCACTTTTGTGAAAAATAAGAATTAGAAAGAAAGGAAATGTCCATTAATTGGGTGAAAAATTGTGGTACATAAATGCAATCGAATATAATTGCATTGTTAAATATGATATTTGTGATGAGTGCAAGGAAGCATGAAAGAACTAGAAGTGATGCAAGAAAGCAATGAATAGTACCCATAGCTATGTAAATGGAGAGAACAATAAGTCAAAAAATCAAAATATAAATGTCACAAAATTATAGGAATCAGGTGGAAGTATTATTGAATAGTATTAACATAAAAGAAGACCTTTTCTGTATCTATTGAGATGATCATGTAGTTTTGGATGTAGTTTTTAATATAATCAAATGCAGCCATCTCATGATATATGAAGATTTCACATTTCCAATTTAGTTTATTCATAGATTAGTAATTGATGGAAATTCTCCTTATCACTGTCAAAACTCCATTGGTTCATACTCATCTGCGTTTGATGATGAATCACTGTCTCAGTGAAGACTCTGACTGGTCTTCTGCCTCAGCTCTGGTCTGGGTTTGACCACAAGCTCTCCCTGGGCAAGTCTGGTGCATGGATGCATGCTTAGTCCATTCTGTTTCATGGACCTGAAACACGATTTGTGGCCCCCTTTGAAATCACTAACTTCTTTTTCATCAGCAATTCTGGCCTCATGCTGAACCATTTTTGTGGACACAAGAATTTCACTTGCCCTTTGTTCTGCAATCCATCTCTTCAATTCCCTCTTTAAATCAGGCCATTTGGATGACTTGCCCCTCATGGCCTTCTTCTGCAGCAGAGTTTTCAGGAAGGCTTCTTCTTCCCCTAGCCAATCTCAGATTGTTTTCTCAGGTGGAGGAGGACCAAACTGATGTTCAGCAACACCATTTCCATTCACTTTTGCAAACTGGACAAAAGTCTTTTTCTAAGCCATCTCTTGGCAGAACATGGCAAAATGTATATGTCAGTATATATTATATATAATATATCAGTAACAAATGTGAAACAATGAATGAAAAGACAATAAGTGTGAAAAAGAAGGAAATGGAAGTAAAAAAAAATCTACAACCACTTTATAAGACACTCCCAGTTTTTAGACACCCCAATTTTTTTGAAATGGCTTTGCCTTAATCATGGGGAAATACAGTATATTGTAAGTCAAAATGAAAAATTTGATGCAAATTTTAAATATAATTAATATTATGTTTAAATTAAAAATCATATAAAAATGTTTGAAAATTAAAAGTACCCAAAGCAATCACAAACTCATGCTCCTAATAAAAAGTTAAATGTTTAGAGAAATTTTATCTATTATTTCCTCAGTTCTTCTTTAAAGGCCACCAAAAAGACATACAAGATCTCACATATATGTAAATAAAGCATATATATGTATATATATATATATATGCATTCAATATATAAAATATATAGGGAAATATTTATTCCCAAATGAGTTATTTTGGTGAGTATTATTCTAATGAAGTAACTATAAATGAAAAGAGATAATATTTGTTTTGCTATTCCTTTAGTATGGTCTTTCACTTTTTTCTAGTCTAGTGTGATATCCAGTATACATTCAATTCTTTTACACAGTAAAGATAAAACAAAACCTCTTATTTTTTAAAACAATATAAGGCAGCTTTTTTATTGGTTTCATTGTATTTTTAAAATATATATCTAGAAAGCACTTTAAAAATTACCAATAAATATAAGTATTACCATTCATTTGGATTGGAGAATGTATTGACCCTTATCTTCTATACTTTCCTTGTCTTTAAATTGAAATAAAGAATGACTGTCCTTAGAAATCAATCTGAATAGTGTAGAAAATGTATAGCAAATCAAAATAGGAAAATGGTGTTGATTGCTAATTTTTAAATGCAGTCTTTGTACCTGAAAGTAATAGTCTATCTTTTAAACTTTAAGCTTTTCTTGGCAAGATTAAATTAGCCAAGAATAAAATCTTAATACAGCTGTAATGAGTTGCGTTTCAGAGTAGCAGTTCTAGCCCTTTTGATTAATGAGATAATATGCCAACCTAGTTGCTGAAGCCCACCATCATTCTTGAAACTGCCTTCTGTGCAACTAATCACTTGGACATTAATCAATATCTTTTCCACAAAAAACTCCTTAAAGACATGTTCACCTCCTGCTTTAATTTTGGGATGGCAACAGCTGTATGTCCCATTAGCAGCAAACACATCTCCAGGAATAGAGCCAGATGTTTTAGATTGAACACTGAATAGCAGTCATTTGGATCCCTCTTACTTCATATCACTTTATTTTATAGGGTCATTTCAACACAATTGCACATTGTCATTACTTCAAAGAATTGCTTTTCCAGAACCCAACAGATTGGAGTGTAATGATTGCAACCACAGGGCCCTTAAGAGTTTGGATATACTGAAGTGTACTATTACTTCATTCTGTTTCAGGGAGAGTCATTATTTCTTCCCATTCCTAATTTCATCAATCTCACATTGTGAATCTCTACAGGAATCATCAACAAGCAATAGAAGACCAAGCAGCAATCGTGTTTCTCCAAAAACCAAATTCTCAGAGATTTTTGGTTTTACTCGATAAAATTATAAGATTTCTATCAGTGATTTTATTTTTCTAACAAGCAAACCACTTAATCACTGACATTTGATGAATTCCTAAAAGCTATATAAATTCTATATTATACACATAAAATTTATACAACACTTCATTGTGTTTTGCAAGTTTGTCCATCTTGACATCTTCCAAATTATATTTAGTAGATATTGCAATACCTAAAGACTCTCAGAAAGCCAATAATTAAGGGCAAAACCTCTTTAATTGCTTTGGGATTGTTTCAGGATGATCATTCCTATGACATTTTTAATTATAGCTTCTTATTCTCATTTCTGATATATAAAATTACCCATGTGGATATATGCACACATGAACATTTGCTTAGATGCATTTATGTATGCCCATCCATACATAAATTTCTATGTAAGTAGTTCTAATTTATTATAAATATGCACACACACACACACACACACACACACACACACACACACACACACACATATATATATATATATATATATATATATATATATATATATATATATATATATGCCTACACATATGCAAGCATATTTTAAAGTCAGTCATTTCAGTCTTATTCAACTCTTCATGATACCATTTGGGATTTTCTTGAAAAAGAGTCATTGGATATTTCCTTCTCCAAATCATCTTATAGTTGGGCAAACTGAGGCAAACAGGGTTATGAGACTTAAAAATAGTTTATATAGATAGTAAATATATGAGACCAGATTTGAATTCAATTATTTTTAACTCTTGTCCCAGCAATCTATCCACTATGCCTTACCCATGCATGCACATACATATAAATCTGGACCTATAATTTTCTTTTCTGTCAATATGAGGAAGTCTTGTCATATGAAAGCTTCCCACCTGAGAGGAAAATCAACAATTCTTCTGACCCTTGTTATTTTTAAAAAAGTTGTCTGACACACTGGGAGGTGTGACATAGACACCACATGTCAAAGGCAGAACTTGATCAATTTTTTTCTCTGTCTAGAATTGATTCTCTCTCTGCCATATCATACACACACGCACACACACACACACAAACACGTACATCTATCTATATATTTACACTAAATTATATGTATTACATGTGCATATATTTCTATATCTACAAAAAAGATCCATCTGCCTATATTACATACATCCACATATGTAACATAAAAATTAATACATAGAATGCATCCTATCTAGATTTCATGATAATTATTATACTAGAAAACCTGAGGTATTATAGTCTAGACCCTGTCAGGACAACTGCCTAATAACTGTGTGACACTAAGTCATCGGATCTCTCTTAGTTTCATTTTATTCATGGACATCATGAACATTAAAGTCCTTTCTAGATCTAAATTCTTGATCTTATAATAATGTTCCCAATGATAAGTAGAATCAAGAAGAATACAACTGAATATGGCATAGGGTGCTATTTTCCATTAAAAAAAGTCCCTTCTCTTATAAAAATTTTTTATGGCCTCAGTGGGAAAGCAATAATATCTTTGGCACTGAGAGGAATTCTCTCCTTCATTATTAATTAAAATGGAAAGGTTGCTGAGGAATGTTTGTTTTACTAGTGGATGATTTATGATGGTTTCTGCTCACTGCACAGGGACATTATCATTTGACTAAGCACTTCTCTAACAGGAAGAATTTAGTTAAGGGAAATCTAAAAGGGGCCATCATCAGTATACTGGATAACAAAGCTTGGATGAGGAAGTTAATTTGCAATTTTTATGGTTGGAACACCCAGCAGACCAATAGAAAATACCCCAAAGGTGGGGATGCTTTCTTCATTTCCCAACAAAGGCAATGTTGGAAAGATAAATGTTTCCTAAAGAGACACATTTTGTCAGACATTTGTTTTATTTTGATTTCAGAGACATAGCAATGTGACTTGGAAAGCAAGTAGAGTTTTCACAAAAGGATCATGTAAATAAATATACACTCTAAATTTATATTGGAAAATTGCAATGTCCAATTGTAGTTTCTATTTAATATTTGCACTGTCAGTATTCATAAGATCATAGATTTAGGTCCAGAAGGGACCTTAGAAGTTATCTATTCCAGTCTTCTCATTTTAAATTTGAGGCAACTGAGGTAAAGATTGTCTAAAACACTAAAATCACATAGGAAAGTAGAAATTTGAATCTGTATACCATGATGCTAAATCCATTAATAAATCAACAAGTATTCATTAAGGATTCTTATCTTCCAGGCCATGTACTATGTGCCAGGATATCATTACATTAAATGAAATAATCTTATTCACAAGGTATATGTATTCTAAATTTAACACTGCATTACATTTATCACCACATATTATATGGTCCTATCTTTCTACATTTTCTAATGAACCTAAGAGGTATTTTTACATATAGAGACATCATATTTTAGTTGTTCACTTTGGTATGAAAGGATTCTGATGAGACCCTAGTTCACTAGTCTCTGGAGCCCATATATAATATTCAGGCCCACAAACAAATTTTATGTGGCTTCTGTCACCATCATAAATTCTTATTTTATAGTTTATTGTGCAAGACACCAATGTAGTAAATGCCAATTCTATTTTATGGGACAAAAAGAAAAAGAAAAAAAAGTGCTGGTAATGATCTGCCTAATGATAACATCTCATGAGGAATTTTTATGTTGCAACTATAAAGTGCCTGTTTGTTTCCCTGTTTTATTTTTCTCAAAGGCCTCACTGACACTCCATATTGCAAAGAATCTGTACATACCATTTAAATCCCAAATACTCTATACTTTTGATATTATATATATATATATATATATATATACATATGTTTGATTTATTTTAATTTTTTCTCATTTCTCTCTAGTATCTCTCTGTTACCAGGTAGAAACCTATAAAGAGACAAACTTGCAAATGATTGGACTATTAAAACATGAATTTTCCAGGTCAAAGGTCTACAAGAGCCAGAATGGTAGATTTAAAAAATAGAGAATTCTTTTTACACATTCTTCCCCTTAATTCCTATGGATCAAGAAACTTTAAATATAATATTGAAGTTTTATTTAACAAATCCATTAAAAAATAATCCTTACCTTAAAAACACCAAAGGAAGCACCATGAGAGATAACAAGAGTATGTTTTGTTTTGTTTTGTTTTTCTATTAATAAATAAAATTTTTATGAACTCAGAGAGGAAGGCCTTCAAAATAATCTCATAATGGAAATAAATGTAGTCCATTTAGCATTCCAGAAATAGTGAGTCAGTGCCAGGCTATGACCCTCCACCTATAGAACTCTTTACCTTTTTGCTAGCACTGTTGAACTTTTGCCTCACACAAGCTTATCTAATGAGAAAAAATCTGCCACCCTTGTATTTACAAGTCCAGTCACCAAATCCACATTTACCTGCAACTAAGAAGAGATTCCATTCTTTTCAATCATCATGGAGTAAGATCCATGTATTCACTGATTAATTTGTTAAAAAAAAAGTTTTCTTCATTATCCTAACATGACCCTGACAAATGTATAGGAGTATTCTAGAGTACTAGAGCTGGAAAACACTCAGAGGTCATTTAGTCCAATATCATCATTTTATAGATGAAGAAATTAAAGATTTACCCAAAGTCATACATAAACAAGGATTGACCTTATGTGTTCTGATCCTTGAGACAGTTAACACTGTCAAAAAAACATGGTACTTCCTACTACATTGCTATTCAAAGCACCATAGATCTTTAAAACAAAGACCTATCATAGAAGAACTGTTGGGGAAAGCTATATATCCTCCAGGTCTTCTAGCATGCATTTCCCAAGGCCACAACATTTTTTTGTGATTAGAGAGAAGGATCAACTGTACTGGCAAAAAGTGCAAGCCAATGGTACATGTAAACTTTCTGAATTTCATTCTATTTTCTCACTGCCACACATGGATGATACATATTAAACCTCATGTTGTATGCAAACCACCATTAATAATATGACTTCATTTAATTATTAAATAGTTTCACTACCCATAGCATGAGTTAAACTATTGATTCTTTGAAAGTCATAATAACTGGTGAAGAAATTCACATTAATTTTGAACAAAATGTGCTTTGATTCTTGACCTCATAACATCATCAAAAGACTATTGCTGAAAAGAAAGTTGGTGATTTTTATCAAGAAATAGCATATGCAACAAAAATAGAATAATACCTTCAATTCAAATATTTTACTAGTCCATTATCTATATGTTCTAGATCTATTTAGTGAAGCTAAGTGGACTTCCCATCCAGTTGAATGCCGTAATCAGGCTAACATGTCTTCTTCAATTACTGATTTTCATATGAATTCAAGACCAACTTTTGTGAGAACATGAAGTTCATTAATGAAGAAGCCTTTTAGTTTTCTAAAGTTTGAAACAATTAGCCACACACTTTTGGGAGCATAAGGAGAAACTTCCTGTATTAGAAATTGCTCTTGTGTTAGTGCTTGAGCAGAATATTCTCCAAGTCACTGATGAAAATTTTTGACAATGATCTACTTCCTTTTTATATTCCCCCTTGATATTCATAGTTAGAGATTTTAGTATTGTTTTTGTTTGTCAAAATTAACTCTGTGATTAAACTAGTCATGGCAACAGATATGATTGTGGAAAACATCTTATTAAATAAGGGATTTTTAAGATTGTATTTTACTGTGTTGTTTAAATTATTTTATATAATCAAACAGTAAATATATTTTATCATTTTTAGAAATTTGAGGATTGGAAAATGACAGTTTAGAAAATCACATATGAACATTCACTTCTCTTTTCATGTGTGTTTGTTGTATTTATGTGTGTATTAAAGTAAAGATTTCTTGAATATGCACATAGGTAAAAAAAGGCAACTAGATGATCAAATATGTAAAATTATGTTTGTTTTAGTTTTCTAATCTGTAAAATAGGGATAATAATAATGGCATCTACTTTTCAGAGTAATTGCAAGGGGCAATCATATTTGTAAAATAGTTCTTAGTCCAGTGCTTATCACATAATTAATGCTCCAAATATGTCTTCCCTTCCCTTTTCCTCATAAAGATTATGAGACTATTTACATATTTGTCAATAGTTTTATGTATGCTCATTTTAATGTACTTGATAATAAAAGTGACATTTCTACTCTCAATATCTTTTTCTTGTTTTATATTGAAAATTGATGTCATACTACTTCAAAGTTGATTTACACTTATCACAGATTAATTCTGTGTGTAGATGCGTGTATGTATATTCAAGCTGAGCTCCTTTTTCAGTCTTCACTTTCATAAGTATCACTTATACTTCCTTACCTAGGACATTAGTTATGAGTTGAAATCTTTGGGTTGGGTTTAATGCCAGCATTCTATTAGTTCAGATTTGATGTTTGGATGAAATGAGACACACCAGACACAAAAAGGGGGGTGGAGGAGTATTTATTCAAAGAATATAGAATATAAATAGTATATATTATATCAACAAGGATATAGTAACAATTAATTTCAGGTTTGGTAGATATCTCCAGATATCTAGAGATGTTTCAGAAATGTTTCCACTCAGCAAGGTAGGAAATGGTGATTCATGTTGTCCTCAGAATTTAAATCTGAGAAACTCAAACTCCTGAAAGAGGTATTTTCATTATCTTAAAAGACTGAGAAGCTTTGTCAATGGAGAGACAAGTCAATTACATCCTAGAGATATTTTTAAGTGAAAATTAATTCCTTCTGATACAGAAAGAAATCATGAACCAAACTCATTTTTTGGGTGTGGAGAGATACATTATTTTAGCCTATATTGTGGAGAGAAATAATTGTAGATAATAATCTTATGAAAAAAGTCAAATAGTGGCTCCACTTACTGATACTGAGTCTAAATTGCTTTAGAAATTTCGCAAAATCTGTGGAACTCTCTTTATATTTGTATGTATATGTCTTGGGATGTAAGGGCAGCACAAAGGTAGATTGATTTAAACTCATAAAATCTGAATTTGAATCTCTGATCCATAATTTATTGCCTTTTGGGATCTAAGGAAAGCCACTTTTCTCTAGTGTTTGACTTTCTTATCTGTAAAATAAGGTAAATTGATTGCTGACCTCTAAGTTCTTTTCAGTCTAAAATACTAGATCTAGCTTAGAGATATCATCTTATTCTTTTTTGATCTTTTTTGTTTTTTGGCAAATACAATTTATCCCATCAGGCTTTTTGATGTTCTTTGAGATGGTACCAGTTATGACCTTCCTTCAGTCCTCTCTATATTACAAACTTTTATTCCCAAATTGTGCTGTACTGAACTTCTCTGTTGTGTTTTGCAAGAATATCAATTATTTTTTCTGAGATGTTTCTATGCCTTTTGAACCATTTTTAAATAAATGCTTATTTTGGATAAATTTCTATGAACTTCAAATTCAATCAAAATCTGTTTTATTTATTCTTAATTTTTCAGAGTCAATAGACTGAATTGGAAACAATAGAATTACATAAATTTTCATCTTTTTTTAGGTTTGTTTGTGTGGTTTTTTTTGTTTTTTGTTTTTTTTTAGCAAGGAAAATGGGGTTAAGTGGCTTGCCAACGGCCACACAGCTAGGTAAATATTAAATGTCTGAGGCTGCATTTGAACTCAGGTACTCCTGACTCCAGGGCTGTTGCTCTACCCATTGCACCACCTAGCTGCCCCTATAAATTTTCTTCTAAGAATTATGCTAGTTGATATTGACACTAATTAATGATTAAATGAGATATTAATTTGAATATGTAAAGACAAGTGGTTTTGAAATAATTATTTCCTATCTGATATGAGCTACTTCTAAGCTTTTTGTATTAAAATTTTTCTTCTGTTTTTTGTGGTTTTTCATCAAACATTTTAAATACACAGAAACTTTTAAATTATTTATAAGAACTCTGAACCTCTGAAATATAAAACTACATATGAAAGTTGAATAGAATAACATATCTATATGCAAAATTTGCATAGTATATATGAGGGCTGTCCAAAATGCAGCTCAGGAATTTCATGCAGCTGCAGTGAGATTTTATGCAGCCTCCTGTGAGTCTACTAAATGGTTTAGTAAATGAAGCCAAGCTACTGCAGACTTCCCACTACAATGGCAAATCAAAATATATTGTCTATTGTTTCAATAAAAACTTTTAAAAGTAATGTTGGATAGCCATGTAATATATATATATATATATATATATATATATATATATATATATATTTATATATATATATATGTATATATATATGAAGTATAAGAATACCCTGTTTTCTTCTGTTTTCTTCTGTACCTTTTACTTGCTTCAGTATACTAAATATATCTTATTAATCCTTCTCATTGTATAACTCTCACTACTTAACTCATATCACATACCATCATTAATATTTCTGAAATCACAATTATTCTTTTAAATGCATTTTGATATGGTTCATTTAATTTTTCATGATAGTGTTTAGTGTTCTTCAAATTCTATTTCTTTCAACTATAATCATCAAAATATATTCATAATTTTAGGTATAGTTTTTATAAATAGTATTCAATATTTTAATTTCTTTAATTTCACAACCTTGAACCATATATATATATATATATATATATATATATATTTAGGATTTTTGCAAGGCATATTGGGTTAAGTGGCTTGCCCAATGCCACACAGCTAGGTAATTATTAAGTGTCTGAACCCGGATTTGAACTCAGGTACTCCTGACACCAGGTCCAGTGCTTTATTCATTGTGCCACCTAGCTGCCCCATGAACCATATTTTCTGACAATTTTTCTTCCCAATTGTGCTTCTGTCCACTTTCCCATTGAGATCTTTTAATATCAAAGTATATGTTGACTTGCTTTATTTATAGGTTTTCATATCCTCTACTAATGGTACAGAAATTGATGATGAATAAGCAATGTTTATTTCTTCTTCACTTTTTCCACTTCTAATTATAAGGCATGATTAGCTGTTCTTTTTGTCTTTGGAACAATTTGCAAATGACTATATACAAATAAGTTGTATATAGGCTATACTAAAAATCAGATATAGGGGAAAGGTATTTCAATTAAGAAGAAATAAGAAAGTTTTATTCCATATGATGGGTATGATTGTGTCTGACATTAGAAGGGAGCCAGAAAATTCAAAAGGCAGAAATAAAGAGGGAGTAAATTCCAGGCATGGAAGATAGTCATTGAAAATTTCCAGACTCAGGAAATGAAATTTTTTGTTTAAGAAATAACAAGGGTGTCATTATTCTAGATTTCAGAGTACCTTGGTGAGGTGAAGTGTAGGAAGTGGAAGTAAGCAGACTGCAAAGTTCGAAGGAGGGCAGTTTGAAAACAACTTTCAGTTATAAACTGAGGATTTTATATTTAGTTTTGGATAGAATAGGAAATAACTGGTGTTTATGGTGGGATGGAAGGTGCTTATATTGCCATAACTGACTTTAGGAAAATCACTTCGACAGTTGAATAGAACATAGACCATATTGGAAAGAGACTTGCTGTAGGGAGACCAACAAATATACTCTTATAATAGTCGCTGTGAGATGATGAGAGCCTGCACCAGGGTGGTAGCAGTAACAGAGGAGAACAGTGGGATAATTTAGAAGTGATGAAGGTAGAATCAACAACACATAATAACATATTTGAAATGGGGGAAGAGAGAATGAAGATAGAAATTATCACTTGTGTGAGAAACTGGGTACCTAAGAAGATAGTGGTAATCTTGGCAGTAATAGGAAAATCAAGCAAAAAGAGGTTTGTAGCAAATTATGAGTTTAATTTTGGACTTTCTATGAAATATCCAATTTGAGATAACTAAGACCTAGTTTTGGAGTATGGAAATCTGCAGGAATGTTTGGGTTAGATAAGGAGATTTCAGAATTATTAGCATAGAGGTGATAAATTCCATGGAGTTCATGAGAACACTGAGTGAAATAGTAGAGGGACAGGAGAAGAACCAGAACACAACCAGAACATGTGTAATTTGAATGAAGATACAAGTAACAGGACTGAGAAGGAGCAGTTAAAATGTAGGAAAAGAACTCTGAAAGGGAAGAATCACTAAACCTTGAGAAAAGAGAATATTGAAGAGAAGAGTAGGAATACCATTGTAAAAACTGGAAAGACATCAGGAAGGATAAGAACTCAACAAGACTAGATTTCAATAAAGTAATAAATGGTTAACTTCGGAAAGAGGAGTTTTTGTTGAATAATGAGACAGCAAAATAAATTGCAGAGAGTTGTGAGGAAAAGAAGAGCAAGATTCTATTTTAGAAATTTTCAAGGAATTTAGCCACAAGGAGAATGAGAAAAAGATCGAATAATAACTATCTCATATGTATGGATATTGTACTGGAAGAAATAGAGTCTTCCAAGATTCTACCATGAGATGGTATAATGGTATTATGAATTATAAGAAATCATTGCCTGTTGGTCAACTTTTATTTAAAAGTGATAATCTTCTATGATGTTGGAACATGAATTTGAAATAAAATTATGATTAAAGAAAAAATAAAGATTAAAGGTAACTCAACTTCTCATTCAATTATACCTATTTAATATTCTTTGATAAACATTTTTCAAATCAATATTTGCAAGTAAAAGTTATATTTGTTGTCAAAAAAGCATTTGAAAACCCATGAATCTGGAATCGCAACATGATGCTTACATTTGAGCTAACCTGTTTTACTTATTACTCTTCAAATAGAACATATATGTTTCTTCCTCCATAATTCTACTCATATATTTGACTTTTTAGAATAAAGTACTATTGAATTGCTAGAATGGGGTCAAAAGGATGCTTTGTCCCAGAGATGGGCAGATGCTCCCACTTTGAAAGTATTCATGCATTTTTCTTTTTTAAAAACTATGATCACCACTTTCATTTATCATCTGAAGAAGGACTACCTCATTTTAAAGACTGATTGTAAGGAAGGAGGAAGGAAGAAATTCAAGACCTCTTAAGTGTATTGCTGGTCTTTTATCTTGTCCAGTAGAGCACGATTGAACTTTTTTCATAAATAAGGCATAATAGTTTTAGCACCATACACTTTTTGCATGGTATTTTATTTTCACAAATAAACATTATAAAAGTTTTTCAACATATGTCCATATGCATATATATGTTTTGAATTTACAAAATTTTCTTCTATCCTCCCTTCCCATTCTCTTCCCCTCAGTGGCAAACAGGTTAATATCACACATACAGTGTGTGATAAACATGTTTTCAGGTTAGTAATTTTCTGTATGAAATACATAAGAAATATTTTTTAATAAACTGTTCATCAGATTCTGAAGGGTTTTTGTTTTGTTTTGTTTTTCTTCTTCTAGATGGGGATAGCATTGTCCATAGCCATTCTAATCTGGTCTTAACTCTCTAAACTGTTGAGAGGAGCTGCTTCCATCAATGTTGTTGTTAATATGTACATTGTTCTCTTGGTTCTGCTCCCTTCACTCAGCATCAGATCCTGTAACTCATTTACACTTATGCTTTCTTATAGAACAGTAATATTCCATAGTATTCATATACCATAACTTGTTTAGCCATTCCCCAATTGATCCGCACACCCTCAATTTCTAATTCTTTGACACTATAAAAAAGAGCTGATATGAATATTTTGAAAGAAATGGGACTTTTCCCATTTTTTATGATTTCTTCTGATACAGGCTTAGAATTGGAATTGCTGGGTCAAAGTGAACCAACAGTTTTATTGCTCTTTGGACACAGTTCCATATTACTCTCCAGAATGTTTGGATCATTTCATAGCTCCATCAACATTGAATTAATGTCCTGCATGGTATATACATTTTATTAATCATAATGTCTTCATTTGGGAACATTTTTCTTCAGAGGTGAAGAAGTTTGATTTTACTCATTTTAATGTAAAGATTTTTATTTTGTTTTGACCCCAAAGTATTTTACAGGAATTTCTGTATATTAGATACCTGTTCCAATAATGATTTCATAGTTCTCATGGCCTAATATACTTAACAAAATGCCACAGCTATATTTTGAAGTAGCTGTGTGAACTTTCATTTACTGATACTTTCAAATATCATAACCAATTTTCATAGCATAGGATAAGTTGCTATTTTCAAGAAAGACCTATTCCTCCTTGGAGCATTTTATATATTAAAAAAGAAAGATAGGTCAGATTCCATAACAATGAATAGGATATTTCTTCAGTTACATGATTAGTGTTATTGGAAAAGAGACTGCGAATAGAGATAGATTAAAACAGTTGAAACTGGAGTACTATTTTAGTCAGTCATAGATCATTTTAGATGCAAATACCACACATGACAAAAGAAGCACTGTGGAAAATGGAGGAGTTCAGTCCCCATTTTATTAGAAACTAATTTTATAGAGCAAGGTTGGAAGGAGAAGTCAGGTTGGGGATATAAATTCTGTTCTCAGATACTCATGCAGAACTTCCATTTTGTGCTCTACTGATTCTTATAGTGGAAATTTGGAAAGAGAATTCTTGGCCCCATTTTTTCCCTTCATTTCCTATGTATTCTGGATGAAGTAAAAGAAAATCACACTTCACATACTCTAATTTACCAGACCACAAAATACACTTTAAAATCATCTATGTGTTTAAAATGTAATTTAAGTTTAAAGAAAAATCTCACAATTAATATTTGCAAATATTTTGCTATATACAGCTTCAGGAAATATCTTCAAACATCAAATTCAATATTTAAATACAAATGATTTTCTTTTGAAAATGTTTGTCAAATTACCTCAATGTCCAATAGAAGAACAAATAAAATAAAGTAGAGCTAAAGTTCCCTTTGAATCTATGATACTTTGACTCAGTGAAAGGGTAATATAATACTTAAAGTGAAAATTATGCCAATATCATTTCTATGCCTTCAAATGCAATTTTAATTGCTACACACATAGATGATTCTTGATGGAATATTTATGAAAGTGAAAAAAATAACAAAATGAGTCATTCCATTGACAAGGAAATAAAGCAATCAAGGTATAAACTATGGGGGGAAATTATTTTAGAAAATCGTATCAATAAGTGAGAAAAAAAGATCAGTTTCAGATAGCAGATTTATAAATACATGATACAATTTAATCATAAGTTAATTCACTTAAGCTGGTGCTCAGAGAGGAGTCCAAGAAAATTCAGAAGATGAAAACAAATGATATGACAATTAAAAACCTCCCCTCATTAAAGTATTTCTTACAATATTCAAACTTTTATTTTCCTCTACATGAAAACAAACCAAATTGGAACAAATTATTTTGCAACAAAGATAAGTCAATATCATAGAAAAAAAAGGACCTTACATGAGACCTGAAGTCAGAAGAAATTAAAGAATTAGAGAACTAATAGACTGATCAGAACTTAAAGGTCTCCTGATGACAGTCTCTCTTCTAGTAAAGGATGCCAACCTGATATAGGAATTAGGAAACAACACATAACAAAAAAGATAATTATGAGTAAGCAACAGAATAATGGTATAAGAAAATATTAATCTTAAATGTTCTAGATCCTAATTCTATCTCTTCTGATTTAGTTATAGTCAATAAATGCAGTGTGTCTCAAAATTCTTAGCACAGTTTTAAGATATTAAATATTAAAACTGCACTAAGATATTTGAAACTATTTTTGGAGTACTTATATTCTGGGTATACCTGTAAGTACATAGGTACAAAGAAATATATACATGCAAAAGCACAAGTCCCTAATCTTATGAAACTTGAAATCAATAAATAAGTAATTATTTTTTAATCATGTGCTGCTCTACAATTTGTTAGGAATAGAGACTGAATGAATGAAATACTTTCTACTCACAAGGAAATTGCATTCTAAGGGAGAACAAAAATATATCTAAATATATCCATATATATATTTAAATATATGTATGTATGTAGTAAAATATAGTGCAGTTTCGGATAGAATCTACTAATTTGGGACAGATCAGGAATAACTTTTTGTAGAACAGGAGGCTTCTGTGTCATTTGTGAAGTTCAGAGAGAAGTACAATTTTTTGGATCCTTGAATGTAGGACATTGTTTTTTGAGTTTGGAAGATAAATTAGGGTGAGGTTGCTAAAGATAAAGAGCTAAAACAAGAGTTTAAATAATATTCCAGAGGCAATAGGAAGCTGTTAAATTTGAGTAGGGTAATGACATAGTCAGAATTGCATTTAATGTAAAATAAATCACATTTCTTGAAACTTGTTTATGGATACTAAACATGCATATATTCATATATACAGGTTATAATAATAGTAATGATGAAAATACTAAGAATAGCTATCATTAATATATAAAACTTTAAGTTCTGCAAAAATGCTTTTACAAATAGCATGTCATTTGATTGCCACAACAAACCTCAAAGTAAGAATCTATTTTTATTCTATTTTACAAATGAAGAAATTGAGCAGTCAGACTGAGTTACTTGTCCACAATAAGATACCTTACTAAATTCAGTTCACTATTCACTGAGGAGAGAGGAAGGGGGTAAATGGAGCAGGAATGGAAGGTGGAGATAATGTGAGAAGAAAGATTCATTGTTGAAATATGTACTCCTACAAAAATACAAAAGGTAAAAGTTGAAATATGTAGTACTATAATATGTTCTACAAACAAAAATTGTTCAAATGTTCAGGAGAGAGGATAGTGAAGTAAAAGTAGGAATTCCCCAAAGTTCTCTCCCAGACCAATGCAAATCCATTTAAATAATGACTCTAATCAAATTCCAGAGTGGCAGAACCCACAAAAAAACTTGACAAAATTTTCCAGTCCAAGACAACTTGGAATATCCACTGGAAAGGTTTGTTACATCATGGTTAGAAAGGGCCTACAGTGTAACCTAGGGCACACCAGAGCAAACAGGTTCCAACCATGCAGAAATGACCCATAGGGAGCCTGGATTCCTGAGGGTATCTGGGTTCAAGGTAGTGGATGTGGTTTCCAGATTTCTCAGCCAAAGGATTTCCAAGGACAACTGAAAAGCTCAGCAAGACTCTGCCACACCAGAGGGAGAGTGGAACCCACTCCAACCCAGGCTTCAGTGCAAACTCAGCCCTGGGAAATCGGAGCAGACTGGTGAACCACGGTCAGTGAAGGATTCAGGGAATATTTCAGAGGTCGCTTTGTTCTCCCTGAGACAGGACTTATAGGCTTAAATCAGTTCCAGGTCACATTCTGGGGAACCAATCTCAGGAACTTGAGCTTTACTGCCATAACAGAGCAGGGAGGGTGGTCTCTATCATGGAAGCAGAGCTCCATCTTAACAAAGAACTAAACTCAAGTCATAGGTTGAGGAAATGAGCAAACAACAGAAGAAAAAAAAATCCTACCATAAACAATCACTTTGTTCCTATGAAGGATCACAATATGCATTCAGTAGATAGCAAAGCCCAAACTTCCATATCTAAAGCCTCCAAAAACATGTATTTATTTCTGGTTATAGAAGAACTCAAAAATGATATTCAAAGTCAAGAAAGGGATGTAGAGAAAAAATTGGCATGAGAAATAGGAGGGATGTGGGAAAATCTTGAAAAGCACCTTAGTAGCTTGATGAAGGAATAGCAAAAATATCTTGAAGAAAATAACATTTTAAAAACTAGTTTGAGTCAAATGGAAAAAAAAAAAGGAGTCCAAAATGTCAATGAGGAGAAGAACGCCTTAAAAAGCAGAATTGGCCAGATGGAAAAGGAGACACAAAAACTCTCTGAAAAAAGTAATTCCTTAAAATATAAAATGGAGCTAAGGGAAGCTGAAGAGTTTGTAAGAAATCAAGAATCAACAAAACTATACCAAAAGAATGAAAAACTAGAAGAAATTATGAAATAACTCAGTGGAAAAACAACTGATATGGAAGACAGATCCAGAAGAGATAATTTAAAAATTGCTGGACTACCTGAAAATCATGACCAAAAAAAAGACCCTAGATTCCATCCTTTAAAATTTTTTTGAGGAAAATTTCCCTGATATTCCAAAAGGAGAGGGTAAAATAAAAATTGAAAGAAACTACCATTTATCTCCTAAAATAGTTCCCAAAATGAAAACTTCAAGGAATATCATAGCCATATTTCAGAAGTCCCAAGTCAAGGAGAAAATATTGCAAGCAGTCAGAAAGAAACTATTCAAATATGATGGAACTACAATCAGGATAACACAAGATCTAGCAGCTTCTACATTAAGAGCTTATAGGACTTGGAATATAATATTCCAGAAGGCAAAGGAGAATCAATTACCCAGAAAAATTGATTATACTCTTTCAGAGGAAAACATGGAATTTGGTGAAATAGGGAACTTTCAAACTTTCCTTATAAAAAAGACCAGAACTGGAGAGAAAGTTTGATCTTCAAGTATAGGACTCAGGTGAAGCTTAGAGTGGATGAGAAGAGCAAATCATGAAGGACTTAATGATGTTGCACTGCTTGTATTCCTGCATGGAAAGATGATACTGAAAATTAATATGAGGATTTTCATCCATTAGGAAAATCAGAAGGAGCATATATAGACAAGAAATAGGTGGGAATTGAAGTTGAAATTATAATAATTAAAAAAATATGGAGTTAATGGGCAAGAAAGAAATGTACTAGAAGAAAGGGCAAAGAGAGGTAGAATAGGTTAGGTTATTTCATCTGAAAGATACAAGGAAAAGCTTTACAATAGAGTGGAAGGGTGGAAAGTGAAGAGGAGTGAGTGAGTTTTTACTCTTGTCAGAAGTGACTCAGAGAGGAAATAACATAAATACTTAATTGGATTTAGAATTCTATCTAATCCTAGAGGAAAATTGGAGATGAAAGGGATAGGAGAAAGGAAGAGGGGAGGGGAGGGGGAGTAGGTGATAGAAAAAAGGGAAGATCATGGGTCAGATATACCACACTTGTCAGGAGGGGCAGGGTGGAAGGAGAGATAGAATAGAGTAAATGGGGGTGGGGGGGAATATAGGATATAGGAAAATACAGGTATCAATAGAAACTGTGGGAAAAATATTGAAGCACTTTCTCTTATGGACTTATGATAAAGAAAGAGCAATTGTGTCTAAATACAGACTGAAGTACACATTTTTTCTTTTATTTTTTTGAGATTTCTCTTTCTCTGTGTGTGTGTATGTGTGTAGGGGTACTTTATCTCTAAACATGACTACTGTAGTAATGTGTTTCACAGCTACATTTTTAACCTACTCCAGGTAACTTGCTTTCTCAATGGGGAGAGTGCAGTGGGAGGAAGGAAGAGAATTTGAAACAAAATTTGGAAATGTGTATTGAAACTTGTTTTTGCCTGTATCTGTGGTAAAAAAAATAAAAAATAAAGTAAAATTTTAAAAGTAGGAAAAAGAGTGCATTGACTCTCTGGACAGGGCTTGAGAAAATATGGTAGAAATTTTGGTTTTATAAGAAGAGTTCAAAAGCTCAGGAGGTCCACTTAGGTTCATTAACCACAAAAGAAGGGGCAGCTTGGTTTCCCAGTGGATAGAGCACCAACCCTGGAGTCAGCAGGATCTGAGTTCAAATCTGGTTTGAAACACAATAATGACCTAGCTATATGGCCTTGGGCAAGCCACTTAACCCCAATTACCTTACAAAAGCAAAAAAAAAAAAGCATTACCCACAAAATACTTCCTGAAGATACTTGACTCAGATTTTAAATGGATTTTTGGTACGTATAGATACTGATATTAGCTTCATATGAGGACAGTGGAAAGGCTGCCTTAAGTAGATTGGTTAGACATATGGTTAAATAAAGAAATAGGGTTAAATAAAGAAAATAGGTCTTCATAGATGAACTTGAAAGTCAAGTTAGAATAGTTCAGATTTGATTAGGTTATAAAGAAGGAACCAATTCATTGTTTGAACATCTTGATATAAAGAAAAGATTATTTTAGAGAGATTACATCACCATCATTATCATCATTGCTGATTTACTTTATTTTAAATTATTTTTTTCAGTTAATAAATATTTTTCTTTTATTTTTACTTCCTTCATTGTGGTAAGGGAAATCAATCCTGTGCAAAATATGTATATTCAAGCAAAAGAAATTTCTACATTAATCATGTCTGCAATTTTATATTTGAGTGTTCATATTTAGCTTACCTATCTGTAAGCAAGTTTCTATCACTCATCTTCATTTATCTTTGGCATTGTGGGTTGCTCATTTCATTGATGTTCCTTATTATGTTGTTATAAGCAAGAAATAATTGAAGCAAAAAGAAACTAATAACACAGAAAATAAATATAATATACTTTATTGTGGAAGAATTTCAAATAATGAATGCTACACTGGTGACAATGGAAGTGAGAGGAAAAGATGAATCTGAGAGACAGTTCAAAGAAATTAACAATGTACCTATTTAATTCTCTGTATAAAAACAAAAATAAATAATGAATAATTTTTTTAACTTGGAATCTTGGAAGATCGTGTGTTTCTTTCTCACACTCGCACCTATTAGAAAGCAAGGAAAGAAGGATAAGTGAAAAGCCTGGATTAAACTCTGACAAGGGATTCAGGAATCAATTGCAAGGTTCATAGACTATGGGGGCTATCATTTTCAAGGAGGAATGTAACATTAAAGGGAATGAGGGTAAAAGGCATAATGATTCAATTTATAATCTACAGAGTTGTTATTTCAAATAAGATGGGATAAATGTAGAGCCAGGTCACCTGGAGTTAAGTCAGCTGTTCACCAGGAAAATAACAGTAGAAGCATTGTGCTGCTTTCTCTAATGTAGATTCAATGTTATATACACAAATCTTTCATCTTTACTCTATATGCTACCACTCATGATTTGGCATCATGAAAATTTTGAAGCATTTCTGAAAAGGTAGCCTGGTCTCACTTAAAAAGCAGTGTAAATACTGTTTCTGATCACTTTTGTTATGCAATTATTTGATAGACTTAGAATTAGGCATCAAAAATTGCTGGCTGTAAATTTCACTCTCAGTTGCTGCCTGAAAAATCTAAAATGTATCATCTAGGCTCCATAAAGAGCCCATATATACAGATATGAAGACATATATAAAAGCAAAACTTCAGAAATATCTAAGCTCATTATGTCATGGAAGAAAATTTGCCTAAGGAAAATATTTTGCAGGTTAAGAACTCAATTCATTCATTCATGGTTATCATTATCTTGACATAATGTTAGTTTTTAGCAAATGTTTGATGATTGATTAGATCTGGAACGAGTCTCAGAGATCAAGTCCAAAGTACTTGTTAAAAATATAAGGAATTCATCTCTGGAGAAGGAAAGTGACTTAATATCAAAATGATGACAAATACCAAATTCCTGATAAAGTTCAACAATGTTTATACTCCACAATCCAGTATTCATCCATCCATTTATTTAGAGATCTGCTATGTGAAAGATATAGTGCTAGATGCAATAAAAGATTAAACAAAATTATGTTTCACCTCTCATGCAGTCTACGACAATTTAAAAAAGAAATTAAATATGGAAGAAACAAAGCCAAAATGGTGAAGTAGCTGGAAAGAGCATAGTGAGTCTCTTCATAACCTTACCAACTCCTTCAAACAGATCTAGAAAATACACCAGACCAAATCCTGAAAAGAAAATACAAGAAAAAGTCAAAATGAATCAACTTTTTTTCAGTCATTCTCAATACAATATAAACAGATAAGTCAGCAGACAGCAGAGATGGTACAGCACTCAATCACAGAGAGATGCTGTGCATTAAGGTAATTAAAGGACACCAACAGATTTGGGGCAACCCCATCCTGAGGTACCTAAATTGGTGTCCCCAATATGGTGTCCCAGATGTCAACTGGCAGCTTTATTAGCTACTACTCACTTCTGCTTTGTAGACCCAGGACAGACCAATCAGAGACCTGTACTATTCTCCCCCCTGCTCCCTCATAACTCTCCCCTCCCTCTCTCCCACACACACATTTCCTGAATAGTCCTTGAACTGTGTATTATGAGAGAAGCAGATTCAAATGGTGTGGCTTAAATTCTAGGAGAACAGCAGGGTCTCAGATTCAACTTCTATCAGTGCTTCTGTAGCACAAGAATTCCAGATCTAGAGAGCCTGCAGTTTTGTTATTCTGAACCAGCAGAGCAACCAAGAAAACTCAATTATAGCCTATTATTGATTGGAACTAAACTGAGAAGCTTGCAGAGTTCATACTAGGGGGATAATAATCATCTTTTATCTTTATCATACCATTTGGAAATGACTACAAGATTAAAAATCAACAGCCTGAGATGTCTCTGAGATCCTGAAATAATAACACTTCTTTAACCATTTATCAACTGGAGAATGACTTTCTTATAAATTTGACCCAGTCCTCTAAATATTTTAGAAAAGAGACCATTATGAACAATACTAACTGTAAAAATTATTTATCAGCTTTCTGCTTTCCTTCTAATCTTAGTTGTAACAGTTTTATTAGTGCAGAAAAGTTTCACTTTGATCAAAATTATCTGTTTTGCATTTTTCTATTTCTTCTCTGATCATAAATTCTCTCCATAGAGCAGAAATGTAAATGATTCCTTGTTCTTCTAATTGGCTTTTGGTATCAACATTTATGTCTTAATCATAACAGTCATTTTGACATTATCTTTGTATTGGGTGTGAGTTGTTGGTCTATACCTAGTTCTGCCATACAGCTTTTTCAGTTTTCCCAGTAGTGTATGTCAAATAGTAAGTTATTGTCCTTAGAAGCTTGAGACTTGGGGCTTTTCAAATAGTTGATTATTCTAGTCCTTTACTACTAATCTGGTGACTCTAAGCTATCACACATAACCATCATTGTATTTCTTAGCCATTACCAAATAGTTTTGATAATTGTTGCTCTCTATAATTTTAGATTTGGGATGACTAGGGTGTCTTCCTTTGTATTTTCCCCAAAAGTTCCCTTGATATTCTTGATCTTTTGTTGGTTCAGATGAGTTTTATTAATATTTTTCTCTAGTTCTATAAAATAATTTTTGAATAGCTTGATTGACATTGTACTGAATAGATTAAGTAAAAATTGTCATTTTTATAATGTTAGTTTATCCTTATATTCAAGCAACTCATATTTATCTAGTTGTTTATACCTGACTTCATTTATGTGAAAAATGCTTTGTAATTATATTAATATAGAACCTGGGTTTATCTTGGAAGATAGATTTCCGAATAATTTATGTTTACAATTGTTTTGAAAGGAATTACTTTCTTTTATTGATGGGCTTTGTTGGTAATGTAAAGGAATGGTGATAATGTATGTGGGTTTCTTTTATATCCTGCAATTTTGCTAAAGTTCCTAATGCTTCAAGTACCTATAAATTTTTTTTTCTAGGGTTCTCTAAATATGCCATAGAATCTTCAAAAAGTGAAAGTTTTGTTTCCTCATTCTCTACTCTAATTTCTTCAATTTCTTCTTCTGTTCATTGCTAAAACTAACATTTCAAATACATTATCAAATAATAGTGGTGATGGCAAGTATACTCCTTTTACCCTGATGTATTGGAAATTTAACTAGCTTATCCCCATTACATAAAATGCTTGCTGATGTTTTTAGCCAAATTACTGCTTATCAGTTTAAGGAAAAATCCATTTATTCCTGTCTTTTTAACTGTTTTTAATAGGCGTGGGTGCTGTATTTTGTCAAAACTTTTTGTACCATTTATTGAAATAATCATATAATTTGTCTGTATGTTTTTTAATATGGCCAATTATGCTCATAACTTTCCTAAATTTGAACCAACAATGCATTCTGGATATAAATCTTATTCAATCATAATATTACATTTCTTTGCTAATACTTTATTTTATATTTTTGCAGCAATATTCATTAGGTAAATTGATCTGCAATTTTCTTTGTTTTAACTTTTCCTAAGAACACCATGTCAGTGTCATAAAAGGAATTTGGCATAACTCCTGCATTGCCTATTTTTTAAAATAGATTATATAGAATGGGAATTAATTGTTCTTTAAATGCTTGGAGATTTTACTTGTAGATCCATCTTGCCCTGCAGAATTTTCTTTGGGACTTTATTGATGACTTATTCAATTTATTATTTTCTGAAATAGGATTATTTAACATTTTATTCCTCTTTTAACGTGAGCAAATTAAATTTTTTCACAGATTCATACATTTCATTTAAATTGTCAGAGGTATTGGCATACAACTGAGCAAAATAGATACAAATTATTAATTTAATTTCCTCCTCACTACTGATGAAGTCACACTTTTCATTTTTGATACTGCCAATTTGAATTTCTTTTTTTTAAATCAAATTAACAAAAAGTTTCTCTATTTTAGTTTTTTCATTAAAACCAACTTTATTTCATTTATTAACTCGATGGTTTTCATACTTTAAATTCTGTTAAACTCTGATTTCAGATTTTTCTAATTTAGTATAAGTTTGGTGTTTACATTTTTTCTATTTTAGTTGCATGATCAATTCATTAATCTCAAATTTTCCTACTTTATTCATCTAAGTATTTAGAGATATAAAATTTTCCCTAATTATGATAAGCTGTTTCATTGTCTTATATGGTATGTTGATCATTTATATCATTTGCAATTTGATTCATTCATTCTTTATATTAGTTTACTTAGTTTTAAATAATTTTAATCTCTCTTTCCTTGTTTTTTATTATATATGGTTTTTATTGTATCAAATTCCAGTCTCTTATTCCTTTAAAGTTGATGCTACCAAGTCCTGGGAAATCCTTATTATGGCTCCTTGATATTGAATTGTTTCTTTCTGGCTGCCTGTATTATTTTCTCCTTAACATGATAATTCGGAAATATCTTTTCAATATTTTTAGCATTTTTATTTTGGAATTTCTTCAGAAGTTGTTTGCTGGATTTTCTTTCAAGGACTATTATAACCTTACTTAAACAGTATAAAACTGGGGCGATTTTTCTTGATAATTTCTTATAAGATGTTGTTGAGTGTCTTTTTTTTTTTAATCATGTCTTTTTAATAGTTCATAATTCTTTAATTATCTCCCATGGATCTATTTTCCAGACTGCAACCTGGATCTGAGTGTGGGCAAACAGCTAAGTCCTGCCCTAGGAAGAGCAGAGAGACTTCTGCACATCTTTCCCCAACCCCCTTACCATCTATGGCCTGAGTGCCCTGGGCATGCTGGGTAGCTCTGCTGACTTTCCCAGCAGGTTCTCACTGCAGGGCTGCTCGGAAGTCATCCAGTGTGGCAGAGTTCTCTCACCACTCCTTCTGCCTGTCCCCAATTATACCTTAGACAAAAGGTCTGGAAACCAAGCCCTCTGTCACAGATCAGGTGAAGGGCCTGGTTGTGCTGTTCTGTAGCCATGCTGTGGCTTTTTTCCAACCCCTGGTCCTGGTGGAATAGAACTTTCTTGAAGAGCTTCTAAGTTGTCTTGAACTGGGAAGTTGTATCATTTAGTCTTTCTGTGGGTTCTGCCCCTCTAAATTTTGATTAGAATCATAATTTGATGGCTTTTGGAGGTTTTGTGGAAAGAATTTCTGGGAATTCCTGCCTTCATGCTGCCATCTTAGCTCTGCCCCCCCAATCATTTTAGTCTTAATGACAGTTTTTTGTTACTTTCCCTTTATCTTTTTATTCATCTCTTGAGTCTTGCATTTCAAAACAAATTATGTTAGCTTCCAGTCTTTTAATAGGGAAAATTTTTAAAAGATCTCCCATTTTGTTGAATGTCCATCTTTTTTCCCAGGAAAGAATATGTTGAATTTTGCAGGGTATTTGGTTCTTGGATGTAATCCAAGCTCCTTTTTTTTCTCTGGAATATTATATTCCAGGTCCTCAGATCTTTTAATATTAAAGTTGCTAAATCCTGTGTAATCCTGACTGTGACTTTTTGGTATTTGCATTATTTCTTTCCAGCTGCTTGAAACAATTTTTCATATAATTTCTGTAGAATTTCATATAATTTTCATATAATTCTGAAATTTGACTATAAAATTCCTTGGAATTTTTAATTTTGGGATCTCTTCCAGGAGTTGTTTGAATATTTTCCCCTCTCATTCTAGAATATAAGGAAAGTTTTCCTTGATAATTTTCTGAAAAATATTGTCCAGGTATTTTTTTTTAATTATGTCTTTCAGGTAGTCTAATAATTTGTAAATTCTCACTTCTGGAACTATTTTTTAATTTGGTCATTTTTTCCTATAAGGTACTTTACATTTTATTTTATTTTTCCAGTCTTTTAATTGTGTTTCCTGGATTCTTGATGTATTATTGAGTCGTTATCCATTTGCCCACTTCTAATAGTTTAAGGATTTATTTTCTTTAGTTAGCCTAAAGTATCTCCATTGTCTCAATTATATTTTAAAAGTATTATTTCTTCAATCAATTTTTGTGTTTACTTTTCGAATTTTTCATAATTCTCCTATAAAATTCTTTAGTGTTTTTACTTAGTTTCAATTAATTTTAATCTCTCATTCCTTGTTTTTTTATTATATATGGTTTTTATTGTATCAAATGTGTTTACATTTCTTTTTCCAAATTTTTCTTCTACCAACCATTTTTAGTGTTTAAAATATTTTTGAGATCTTTCAAGCAAAACATTTTTGGATATGAGAGCAATTCTTAATGCTCTTTGAGACTTCACAGGAAGGCATTTTGTCACTGCTTTCCTCTTCTGAGATACCATTTTGATCTTCACCATTAACATAGTGTTTTCTATGTTTTCTTATGACTCTGAGTTTCTTTTTTATTTTTTTTTTTTGCTTATTTCAAAGTTGAGTTATGATCCCAGTGGGCACAATTCCAAGTTTTATGCCAGGGGCATAAAACCTGGTAACTGTTTCCTCACTGGGAAATTAAGTGCTAGCAGCTTGTTCCCTGCATTAGTGTACCCTGACCCATTCCCACTTATTGCACTGGTATTCTGGGACTTTCATTATGCCTTCTTCACTGGAGCTGGGCCTCTCACTGCTGGCCTGCTGAGTCAGGACCCAGAGGACTCTATCACTCTTCTGTTCTGGGGCTAAGAGTCCCTCAATGGTGTCTCCTGTTTCTCACCTAGTCTGTGCTCTCCTTTTGCTCAAGTTAGGTAGAATTTTCCTGAAGTCCTCCAAGATATCTTGAGCTGGAAAATTGTTTCACTCTCTTTTTATGGGTTCTGTCAATCAAGAGTTTGTTTGGAGGCTTCATTTAAAGTTGCTTCACAAAGAAATTGGTAAAAGCTCAAAAACTTCCTACCTTCTTTGCACTCTCTTGGCTTCAACCAAGAAGATCCAAACTATTTTAATATTTGGAACAAGACCTGCCAAATACAAGTATTCTAATTAAGGTACCAAAAAGTAAATCATTTGATTCCTTTAATGTTAAGTATCAAAATCCATGACAAATCTGTTAAGACAGAGGCCATTTAAAGACATTCTTTGACACTCAATATGTGTCCTTTTTCTTTTGTAGAAATTCATTTTTCTTTTTGTCAGTGACTCCCAAGAAATGCCTCTTAGCTTCTTTAAGTTAAAATTATAAGAATTCTATTGCATCATTCTCCATGACATTATTCTAACCATGCATAAAACAGCTATTAAATACCTAACACATAGTAGAAAACTGTTTGTAGACTGATAGACATTTTGTCACCAAATGAAAGTACATCACTTAAACTTTCCCACCCTCCTTGATACATAATTTGATGCTATGTCATAAATTATGGAGGGCTATGTGTTAATATTGTTCAGGATTCTCTAACTTGAGATAAATTTTATCAAGCTAATTCTAATTTGCTATTCTTATGATCTTTCCTTTATGTTACTAAATAAAAACAAAATGATACTTCTAAACAATGCCTTTGATTAAAAATGATGAAGTTGTGAACAAATCAACATTGAATATTGAATATACTATGAATCATCAAAAAATATATGTAAGAAGTTCAGAGATTCTAACTTTGTTCTTTCAACCACCAGAAATCAAAGATTTCAAATAAACTATCTAGATTTTACCATTTTTTCTTTTTCATGGTAATCGATCTAGGAGCAGAATGGGACATTCAATCCACATAACAGAATATAAATCATTTAAATCATTGTTATTTTCTTCTGAATAAAAATGAAAGTTGCCGCATTCACAAAAGAATTGTACAGAACCTATGGAAATTTAAAAACCACTGAGATTGAATATTTGAAGGATTAGGACAGCTATTTTAAAATATCTACTTTTTTTTTTAGGTATTTTTGCAAGGCAATGGGGTCAAGTGATTTGTCCAAAGCCACACAGCTAGGTAATAAATGTCTGAGGTCAGATTTGAACCCTGACTCCAGGACCAGTGCTCTATCCACTGTCACCTAGCTGCCCAAAGTATCTACTTCTATTGAGAGTGTAGTAAGAAAAACTTTATTCTAATTCATCATTCATTTCACCAAACTTTCAAAAAACACAGATAGGAAAAAAATAATTATGCAGATGCCCAGTCCAAGCGAAACTAATTATTTAATACACTGTTACAGTTTGAAATGAGCTACTCTAATTCTTAGTCATGCACACATGAATCAAAATATCAGTAACTCTGGTACAAAATGTCTATCAAAACATTAGTCAGTATTGAAATGATCGGAGCTATTGGAGACTCTGATACTTCTTTTATGTTGCTATAGGGCTACACACCTGTCTGAAGTTGCTGCAATCAAGAATTAAGATATCTAGGTAAAATCCCAGATAGGTTTCATGATACTCTGTATGGTTTTTTGGGCATATTTTTGCAGTTGTATGAATGGGGGTCATTACAGAGTCTTATAGTTTACCCATAGTTAGGGGGAGGCAGTGGGATATGGTTGATGACTTAGGAGAGGAGACTGAGAAGGAGCAATCAGAGGAAATTTTTCACAGATGGACAATACTATGGAGTATATTTAAATTTGCCCTTTCTCATTTAAATTGACCCTATAACCTTTGGGGTTTGCTTCTGGATGAAAACACTTTTGGTGACATACCCTGAATTGCCTCTTGGTATTATCATATATCCCCAGGGAGAGAGTGCTATTCAAGTAAATAAGTCAACAAACATTTATAAATCACTTGCTATTTTACAGTAATTGTGATGAGTAGTGGAAATGCACAGAAAGGCAAAAACAGGCCCTGATTTCACAGAGAGCATAATATAATAGGAGACAGATGGCATGTATAAACAACTATATACAAATAAGATGTATACAGGATTACATATAAATATTCTCAGAGCAAAGGCAATAAGATTAAGGAGGTACTGGGAGAAACAAAAAGCAAAAACAAGGGACAGCTAGGTGATACAGCCTTGGAGTCAGGAGGACCTGAGTTCAAATCTAGTTTCAGATACTTAATAATTACCTGTGTGACCTTGGGCAAGTCATTTATCCCCATTGCCTTAAAATAAAAAAAATACTTGGGAAAAAAAGCAAAAACAAAACTTTTTACAGAAGATGGAAATGTAGTCAAGATCAGAATGAAGTCAGGAAAGGTAGGAGGGAAAGAGGAAGATAATTTCAGGCATCAGCAACAGTAAAAATGCATAGTCAAAAGTTAGAGAATCTTGTATGAGGCAGATGTCACTTTATTGGAGAATATGAACTGCAGACTGGAAAGGAAGGAGGTGAATAGGCTATGAAGAGCTTTAAAAACTCAACAGAAGGTTTTTTTTTTTTTTATTTGATCCTGTAGATAATAGGGAGCCAATGGAATTAGTTGAAGAAGGGAGCAGCACTGTCAGACCTGGAGGCAGAAGATCACTTTGATAGTTTAATCAAAGATGGCTTAAAATGTAGCTGCTGATTGAGTTCAATTATTGCCTGTGACTAATCACAGTTCAGACCTGGGAATGCAGATATAAAAGAAAATAGAGATTTATTAAAGAAGTTACAACACCAAAGAAAGTGATCTGCAAGTTAAGAGTTTAAGGAAAAGCTATATACATTGCCAATTAATCTTGATAGGTCAGTTGGCAGGCTCAGCTGAATTTTGGAAAGGAAGAGGAGAGAGAAAGAGAGAGGGAGAGAGAGAGAGAGAGAGAGAGAGAGAGAGAGAGAGAGAGAGAGAGAGAGAGAGAGAGAGAGAGAGAGAAGGGCAGGCAACCATAAAACTTGGGTTAACCAGTCCACATGGTGAAGCCCATGGAGCTCCACATGGTTCAAGGAAGAGCCAGAGGAAGGCCAATACTTTTAGGTGAAAGTCTGGAAGAAGCATGAAGGTTGAAGGGACAACCCTTCCTGTCAAATACCCCTCCATTGTAGATTGGACAGAGGGTGGTGCTTGAGGTGTGATCTTTCACCTTGAAGCCAGACAACCTCTAATGGCAATCTACATGCTGGTTCTTCCTGTCTCAAGTTACTTGTTGTCCAATTTTA
The DNA here is from genome assembly GCF_037893015.1 of Macrotis lagotis. NCBI lineage: Eukaryota > Metazoa > Chordata > Mammalia > Peramelemorphia > Peramelidae > Macrotis > Macrotis lagotis. Next base: position 659,462,129 of record NC_133658.1, read on the forward strand.
ACATTACCTGTGTGCCGGTGTCCAGGCCAAGGTTAAGTCAAGATTGAAATGGGGGTTAAGGTTCAAACAACAGGGTCAAGATGAGACAGGATACAATCAACAGTGTCCAAGGGAGGAAGAATCTCAAGAGTGGAAACTTCAACCCATTTAACAAGATTTAACAGACAGATTTTGATTCTGCTACATTCATAATTCTCTACATCTTTTCCCTGCAACAGGAATAGGGAGGAACTTGAAATATCTAGACCACACAACAGCCTATTGCCACTCTTCTGACCTGAGATGATGAGGGCCTGAAACAGGGTTGTGACAGATTTAGAAAGAAGAGAAAGTCTTTTTTTTTCCCTTTAATTCTTTAGGTAGAATAACTAAACTAGAAAGCTTTCAGTGAGGGGTGGGATTTGATTAATTGAGATTCTTGTGTCCACATCCCTTGTATCTTTTTCTCCTTTTCTTCCTACTATTTTCTGAAACTAAGTTAAGTAACTAAAATTTAGAATTTTTGAACACATTGTGTGGTGAGGCTTAGAAGTAACTTTGTGAATTTGAACAGTGAGGAGATCTTGGATCTCATTGCTTCATAACTGAATGGTGCCAGAAGAAAATATGGCAGCTACTCTGAGTCTCTTAAGGATGATCAACAAGATCAGACCAACCCTGACCAGATTAAAAAGAGCATATACATTCAAGGTGAATTGTAGAATAATCACAAATGTAAAATAATAATAAGCAGTTCTGGAAAATTGCTTTGATGGTCTTATCTGTTATATCAGTCTCCCAGTAGATTGAAACAATAATTATACATTGTCAGAGAATCCTGTTTTAAATTGTTATGCTAAAGTGTGTGGTGACTCCTTTATATTTAAAATTTGCTTATGTGTGTACGTGTGTGTTGCAATAAATTAACTGTCCCATGCCTTATTCTTATTGTATATTGGATAACGTTTATATGACCTTTGACGGTAAACTGAAGGAGGTAGACCTTAAACTAAACTATAAGTAAATTTGCCCCAAGGAACTAGAATATGGTTTTAATGAGCTAAAGAATATGAGAAAATGGAACTTAGGTCTTCTTATTAGAAGCAAGAGTACCCTCAGGAATGTGCTATAATAATCATGCCTAGATCCTTGCAACTATTTGATACAGGAGATAGAGTGTCAGGCTTAAAGTGAGGAAGACTCATCATCCTAAGTACAAGTTTGAAGACATTTCCTAATTTTGTGACCCTGGGAAAATCACTTTTCTATGTTTGCCCCAGTTTTCTCATCTGCAAAATGATTCAGAGAAGGAAATGACAAATCACTCCAGTATTTTTGTTAAGAAAATCCTAAATGCAGTAACAATGAGGAAGACATAGCTGAAAAGTGGCTGAATTATAAAATCCTAAGGAGAAAACCCTCCCCTTCTTTAGTAGAGGAAGGATGTATACATAAACACATTATATGCATCAATGGCCTGCAAACATACATATACATGTAAATTCAATTCTATAACCTTAGTAAATTTTCATTCCTGTTTTCAAGGCAAGGGTTATGAAGGTGTTAAGTTGGTGAATATAATTTGCCAGGACACACTATTAATATGACTCTTGGATTATATGTAAAAAATGTATATGTCCACTAAAAAGTCTTAATAGTCTATTATAAATGTCAAATTAGAACATGTAGTAGACATGAGAAGAAAGAAAAATATGAGATAAATACTTAACAATATGTAATCTAACAGGTCTTAATTATTATCAGTTTAGCTGATGAATCTGCTATTACAAATATGCACTCATTCAGTAGACTCATGATTCTGACAATACGAGCTGTACCACCTAGCTAGATTAGGAAGTTAAATAAAACCTTTTAGCTACTTGGATCAAGTTAGTATTTAGTGCCTACTATTTATAATTTTCAAAATGTTTCTCTAATTTCTTTTAAAAAATGCAATGAAAATTTACTGAGTACCCTAGTATATTCCAGGTGGTAGGGATAAAAAATAAATGTTAGAACCCCAGTCTTCCAGGAACCTGAAATAATTTTGATTTGGGTTGAATTTTTTCCTCTTTTAAATATAAATTATATGTCCATAATAATAAAATTTCTTAGCTCAAGCACACAGGTGAGATGGACAAAATACTAACAATTTTCATATCTATTGATATTTATCGGTGTATAATGTACATATTTCTCTTGCTATCTGTGTGTATATATATGTATGTGCATATGAATATATACATGTTTCTATATATCACTGTGATTGGAAAAATGAAGGCAATTAATATTTATAGAAATATACATACATATTTTTGAAAACATGTAGTTATATTTAGATCTGATTCTTCAATTTTTTTAGATTTTTTAAATTTAAATTTATTTTTATTAAAGATATTATTTGAGTTTTACATTTTTCCCCCAATCTTGCTTCCCTCCACCCTTCCCCCCACAGAAAACACTCTGTCAGTCTTTACTTTGTTTCCATGTTGTACCTTGTTCCAAATTGGGTGCGATGAGAGAGAAATCATATCCTTAAAGAGAAGAGAATTCTAATAGGTAACAAGATCAGACAATAAGCTGTTTTTTTTTCTAAATTAAAGGGAATACTCCTTGCACTTTGTTCAAACTCCACAGCTCCTTATCTGGATACAGATGGTACTCTCCTTTGCAGACAGCCCAAAATTGTTCCCGATTGTTGCCCTGATGGAATGAGCAAGTCCTTCAAGGTTGAGCATCACTCCCATGTTGCTGTTAGGGTGTACTGTGTTTTTCTGGTTCAGCTCATCTCACTCAGCATCAGTTCATGCAAATCCCTCCAGGTTTCCCTGAAATCCCATCCCTCCTGGTTTCTAATAGAACAATAGTGTTCCATGACATACATATACCACAGTTTGCTAAGCCATTCCCCAACTGAAGGACATTTACTGGATTTCCAGTTCTTTGCCACCACAAACAGGGCTGCTATAAATATTTTTATACAAGTAATGCTTTTGCCCTTTTTCCTCATCTCTTCAGGGTATAGACCCAGTAGTGGAATTGCTGGGTCAAAGGGTATGCACATTTTTGTTGCCCTTTGGGCATAGTTCCAAATAGCTCTCCAGAAGGGTTGGATGAGTTCGCAGCTCCACCAACAGTGTAATAGTGGCCCAGATTTCCCACATCCCTTCCAACAATGACCATTATCCTTCCCGGTCATACTGGCCGATCTGAGAGGTGTGAGGTGGTACCTGAGAGAAGATTTAATTTATATTTCTCTAATAATTAATGATTTAGAGCATTTTTTCATATGGCTATAGATTACTTTGATCTCTTCATCTGTAAATTCCCTTTGTATAGCCTTTGACCATTTGTCAATTGGGGAAATGGCTTTTTGTTTTTAAAAATATGTCTCACTTCTCTATATATTTTAGAAATGAGTCCTTTGTCAGATTCATTAGTTGTAAAGGTTGTTTCCCAATTTACTACATTTCTTTTGATGTTGGTTACATGGTTTTATCTGTGCAAAAGCTTTTTAATTTAATGTAATCGAAATCATCTAATTGGTTTTTGGTGATATTCTCCACCTCTTCCTTAGTCATAAACTGTTCCCCTTTCCATATATCTGACAGGTAGACTAGTCCTTGATCTTCTAATTTGCTTATAGTATTGTTTTTTATGTCTATGTCCTGTAACCATTTGGATCTTCTCTTGGTAAAGGGTGTGAGGTGTTGGTCTAATCTAAGTTTCTTCCATACTAACTTCCAATTTTCCCAGCAATTTTTATCAAAGAGGGAATTTTATCCCAATGGCCAGACTCTTTGGGTTTATCAAACAGCAGATTACTATAATCATCTCCTGCTTTTACAACTAGTATATTCCACTGGTCCACCACTCTATTTCTTAGCCAATACCAAACAGTTTTGATGACTGATGCTTTATAATACAATTTTAGATAGGGTACGGCTAAACCCCCTTTTGCACATTTTTTCATTAAGCTCCTGGCAATTTTTTTGTACATATGAATTTACTTACAATTTTTTCTAAATCATTAAAGTAATTTTTTTGGAATTTTGATTGGTAGGGCACTAAACAGATAGTTTAGTTTTGGTAGAATTGTCATTTTTGTTATATTAGCTCTACCTATCCATGAGCAGTTGATATTTGCCCAGTTATTTAAATCCACTTTAAATTGTTTTCAAAAAGATACTGAGTCTGTCTTGGCAAATAGACTCCCAAATATTTTATATTGTCTGAGGTTACTTTGAATGAGATTTCTCTTTCTAGCTCCTCCTGCTGTTTCTTGCTAGACATATATAGGAAAGTTGAGGATTTATGAGGGTTTATTTTATAACCTGCAACTTTCCTAAAATTGCTAATTGTTTCCAGTAGTTTTTTAGGCGATTTCTTGGGATTCTGTAGGTAAACCATCATGTCATCTGCAAAGAGTGAGAGTTTTGTCTCTTCCTTCCCAATTCTAATTCCTTCGATTTCTTTTTCTTCTCTGATTGCTGATGCTAATATTTCTAATACAATATTGAATAGTAGTGGTGATAATGGGCACCATTGTTTCACCCCTGATCTTATTTGGAATGCCTCTAGCATCTCCTCATTGAATATAATGCTTGTTGATGGTTTCAGATAGATATTGCTAATTATTTTAAGGAACATTCCATTTATTCCTACACTCACTAGAGTTTTTAATAGGAATGGATGCTGTATTTTGTCAAAAGCTTTTTCAGCATCTATTGATATGATCATATGATTTCTGATTGGTTTGTTGTTGATATAATTGAGTATACTAACAGTTTTTCTAATATTGAACCAACCCTGCATTCCTGGAATAAATTCTACTTGATCATAATGTATTATCCTAGTGATAACTTCTTGTAATCGTTTTGCTAAGATTTTTTTTTTTTTAGGATTTTTGCATCTATATTCATCAGGGAGATAGGTCTATAATTTTCTTTCTCTGTTTTAACTCTTCCTGGTTTAGGTATCAGCACCATATTGGTTTCATAGAAACAGTTAGGCAGAGTTCCATCTTTCCCTATTTTTCCAACGAGTTTATATAGGATTGGAACCAATTGTTCCTGAAATGTTGGGAAGTATTCACTTGTGAATCCTTCAGGCCCTGGAGATTTTATTTTTAGGGAGTTCAGTACTGGCTTGTTGAATTTCTTTTTCTGAGATAGGGTTCTTTGGGTATTAAATCTCTTCTTCATTTACTCTTGGCAACTTATATTTTTGTAAATATTCATCCATTTCACTTAGATTATCAAATTTATTGGCATAGAGTTGGGCAAAATTATTTCGAATTATTACTTTACTTTCCTCCTCATTGGTGGTGAGTTCACCTTTTTCATTTATGATACTAGCAATTTGGTTTTCTTCTTTCTTTTGTTAATCAAATTGACCAGAGGTTTATCAATTTTATTGGTTTTTTTCATAATACCAACTTTTGGTTTTATTTATTAATTCAATAGTTTTTTGCTTTCAATTTTATTAATTTCTCCTTTAATTTTTAGTATTTCAAATTTGTTTCTAAATTGGTAATTTTTGATTTGTTCTTTCTCTAACTTTTATAGTTGCATGTTTAGTTTATGGATTTTCTCTTTCTCCAATTTATTCATATAAGCATTTAGAGCTATAATATATCCCCTGAGAGTTGCTTTGAATGAATCCCATAGGTTTTGGTATGTTGTTTCATTATTATCATTATCTAGAATAAAATGGTTAATCCTTTCTATAATTTGTTTTTTGGTCCACTCATTTTTTAAAATGAGTTTATTCAGTTTCCAATTTGCTCTGGGTCTATATCTCCTTGGCCCAGTATTGCATATGACTTTTATTGCATTGTGATTTGAGAAAGATGTATTCACTATTTCTGCCTTTCTGCAGTTGATCTTTAAGTTTTTATGTCCTAGTACATGGTCAATTTTTGTATAAGTTTCATGTACTGCAGAGAAAACGGTATATTCCTTTCTATCCCCATTCAGTTTCCTCCATAAGTCTACCATATCTAATTTTTCTAACAATCTATTTACCTCCCTAATTTCTTTCTTGTTTGTTTTATGATTCGAATTATCTAGATCTAAGAGAGGGAGATTAAGGTCTCCCACTAGTAGAGTTTTGCTGTCTATGTCTTCCTGTAATTCTTTCAGTTTCTCCTCTAAGAATTTGGGTGCTGTCCCATGGGGGTGCATATATATTCAATATTGAAATGAATTTATTGCCTATGGTAACTTTTAGGAGGATAAAATTTCCTTCCTCATCTCTTTTAATGCTATCTATTTTTGCTGCTGCTTTGTCTGAAATAAGGACTGCTACACCTGCTTTTTTAATTCAGCTGAAGCAAAATATATTTTGCTCCAACCTTTTTCCTTTACTATATATGAATCTCTCTGCTTCAAATGTGTTTCTTGTAAGCATCATATTGTAGGATTCTGGTTTTTAATCCACTATGCTATTTGCTTACGTTTTAAGGGAGAGTTCATCCCATTCACATTCAAGGTTATGATTACTAATTCTTTATTGCCCTCTGTGCTATCTTCCCTCTGTTTGTATTTTTCCCCCTTTCCCCCCCTTTTATCCATATTCCCCAGTATTTTCTTTTTGAATACCACCCCCTTCAGTGTGTTTGCCCTCCTATATAACACCCTCCCCTTTCTTTCCCCTTTCCCTGTTCCTTTCCCTTCCTTTTTTTATTTCCCCTTATTTCCTCCATTCCCATTCCCTTTCTCTGTCCCCTCTCCCCTTTTCCCCTTTTACTTCTTGAAAGGTTAAATGTTTTATAAGTTAATTGAGTATGTGTAGGTTGACTTTAAGCCAAGTCTGATGAGAAGAAGATTCAGGTGTTTCTCCTCTACTCCCTTCTTCCCCTCTATTACTATAGGTTTTTTGTACCTCTTAGTGTAATGAGATTTGTACCATTCAATCCCCTCTCTCCTCCCATCTTTTTCCTGTACCCCTTTTTAGGCAGGTAGTGTATTTTTTTTAGATCTTTGTATCTAAGTCATAGAAAATTATGAGTGTCTGTCCCTTCTAGTTCAGTATATTCTGTTGAATAGAGTCAAAATTCCTGAGAGTTATTAGAGTCTTTCTCCCCAGTGGAGTTCAAGCCAGTTACATCCCATTAGATATCAGTCTCATGGATAGGTCATGGATGTCCATCAATTCTGGCTAGGTATATTCTCTCTGTTAGAGTTACATTTCTCAGGATTTATGAGAGTCTCTACCCCCCCCCCCATGCTGGGATATAGTGAGTTTCAACTTGCTGGATTGCATGTTTTTTTCCTTTTACCGCCCCCCACCCTTTTTATTTACCTTGTCATATGTCTCTTGAACCTCCTGTTTGATATCCAAATTTTCTGTTTTGCTCTGGTCTTTTCATCAGAAATTTTGGAATTCTTCCATTGTGTTAAATGTCCATCTTTTCCCTGGAAGAGAAGGCTCAAGTTTGCAGGAAAGTAGATTCTTGGCTGCATTCCAAGCTTCCGTGCTCTTCGAAATATCTCGTTCCAGGCCCTTCAATTCCTTAAAGTTGATGCAGCCAGGTCCTGCATGATCCTTACTGTGTCTCCTTGATATTTAAATTGTTTCTTTCTGGCTGATTGCAGGATTTTCTCTTTTATCTGATAGTTCTGGAGTTTGGCCACAACATTCCTTGGTGTTTTCATTTTAGCATCTTTTTTCTGGTGGGGATCAATGCACTCTTTCAATAACTACTTTGCCCTCTGATTTGATGATGTCAGTGCAGTTTTCCATGACTTGATCCTGTAATATTAAGTCCAGGCTTCTTTTCTCTTAAATGTTTTCAGGAAGTCCTATAATTTTCAGGTTCCCCCTGCTCGATCTATTCTCGAGGTCAGTGGTTTTGTTGATGAGGTATTTCACATTCGCTTCTATTTTCTCAATTTTTTGATTTTGTTTAACTGACTCTTGCTGTCTCGTGGAGTCATTAGTTTATGTAGACTCCATTATTTTTTGGGGGGAGGAGTTTTCTTCATTAACCTTTTCCAATTGTTCAATTCTACTTTTGAAAGAGCTTTCCATTTGACCAATTGAGGATCTGAGAGAATTATTCTCATTTTGTAATTGTCCAATTGATGATCTGAGAGATTTATTCTCCTTTTGTGTTTGTCCAATTCTACTTTCTAAGGTTTTGTTTTCTTGTTGCAAGGTGTTAATTGTCTCCCCTAAATTTTCCAGTTGATTTTTAAAGGGCTTCCTTATTTCTTCAAGGAAGTCTTTCTGTGCTCAAGACCAGATTGTATTATCCTCAGATGTTCCAGGTCTTTCTGGGTTGGGGTCTTTCCCTTCCAGGAAGTTTTCTATGGATCCACCTTTCCGCTGACCCTTCTTCATTATGCTAAGTCCTTGAGTTGCATGGGGCTGGTTCACATGGGCTTGGGATCTCTAAAGGCTTTACTGAGTGCAGTTTCTCTGGCTGGCCAGTAGGAGGTGCTGGTTGCCCTCTCTGGGGTGTCTATTACCTTGGTTGCCAGGCCTTCTCCCTTTGCTTGAGGGAGGGAATTGGAGCTATTGAATTCTTTTGCCTTCAATAAATGGTGGGCTTTACCCTGGCCTGAGGTCATTCCTCAGCTGGACTGGTTCTTCTGCTCACACACCTAGGCCTGAGGCAGAAGTAGTTTGCCTTTGTTTGGGAAGAGGCCTCTGTGCAATGGAGGCATGCCCTCAGAGTTTCTCAGACCCAGGGAGCCTAGGGATGGTGTCTGCATCTCTCCTGCACCAGAACTCTTCCCCCAGCCTGGTCTCCGAGCTCCAGGGGGACAGCACCAACACCAAGGCCTCTGCTTCCCTGCAGACCCAAGCCCCTTTCGTCCAGCCCCACCACTGATCCAGCAGGTCCAGCTCTCTGGCCCTCAGACTCCCAGTTAGAATTCAGCTGTTAATCTGGCTGATCTGGGGCTGATCCTCCCTCTGAGCCCAGACTCATCCGCCTGAATTCAGCCAAAGCTGCCGCGGGAGACAAATCCTGAGGTAGATGTTCTTTCTCCTGGATTTTTTTTCTGGATTTTGTGGGTTGGATTTCTTTTAAGAGGTTTCTTTCATGTGATAGATGGGGAAGAGTTCAGGAGGCTTTAGAACTGTGCCTGTCTTCTCTCTGCCATCTTTGCCGGAAGTCCTTCAATCTTTATATACAAAAATAATAGCTAATATTCCTTTCTCCAAAGTCACTCATATCTGTATTTTATCCAGAAATGCATTTTTTTCCCAAAGGAGTTTATAAAAATCTTCTACCATAAGAGAGTTTTATACTTATTTTGAATATCATAGCGAGTTCTCTGGAACCATTTATGCAAAAGAAGTGTTCAAAGGATATAAACAAATGTATCATTAGAGGAAAAAAATGAACTGGATCCAGTTGGCATTTTTGGCATTGATAAAATATGAAGACAACTCAAAAAACTTATTATATTAATATATCTTTTGGTATATTTGTAAGAAAAAAGTTACAAAAGATATTCATTATTAGAAGAAAGCTTCAGAAATTTATTGAAATATTTTGGTTAAAAATTAATATTATGATAACAGAATAATCTGGTTGACTATTTCATTGATATACCAGATATAGTAAATGGATTTTCCTATTCTATAATTGTCCTAAGTTCTATAATTTTGTCATTAAGTAAAGCTTAAAGAACAGCAACAACAACAAAATTAGTAAAAAGTGAGAAGATTGGATTGAGATGATGGAATATGGAACTGAAACAGCTCAATCCTACCACCTTATACAAATAAAAGATGTTGATCATGAAAAATGGATAATGATGAAAGGGCATTGACAAAATTACAGTAATAGCATGTAAAAGTTCACTTCATGTAAATCAATTGTTGTGATGAAAATAAAAGAGCAGAAGTAAGTATGTGGCCATGAAACATTTGACATACTTACCATGCAGAGACTACTGGCAAACAAATCAAATGCTACTTTAAAATATGAACTTATTTGTAAATCTTAGAAAAAAGAATGGTAAAACATTATGAAGAGTAAGAAATGTTGGTTAGAACATGCTTACAGAAAGCAGATAATCAATTAAAAAATTCATCCTGAAGAAAATTGGGAATAAAAATAGAAGTGAGGAAGAAAGAAGGAAAAAATGGTGAGAAGGGCTGAAAATATTTATAATGAAATGTTCACTACAAGTGAAAGTAGAAACACAGCAGACTTTCTTTTTTCCAGTCAATAAACACTTATTACATATATTCTCTGTGGTAGACACTGCACTAAGTTCTGTGGATACAAAATATAATGGTAAAAGATAATCCCTGTCCCCAGGGAATTCACAATCTAATTGAGGCTACAGTGGTGGGATAACAAAGCAAACACATATGTATAAAAAAAGTATATAGATAGAATAAGCAGGAAAGAACAGAAAAGTTTCCTGTAGAAGGTAAGATTTTAATTGAGATTTGATAGAAACCAGGAGGTGATGATGAGAAGGGAGAGCATTCCAGGTATGGGAACAGACAATTAAAAATCCCAGAGTCAAGAGATGGAGTGTCCTATTAGGGCAACAACAAGGAGACCAGAATTCAAGAATTGGTGGTTTGTTGGTTGGTTTTTGTTCTTTGTTATTGAAGGAGATCAAAATGACATTGCTCTGTTTGAGGCAACTTACAGTGTGTCCAACTGTGACTGATCAGACCAACATATGTTCAGAATGCTCTAACACAAGTCGGGCAAAAATAGTCCATGTAAACATCTGGAGGGAGTGGGCACCCAAAACTTAAGTATGTTATGTTTCCTTTGAGCTGCTTCAATTCAACCTTCTTCATAGAGCACACACCCTCACTGATGAGGGCACAGCATTCTGGGTGGTCCTGTGCCAGTGTCTCCCTAAGAGAGACCTTCAGAGTGACCTGATATCACTTCTGGCACCCTTGTGAATGGTGAGTGCTCCATAAAATAATCTTTTTTTGCAAGCCTATGTTTAGAATTCCAACAACGTGCCCAGTCTATTGAGTTGCATTCTCTGTAATAACATATGAATTTTCAATTTAGCTTAAGAAAGGAGCTCAGTGTCTGATGTCATCTCACCTAGGTGATCTTCAGAATCTTCTTAAGATTATTTAAATGGAAGTGATTCAGTTTCCTGACATGGCACTGATGGACTGTCTAGGTTTCACAGGCATATAGCAATGAGATCAACAAAATTGTAAACCTTTGGTGGGAAAGTCAGTCAAATACCTCTTCTTTCCCACGCTAATTTTTTTTTAGGTTTTTAAAAGGCAATGGGATGAATTGTCTTGCCTAAGGTCACATAGCTAGGAAATTATTAAGTGTCTGAGGCTAGATTTGAACAGGTCCTCCTGAATCCAGAGCTGGTGCTTTATCCACTTCACCATCTAGCTGCCCCTTGTCTTTCATACTTTCTTTCAGAAACTCCCAAATACTGAGCTCTGGTAATGCATGTGTCAACTTCATTGTCAGTGTGTATCTCCCTGGAAAGTGTTATCTACCTAGTATCACATTATGCCCAGTGTTCTTTCCCCTTCACCAAATTATATAAAGAAGGAGTAAAGATAGTGACTAGGAAGAACACCAGTCTCACAAGAGTCTTGGATATGCCTGCATAAATGGTTGTAAAGAAAACAGAGGCAGCTGGAAAAAAGGTAGAATCAAGGAAGTATATATATATATATATATATATATATATATATATATATATATATTGCAAATTCATGGAGGAGACAACATGATTGTTCTATCTAAATGAAAGAAAGATGCCAGTTGCAGGAAAAATATTAGATGTTTTTATTAATCAAACAAGTATGCAATTATACATTAAATATGAATAACCTGTCTCTCTCTCCTCTCTCTCTTAATATATATATATATATATACATATATATATATATATATATATCATATGGAATCATTGATGTACTTTTAAAAACATTCTTGATAAGAACAATAATGTTAACATGCAGACAATAGGTAGAAATTTTCTGCAGAATAACATATTTTTTATTATCACAAAGTGAACAAAAATATAAATTATACCACATCCTATTGTGCTTACTCTTTTTTAATAAGTATTTGATCTTTCAAGGTAAAACATTGTCTTAAAAATTCCATACCAACAAGTAATCACTCATCTATATACCATAATTACTCAAAAAAGTTTGGAAAAAATAAATCTTAAATGCAATGTCAAGAAAAAGTGAGGAAAATACCTAGAATATTGTGTAAATTCTCCAAGCTGACTTAGGAGGATATAGAAAAGAGTTTCATAGGATGAGCAGGATAGTTTTTAGCCAAGAATCTTAAAGAGAATATCAGTATTGATGAGATCACTGACTCGGTATTAAATTTTACCAACAATACTACCCAAAGTTTTCTTTAAAAATTGTCATTTATGGAATTCCTGCCAAGATGGTGGAGAGAAGATAGGCACTGTGCTAAGGTCTCCTGGTTTCCACTAAAAAATAACATGAAATAAACTTCTTAACAGAATTTTGATCAGCAAACTCCAAAAAAGAAGCTAGGAGAAGAACATCTACCAAAAGTTCTGTCTCAAGGGACTATGGGCGAACCAGGAGTGTCAAGCAGAGAGCCAGTAGGGGCAAGATGAAGCTAGAGAATTGGTCTTAGCCATGGAGGTTTTGGTGAGTGGTGGGTTCAAGGATGAACTTTAGTCACAGAACCTTTGGCTAGGGAAGTGGAAGTCTGGTGAGTCCTAGCTGGACTGGAGGATGAGTTCCAACATTGAGTTCCAGAGCACTGATGGACATCAATCTGCTGGACTCACAAGTCATGAGCACTCCCTCCATCCCCTCAAACTAAGGTGTGAGCATCAGAGCTACCTCAGATGAAAGGGAGATTAATTACCTCCCCCCAGTACCCAGCCCACATTTTTCAAGGACAATTCAGAACCTGCTGCTGCCCCTTACCTCCTCCAGGCATAGGGAGAGGACCTCAAACACTCCAGAGAAAGCAACCAGCACTCCTACTGGCCAGCCCACTTTGAATTAGTAAGTCAAGTGAACAAAGTCTCTAGGGTTTTCAAAAGCAAACCTCTGAGAGTCAGGCCCTCCTCCTAAAATAAGATCCTAGGAAAATGAAGAAAGGCGATAGGAGAGGGGGCCCATTGATAATTATTTGAAAATACAGATCTTAACACAGAGAGATCTAGAACTCCCCAGAAAAATATTAATTGGTCTCCAGCCCAGAAAGACTTCCTTGAAGAAATCAGGAAGGAGTTTAAAAATCAACTGCAAAAATTGGGAAAAGAAACTCAAGAGAAAATGAATACCTTGCAAGAGAAAATTAACATCACATAACAAGAAAACAAATCCTTGGAAAATATAATTAGAAAAATTAAAAAATGAGAACAATTATTTTAGCTCCTCAATTAGGCAATTGCAAAAAATAATATAATTCTCTCAAATTTTCAATTGGAGAAATGGAAAAAGAAATTCATTCTCTCAAAACTACACTTGGGCAAATGGAAAACTCCATCAAAAATAGAATTGACCAGTTGGAAAATGAGTTGCAAAAGGTAAATGAAGAAAATACTTCTCTAAAAAAAAAAGAATCAAATCTGTGGAAATTAATGACTTCATGAAAAAATAAGAATCTGTTAAGCAAAACCAAAAGATTGAAAAAAAAAATAGAAGAAAATGTAAAATAACTTATCAACAAAAACACTGACCTTGAGAACAGATTGAGAAGAGACAACTTAAAGATTATCGGTGTTCCTGAAAACATTGAAGAGAAATCAAGCCTGGGCTTAACATTACAGGATTTAATGATGGACAAATGCCCTGATATCAGGGAACCAGAGGACAAAATAGTAATTGAAAGAATACATGGATCTCCTCTGGAAAAGGATCTTAAAATGAAAACAATAAGTAATACTGGTCAATTTTCAGAACTAACAAATAAAAAAAGAAAATCCAGTAGGCAGCCAAAAACAAATAATTTAAATAACAAGGAGTCACAGTGAGGATTATGTATGATTTAGCTGCCTCAACATTAAGGGACAGAAGGGCCTGGAATGAGATATTCTGAAAAGCAAGGGAGTGTGATGTACTATATGGCAAAACTGAGCCTTCTCTTCTAGGGGGAAAGGATGGACGTTTAATGAAATGGGAGACTTCCAACAATTCCTGAAGAAAGGGCCAGAGCTAAATAGAAATTTTGGACATCAAACAGGAGAATCAAGAGACACATGGAAAGGTTAAAAGAAAGAAAAAGAAAAACTGCTATACAATAAGATGAAAATGACTATATCTGTAACTGGAAGAAATATCATTAGTCTTGACATTTGTAACTCTATTAGAGAGAATATACTTAGATAGAGGTGATGGACACTCATTACTTTTTTATGACTCACATTGAATGATTTAGAAAAAATACCTCCTTAAAAAGGGGAGAGTAGGAAACAGGAGGATGGAGGAGACTGAATGGGGTAAATCTTATTACATTAAGAGGTACAAAGGACCTCTTGCAATAGGGAGGAAGAAGGGAGGATGTGAAAACTTCCTGAATCTTTCTCTCATCAGATTTGGTTTAAAGTTCAAATACATAAACTCAGTTAAGTTAAGAAATTTATCTTACCTTTCAAGTATTAAAGGGGGGAAAGGGGAAGGAGGGGAGGAAAAGAGTAACTTACAGAAGGAAGGGAAGGTAGCAGGGGCAAAGGGAAAGGGGAAAGAAAGGGGAGGGGCTTGAATAGAGGAGGGCAAACACACTGAAGGGATTGGTATTCAGAAAGAAAATACTGGGGAATATGGATAAAGTGAAAAAAGGGGGAAAGACAAACAGTGGGAAGATAACATGGAGGGCAATAAAAATGATTAATTATGACTTTGAATAGGAATGAAATGAGTTCTCCCTTATTACCTAAGTGAATAGCAGAGTGGATTAAAAGCAATAATCCTACACTATATTGCTTACAAGAAACTAATTTGATGTAGAGAAATACATATGAATTAAAGGGATAGCAATCCTTATGTCAGACAAAGCAGCTGCAAAAATAGATATAGTTAAAAGAGATAAGGAAAGAAACTATATCCTCCTACAAGTTACCACAGACAATAAAGTAATTTCACTACTAAATATGTATGCACCCAATGGTATAGTATCCTATTTCTTAGAGTAGAAGTCAATGGAGTTACAGGAAGTCATAGACAGCAAAACTCTACTAGTGGGATACCTCAACCTCCAGCTCTCACATTTAGTTAAATCTAAGCACAAAATAAACAAGAAGGAAGCTAAGGAGGTAAACAGATTTTTAGAAAACCTAAACATTATAGACTTATGGTGAAAATTAAGTGGGGATGGAAAGAAATATACTTATTTTTTTTTTCTGAAGTACATGGCACTGACCCAAAAATTGACCATGTATTAGGGCATAAAAAGCTAATAATCAATTGCAGAAAGGCAGAAATAGTGAATACATATTTTTCAGATCATAATACAATAAAAATCACATGCAATATTGGTCCAGGGAAATATAGAACAAAACCTAATTGGAGACTAAATAACTTCATTTTAAAGAATTAATGGATCAAACAAGAAATTATGCAAAGAATTAATTATTTCATTCTAGATTTTGACAATAATGAGCCTACATACTGAAACCAATGGGATACACTCATGGTAGCTGTCAGGGGGTATATTTTTATACCATTAAATGCTTACTTGAATAAATTAGAGGAAGAGGAAATCAATGAACTAAATATGCAACTAAAAAATTAGAGACAGAACAAATTAAAAACCCTTAATTATATACTAAATTAGAAATTCTAAAAATTAAAGAAGAAATTAATAAAATTAAAAGCAAGAAAACTATTGAACTAATAAATAATAAATTATGAAAAAACCAACAAATATGATAAACTTCTGATCAATATGATTAAAAAAAAGAAGAAAACAAAATGGCTAGTATCTAAGGTGAAACCTTAGAGACTTTGCTCACCAATGAGGAAGAAATTAAAGTAATAATTTGGTATTATTTTGCCCAACTCTATGCCAATAAATCTGATAATCTAAGTGAAATGGATGAATATTTAGAAAAATATAGGATGTTCAGGTTAAATGAAGAGGAAAGTACATACCTATATAACACTTTCTCAGAAAAAGAAATTCATCAATCTATTATTGAACTCCCTAAGAAAAAATCTCCAGAGTCTGATAGATTCACAAGTGAACTCTATCAAACATTTAAGGAACAATTAATTCCAATTCTATATAACTTTTTTTGGAAAATAGGTGACGATGGAATTCTGCTTATCTCTTTCTATGACACCAACATGGTGTCATATTTCCTGGTGTTTTCCTGGGAAGAGTTAAAACAGAGAAAGAAATTTATAGACCTATGTCCCTGATGAATACAGATGTAAAAATCATAAATAAAATGTTAGCAAAATGACTACAACAAGTTATCACTAGGATAATACATTATGACCAAGTAGGATTTATCCCAGGAATGAAGAGTTGGTTCAGTATTAGAACAACTGCCAGTATAATTTATTATATCAATAACAAACCTATCACAAATCACATGATTATATCAATAGATGCTGAAAAAGTGTTTTACAAAATACGGCACCCATTCTTACTAAAAACCATTAGAGAGCATAGGAATAAATGGATTCCTCCTCAGAATAATAAACAGTATCTATCTGAAACCATCAATAAGATTATATGCAATGGGGATAGACTAGAAACATTCTCAATAAGTTCAGGGTGAAACAAGGATGCCCATTAACACCACTATTATCCAATATAATTCAATATTGTATTAGACATGTTAGCTTCAGCAATAAGAGAAGAAAAAAAGAAATTGAAGGAATTAGAATTGTGAAGGAAGAGAGAAAACTCTCACTGTTTGCAGATGACATGATGGTATACCTAGTGAATCCCCCCCAAAATAATCTAAAACAACTACCAGGAATATAGATATAGATATAGATATAGATATAGATATAGATATAGATATGTATATATATGACTCACAAGATTCAGCAGAAACCACATTCAAAGCACCTTTAGACAATATAAAATACCTGGGAGTATTACAAAACTCTTCTCACATAAATAAAATCAGATTTAAATACCTGGGCAAACATCAACTGCTCATAGATAGGACAAGCTAATATAATAAAAATGACAATTCTACTAAAACTAAATTACCTGTTTAATGCCCTAGCAATCAAAATTCCCCCCCAAAATACTTTAATGAGTTAGAAAAAGTTGTAAGTAAATTAATATGGACCCATAAAAAGTCAAGAATTTCCAGGGATTCTATGAAAAAAAAATTGCAAAAGAGATGGCTAGTCTTACCAAATCTAAAATTATATTATAAAGTATCAGTCAAGAAAACTTTCTGGTATTGGCTAAGAAATAGAGTGGTGGATCACTGGAATAGATCAGATATAGTAACCGGAAATGATCATAGTAATCTTCAGTTTGATAAGCCCAAATAGTCTAGCTATTGGGATAAAAACTCTGTCTTCGATAAAGACTGTTGTGAAAAATGGAAGTTAGTATGCAAGAAACTTGGATTTGACCAACATCTCACACTTTATATCAATTTAAGATAAAAATGAATATAGTTTTTAGACATAAGAACAATATTTTAAGCAAATTAGGAGATCAAGGAATAGTTTACCTGTCAGATCTATGGAAAGGGAAATAGTTTATGACCAAGGAGGAGATGGAGAACAACATTAAAAGCAAACTAGACAATTTTGATTACATTAAATTAAAAAGCTTTTGCACAGACAAAACCACTGTAACCAAAATCAAAAAAAAATGTAGTAAATTGGGGAAGAATTTTTACAACCAATACTTTTGATAAAGGTCTCATTTCTAAAATATATAGAGAACTAAGTCAAATGTAAAAAACAAAGAACAAGCCATTACCCAATTGACAAATGTTCAAAGGATATGCAAATGCAATTTACAGATGAGCAAACCAAAGTGATTCATATTCATTTGAAAAATTGTTCTAAATCACTGCTTATTAAAGAAATGCAAATCAAAGCATCTCTGAGGTACCACCTCATGCATCTCAGACTGGCCAATATGACCAGAAAGGATGATGATCAATGTTGGAAAGGATGTGTGAAATCTGGGAAATTATTACATTGTTGATGGAGCTGTGAACTCATTGAACATTTCTGGAGATAAATTTGGAACTATACCCAAAGGGCAACAAAAATGTACATGCCCTTTGATCCAGCAATACCACTACTGGGTATTTACCTCTAAGACATTATGAAAATAGGTAAAAACATCATGTATAAAAATACTCATTGCAGCCCTGTTTGTGGTGGCAAAGAATTGGAAATTAAATGAATGTCCTTCAATTGGGGAATAGCTTAACAAACTGTGGTATACATATGTGATGGAACACTATTGTTTACTTAGAAACTAGGAGGAATGGGAATTCAGGGAAGTCTGGAAGGATTTGCATGAACTGATGCTCAGTGAGCTGAGTGAAACCAGAAGAACATTGTACACCCTAACAGGAACATGGGGGTGATGATCAACCTTAATGGACTTGCTCATTGCATTAGTGAAACAATTAGGGAAAATTTAGGGCTATCTGCAGTGAAGAATACCATCTGTATCCAGAGAAAGAATTTTGGTGTTTGAAAAAAAGACCAAAGACCTTTAATTTAAAAAAAATGTTATTATCTAATTTTCTAGCTCATACTTTATTTTTTTCCTTAAGGATATGATTTCACTCTCATCACATTCAATTTAAATCAATTCATATCATGGAAAAAATATAAAGACTAACAGATTAGGGTAAAAATTAAAAATAAATATATGAACAATAAAAGTCCTAAAAAATTGTGTTTTATGTCTCTCAAAGCTGTCAATTGCATGTAGATTGATTTTCACATATTTTCCATAACTCCCTTTAAACAGTTTCCTCATTGTCAGAAAGAAACTGCCCTTGAAAATAATTTTATTTGCTCTCAGGATGGATATCTCTCTTTTTCTTTTGGAAGTCCTTATTTTTTATTTAAGAAATCACTTCCCCAAATTTGGTGTTTTCCTGAAAGACCAATGAAAGGGAAAAAAACCAACACATTACAATTTGACATTTCCCCATGAAAGATGACAGAAGTGATTGAAACCTCATATTAATTGTCATATCTTTTGTATTTTATTTCTTTAAAAATTCATAATTTTTCAAACCTGTAATAAATGTTAATATGAAGATGATTTTTATCTAATAGTGCATTGCTTATTTGCATGAAAGGGTTAAACAGCATAAATGTTGAAACTAAGGTATTTTCCATTGTATTGAAATATGTTCTGTGCAAAGCCTATATACAAAGCAAATATTCTCCAAAAGCTCATTTCCACAGAACATCAATTTCACAGAATCCCTACCATGCTCTAGTTCTTTATCCTAAAAACTCATTGAAATCCAAGAATTCACAAATTATAAGCACTTCACCCACTTCAACCCCTACTATCAGAATTTCCAGTTAAGAGACAAGAAAATGCAAAGCCAGATGAGCATGTCTCTTTTCTCTTGAGGCTGAACTTCCATGCTTTCTCTACTATCCTCTGCTATCCTCACTATTGGCTTCTTTGTATAGTTTATCTTTCCCATTATAATGCAAGCTTCTTGAAGGTAAAGCCTGTTGTTATTTCAGGTGGTATCAGATATTAGTATCTAAGACAACCTAAGCTCTTAATAAAAGCTTGTTGACTTATTGCTTGACTAATTGTCCAAGAACTAGCCTAACTACATTCAAGGAGAATGATCTCTTGTTTGTCCAAAGAAACTCCCAAAGATTCATAATTATTTGTCATTTGCTTTCAAAGGAGACCTTGACATCAGGAAGGTGATAGCATGACAAGCACATAAATTGCATTTGAATGAAGGGGTGTTATGCTAAGTCATTAATATCATTTTCTTCCCCTGAATCATCTTGGGTCCAGTGACCAGATATGAATCAAATCAATTGGAAATGACTGTGAATTGGAAGTATTCAGGGTTAAGTGATTTGCCCAAAGTCATACATCTAGTAAGTGTCAAACATTTAAAGGTCAAATTTGAACTCCCATCTTCCTGACTACAAGACCAGTGCTCTATCTATTGCATCACCTAACTACTCCTAACTCAAAAAATCATATAACTTTTAGGGACTTATTATCTGCACTGCTAATAGGAGGAGACACACAGATGAGGTCCTTAGAGTTTTAATATTGTCCAGACTATGACATGCAGTCTTCTTTAAGATCCAATGGCATTAATTTACTGATTTGTATGTGTTGGATAATTCATACAATAGACAAGTGCTGTAGCTCTACCCATGATTAAGAAAATACTGGGGCATATAATATTTATTAAATTGCAATGTTTACAATGATTCCAATTAATGTATAGGTCAATCTTTTTAACTCTGACATTTTACCAATCATATAACAAATTGTGGAATAAATACAATGAAAAGATCTACTAAATAAAATGATAATAACAAAAATGATTCACATAAAATGATGAAAAAAGAAGTGCTGAAATATTTACAACAGCAAAAACAGATAAAGTGATCTTGTAACAAGGAGAGAGAGAGAGAGAGAGAGAAGAGAAATAGTTAGAATGGCATCTTGGAATAATAAACTCCAAAATGTCATTAATGGATGGGAATTCATAATAAAACATTGATAGTAATTGCAGAAAAAAATAAAAAAATGGTTGGAGTCAAGGAGATCAACATCTGTGGACTGAGTGCTTACATCAATGAAATCAAAGATTCTGTAAAATGCAAAGTGTTCTTTGTGAAATTTTCCTTCTCATGGTCTTTGATTACTGGTCTTGGGGTAAGGCATTTGATTCCTGAATTTAATTCATGCATCTGGCAATACCTGGATCACCATGAGCATGTCACTAGGCCTCCCTGATCCTAATGTTCTTCCTCTGTAAGCTAAAGGTACTGAGATATATATATATATATATACATATATATATATATATATATATATATGTATATATATATATATATACATACATACATATATATAGTGTCTATATCATACAGTTATTCAAATAATATAAGTATATCCTTTGTAAACAGTAAATTTATATATAGAAGATCCTGCTTGTCATACTCTATTGTATAAGCCCATTGTGCAGTTTTCAGTAGTCTTTAAAAATAAAGTATATTGATTTTATAGACCATTTACATAATAAACTCATTAAAAAGTATATTTGTGAAGAATGTAAATGTTATATTCATATATATTTCTACTCTAAGATCTTAAGACAGTTTGCTTTTATTAACAAAAGTGAATTTTTGTATCACGTGGGATTTTCTAGATTGTAATGCAAAAGAAAGAATATATTTTCTAAATTTTAATATCAGAAACAAAGAGTAGATCTCAGATAGGATTCTAAATTGAATTAATAAAGAGTAGGAGGCATAGAGTGAATGTTGGGGAGAGGGGGAAAGTTGGAATAAAACATTATTCTGACTAATTTCTCTTAGTCTTCAACTCTTCAAGGTCATTCATTCTTTTTCATTTTGCAAGAGGTCTGCATCTAGATAATCATCACTTTATGTTTATATTGTTGAGATGATTCAGTGCAACAAATTGTAGTAGTATATAAAGTGCTGGATGATTCTTTTTTATTATCAGTGCAACAATATGGGGGTAGTATATAAAGTCCTAGACTTAGAGTTAGGAAGCTCTGAATTAAAAACACAACCCTAAACACTTCTTATCTATGTACCCTTGCACATCATGCAATCACATAATTTCAAAATTACATGATTAAGTTAACATGTGTTGAAAAAACTGATGATGCAGTACAATAGACATTTATGCTAAAAACCCTTTGGCATATAGGTATAGAAGAATCATTTAAATGACATAAAAAGTATCTATTGAAAGTAAAGGCAAGGGGTGGCTATGTGGCTCAGTGGATAGAGCACTGAACCTGGAGTCAGGAGTACCTGAGTTCAAATCTGGCCACTTAATAATTACCTAGCTGTGTGGTCTTGGGCAAGCCACTTAACCCCATTTCCTTTCAAAAACCAAAAAATAAAAAAATAAAAGTAAAGGCAAACACATACAATGGTGATATACAAAAAATTTACCCCAATAAATGTACTCTCCCCTCTATTATTTGTTATATATCTGGAAATACTATTAAGAGCAATATGATGAGAAATAATTAAAGTCACTTAATTTCTCTTTGACTCTTATTTTTCCAACTGTAAAAAGAAGGCATAATAATCACACTGACCTCATAACATAGCTGTGATGATAAAATGAGATACTTGCAAATACAAATTTCACAACCTTCACATTGAAAGTTGTCAAAATTGGCATTATTCATTCCCATTTTCTTCCTCTGATATTAACCAATATTCTGGAATTATACATAAAGTATAAACAAAAACAAACATCGAATTAAAATTCTGAAGAAGAGTTCTTATGCTATCTTGATAACTTTCTGCATGACTTTTATTTATCATATTTGCAGTACTTGGAATGCATTCTTTCATTTAGTTGATCAAACAAATGAAAAATTGCCACTTACTCATGGACAAGTAGTAATCTTTACCAACTACCTACATGCCAGTAATCTAGAATATCTAGTTAAACTTGTATATTCAGTCAGCATTCATTTATTTACTATGTGCCAAGTACAGTGATTAGTGCCAAGGATAAAAAAACAGGCAACATTGGATCCTTAACATCAAGAAAATTACATTTGGATAGAGAAGACTACATGCAAATAATGAGGTAAATAAAAGCTTCTAATATATTCAACAGAAGGAAGCTTGAGGGCAGGAATTAGTAGTTGAATGTATAAGAAAGGTTACCTGCAAAAGTGGATTTTGACTTGAGACTTGAATGAAAGCAAAGAAACTAAGAGGTGGATGTGAAATTAGAGCATGCTAATTTAAAGGTACTAGTCAGTGCAAAAGGATGGGAAAAGAAAATAGACTGTCATAAATGAGGAACAGTTGGTAGAGCTAGAATATAGATTCTGTAGAGAGGAGTAAAATATAAGAAAATGGTAAGCATGGGAAAGGGCCAGATGATAAAGAGCTTTAAGTTCTAAACTTAAATAAGACACAAGGCCTACTTTTACAGAGCTTATATTGTAATAAAGATGATTAAATTATACAAAAATATAAATAAACACTAATGTCATATATTTATATCATAATGTTACCTAATATTATTTCATAAATATAAATATTCACAATATAAAGGTGATTGATATTCCTAATTATTAATGCCTCTCTACATAAACTTAGTTTGTATTTACTTTATTGATATTTAAATTTAGTGACATACTTAGATAACATTTTCTTTAAGAGATTTTTTTTTTCGTTTTTAGTTTTGTTTTGGTTTTTGCAAGGCAATGGATTTAAGTGCCTTTAAGAGATTATTGACAAGGTCTTTTTTTGTGTGTCTTGACACATAATAGACATTGAATAAATACTTCTTGATTGATGACATAAAGAAATATTATTTATTAAGATTTGATGGAATCACCAAAATTTTTTACCATTTGAATATCTAAATTTTGTGTTTTTACATAGAAAAGAACACGGTAGTAACACAGATAGTAACAGATTAACATTAATTTCTTTCTTACCTTAAAGATTTCAAGGAAACACTGATAATAACTAAAACACAATCTGAAATAGACTATATTTTTTGATGAGAATGATTAGAAGTTTGTAATAGAGAAAATGGAGAGAGTAATACTTTAGAAATGTTAATCTTTAGAAATGTTAAAGAGCTGGAGATGAACTACTTACATATCAGTGGGAAGTTATGGTCCCAATAGATTCAGGAGAATTCTGTTGAATTTTGGAAAAAAAACAGTTAACACCTATTTTCTTTAAATTGTTCACCAAAATGCAAAATGCAAATTTCCTATCAGAATTCTTTTATGAGACAAATATATTCTCAACAACTAAGGCAAAAAAAAGATGAAATGCAGAAGAAAGCTATAGACCAATATCATTAATGAATATTAATTTTTTAATTTATATGTACAAGTATTTTTAAGTAACAAAATTTCCTTCCATTACCTCTTCCCACCCCTCTCACCTCAGTGGTGAACAATGAGGTTAGCATTGTATATACTTATTTTTGATAAACACATTTATAGATTAGTCAATTTCTGTATGAGGAATTAGGATTAAGGGGAAAAGATACATAAGCAATAATTCTCATAAAGTGTTCATTAGATTGTGAAGAGTTTTTTTTTATTATTTTGTTTGGTTTGGCTTTCTTCCTTGGGATTGGGATTGGGGTTGGGATTGGGATGGGGATTTAGCCAGTCTAAAACAGTTTTCCTAGCTCTCTGAATTACTGAGAGGAGCTGCTTCCACCAAGTTTGATCATCTCACAATGTTGTTGTTAATATGTACATTGCTCTCTTGGTTCAACTCCCTTCACTCAGCATCAGTTCCTGTAAGTCATTCCATGCTTTTCTAGGGTCTGACCATTTATGGCTTCTTATAAAACAATAATATCCCATAGTATTCATGTACCATAACTTTATTAGCCTTTCTGCATTTGATGGGCAGAATATTAATTCAAAAAAAATAATCCTGCAAAACAACCACAAAAATATATTTAATAAATCATTATGACCAATTTAGATTTCTACTTGGAATGCAAGTATGGCTCAATGCTTTTAAAAAAATCAGTATAATTAATCATTAAAAGTAAATAGATTAAAAATTATAGAATTATCTTAACAGGTACTATAAATTTCATGACAAAGTGCAGCACATTTATGTTAAAACCCTACATCATATAGGAACAAAGGAACCAATTAAATATCTTATAAAGTATCTATTAAAAGCAAAAACAAATTGATGCAATATATATATATATATATATAGGGAGAGAGAGAGAATATATATATATATATATATATATATATATATGTATATGTAGAAATATATAGAAATAAAGCAAGGGTTCTTATTCCCCTCTATTATTTGTTATGTCTCTGGAAATTCTTTTAATAGCAATCCAATAAAAATAAATTAAAAACATATTCATAAGTAAAGAGACAAAGCTATCCTTATTTGCTTATGATAGGATGTTGCTGCTTTCATTCAGTCATTTTAGTTACATTTGAATCTTTGTGCTCCCTATTGGGTTTTTTTTTGTCAAAAATGCTGGAGTGATTTACTATCTCATTCCCTAGTACATTTTGAAAATGAGGAACTGAAGCAGAATTAAATAACTGATTCAGGTTCACATGGCTACCAAATGTGTAAGGCTATATTTGAACACAGAAAGATGAATCTTCCTGATTCCCAGTCCAATGTTCTATTCATGCTCTACCAATTGTGCAACCTAGTTTTTTTGACAATATGATAGTAAACTTACTTGAAAAATCCTAGGAAATAACCAAAGCTTAATTAAGACAATTAATAGATGCAACAAAGTAGCAAGTCACAAAATTGAAACTCAAAATTCAACTCTATTGCCATACAGCAATAACAAAATCTCAGATACAATAATAGAAAGAAAATTTATCTTTCAAACAATTATAAAATGTATATGTATCTAAGGTCACTACTAAAGCACATAAAAGACTAGCATGCATCCATTTGCAAAAAACTTCTTAAAGAAATAAAGAACCATTTCAATAACTGGAAGGAATAGTTAGTGCTCATTGCTGACCTATACCTGAAGTTGTTGATCTTTCTTCTTGAAGAAGATCAAAGTGACACTACTATGTTCCAGTGAAGGTACGGTGTATCTAATTGTGATTATTCAGAGCAATAAGAGTTCCATTGACTCTACCACAAAATAGGCACAAATAGTCTATATGAAAATTTGAATTGGAAATTCCTTTAAATTTGCATATATCACATTTCTTTGGGGCTGCTGCAATTCTGGTTTGTTCATAGAATACAGTAGCTTTCTTTGACGTAGACACAGCATACTGGGTGGTCCTGTGCTCTCACAATCTATTTCAAAGTTCTGAGAGACCTTCAGAATGTCCTTGTATTGGTTGTTCTGATCTCTATTTGAGCACTTGCCCTTTGTGAGTTCTCTATAAAACAGGTTTTTAGGCAAACATATTTGGCATTTGACCAATATGACTGTCCCATCTCTGTTGCATTCTCTGCAATTAGAGTACAGTTGGAACTTTTGTTATTTCAGCATGGGAAAGGACTTCAGGTATTAGCTATCTTATCTTGCTAATTGGTATTCAAAAACAATATGAAATTTTACAAAAGTGACCAAAATGTCCATAATCTTTGAACCAAAGATCTCATTACTGTGGCTTTACCCCAAGTAAATCATTATTTAGAAGAAAGTTCTCTTACATAGCAAAATATTTATAATTACAATTTTTGTGATACAAAAGAATTGGAAATATAATATATGCACAACAATTATAGAAAGATTAAATAAAGTTTTGATACATGACTGTAATAGAATATTAATTGTAATAAATAATGAATGGATATAGATGATGAATATAGATGAATATAGAATAATTGGAAAAATCTACTTGAGGTGATGAAGAGTGAATAAGCAGATCCAAGAAAATAATATACATAATTAGTATAGTATTGTAAATACAAAGAATAGCCACAGCCACACACATCAAAAGAAAACATAGCCAAATTATAAAGGCCAACCATGACCAGAAAAATAGAGATAGGAAAAGACACTTCCAAATCTCATTTTCATGTTTGTAGGAAGTCTATGGTTGTTGCATATTTTACATTTGTCAGATTTGTCACCATATTTATTTGTGGGCTTATTTTTGCCCTCTTTTTCTTTGTTTTTAAGGTATGCATTTTGTTATATATATATATATATATATATATATATATATATTATCTCTCAGATTGCTATTAGAAAAGATATTATTGACCCACCAATATCAACTCTAGACCTATATTCAGAAGAAATAATAAAAAATAGGAAAAGTTGCACTAGTTCCAAAATATTCAAAGTAGTTCTTTTTGTAGTGGCAAAGAATTGGCAATTGAAGAGATTTCCATCAATTGGGGAATGATTGAATGAATAAGTTATGGGATATGAATGTAATGGGATACTACTGTTCTATAGGAAACCTTAAGTGGTCAGGTGACTGTTCACCAGTGAAGGAAGGGTGGAAGGAAATTATGTAACTTAAAAATATGCATATGTATATGAATGAATGTTGAAAAATTTTCATATCATGTAAGTGGAAAAATAAAATATCAATTGAAAAAAGTTAAAAAGAAAAAATATTGAGAAAATCTGAGAATGTTAAAAAAAAGTCATTTTTAAAATTTCAAAGTAAACATTAATGTAGAAGAAACCTACAGAGTATGTTAAAGGGGAGGAGATTAACAATAGGAAGAATGATTAGAAGACTAAGTATTGTGGGTAAGAATTATGGGGACTTTCTCATTCCATCACTGCACCAATCATGCACAATTTAGGGGTATCTGTGATGGAGAATGCTATCTGTATCCGGAGAAAAAATTGTGGAGTTTGAACAAAGAACAAAGACTATTACCTTTAATCAAAAAAAGTTATCATATTATGTAATCTTGCTATCTCTTATATTTTATTTTTTTTTCTTTTTAAGGGCTCCCTCTCAATACATTCAATTTAGATCAATGTATAACATGGAAACAACATAAAGATTAACAGACTGCCTTCTGTGGGGAGGAAGCAAGATTAAGGGAAAATTTTTAAAATTCAAAATAAATAAAATCTTAAAAAAAAGAATTATAGATGTAGTAATGGAAATAGAACAGTGGCACCAGCTTTGGAGTCAGGAGTACCTGGGTTCAAATCCGGTCTCAGACACTTAATAATTACCTAGCTGTGTGGCCTTGAGCAATCCACTTAAACCTATTTGCCTTGCAAAAACCTAAAAAAAAAATCCACCAGAGGGAGTGTGATTTAGTGCGGGATTTCAAGGATGGTGATCTGGGTATCTGGGTTCAAATTCAAATAATTATTTATAGTCTGTTTGACTTTGAACTAACACTTCAATTTCTGCCATTTCAGATTATCCATTTATAAAATAGAAGGAGTTTGAGCAGGTGATCTAAGATTCCTTTTAGCTATAAATCTATGATTCTAATTTTCATTTGGGTTTGCTAATTTTTACATTAAATAAATAAACTCTATAATTGTAAAGGGCCCTAAATGTTGCTTCTGATCAGTTTGCAGATACTTAAATTAACAAAATATATTTCCATAAGTGGGAAATTACATTCACAAGAACACCCACAAAGAAAAAACATTCAGGTCTCAATTATCCACATTTGGCAGGAAAAGGGAATTTATGAATAAGATAGTGTTTTAGAAACTGCTTTAGCTGACATGCTGAATCCTTCCCAATTGTTTCTTCTAGCATCCTTGGAGACCTCTAATCATTTCCCAAAGTTCTGACAACATAGGCAGTGCAATTAACAGTATAAAACATACTTCCTAGTAATTAATAACAATTAATCAAGTCCAAAAATAGATGACTGCTATTTGACAATGGTAGTTATTAAAAACATCATCAAAAAGTATTATTAACACAAATGATGTTAAACAGGAATGATTAGCTAATTATTTTTGCACTAGAATACTTGACTTTGACAATAACCTGTAATAAAAAAAAATCCTGCTAAAATTAGTACCTTTTCAACTTCTTTGCAATTAAAATTTAATGAAGAAAATCTGAGATAACATACTGGCTAAATTGGAATTTGTTAAAATGTAAATGTAGATAGATAGACAGACAGAAATACAGAGGAAGAGAGATATAGTTTATTAAGAAGGTAAGGCACTATGATCAGATCTATACTTGAAGGATATCATTTTGAAAACAGGGTGGAAGATGAATTGCAGAGAGAGACTTAAGACAGGCAGATCAACCAGCTGAAGAGATTCCTTTCAGGAATACAGAACAGCAGCCATTCTTCAATTTATAATCTGAAGCACTGAAGTGTAACCAATTGTACATCAAGTAAGCATCAAAGGAGGGATTTGAACTCATGTCTCCCTGGCTTTGAAATCAGCCATCTAGTCAAAAATTCATCTTGCTTCTTATGTGAATATTTTATAGGTAAATAACATTTATGTGTACATGAAATTTCATCTTATTTTTAGAATTCCTTTTGTAGATACTTGACAAACTTTATTTTTAACAAGTTGTTTTATTTTCCTCTATTCGTACTTGTCCTCATTCTTTATTCTGTTGGCATTTGCCAAAAAACTGATATCCACTCAAACAAAGCCATAAATAATACACAAAGCATGTTTAATTGATAATAGTAGTTTTAAATTCATTGTTTGAAACTCAAAATTTCACCATCTTCTGTTTCTCTTCAATTTACTGTAGTGAAGTAAATAGTCATTTTTCCTGTGGGATATCAGTTAAAAAGTCACCCTTATGCTTTATTATAATATTTTCAAGATGATGTTGCTTGCAATAATTTTGTCAGATTTTGTTTCATTGAAATAGGCAAATCAAGTGATATTCTCCTTTTCATTCTTTTTTGAACAACTAGGACTACTAAATTCAGATCTTTGATTTAGGGAAATTATTTCTTCAAATTACTTCAAAGAAAGATTTAAGAAAATATATCTACACTTATGAATATATGTACCAAATCAAATATATTTTATGTAATATATGTTGCATAATGCATATTAATGCATTTATAGTTAGATAAACAGATACAAATATAAGATAAAAGAAACATTTTAAAATTAAATATATCACATGCAAAAAGACCAAAGAAAAATTTTATGCCCCAAACATTTTTGAGCACAGTTAGCCATTTCATTCTGTAGGTTCTTAATCATTGTCTCAATGGATTAGCAGTTTCTAATGTACTTTTAAGAAGTCAGAAATAGTGGGGCAGCTAGGTGGCGCAGTGGATAAAGCACTGGCCCTGGAGTCAGCAGTACCTGGGTTCAAATCCGGTCTCAAACACTTAATAATTACCTAGTTGTGTGGCCTTGGGCAAGCCACTTAACCCCATTTGCCTTGCAAAAAATAAAAAACCTAAAGAAGTCAGAAATATATATGCATCACATTTGGATGATAACCTTCAAAGAGAAACAATATCATATCCAGACCATTTATTCCAGTCTTTTTCTCTCCAACTACATACTAGAAATTTTACAGGGTCAGCAAGATCTACTGTCATAGATATATAGAGATAGATATAATGTAGTCAGTTTTCATGATTCCTTAAAATTTGGTATTACTCAATTATTTTTTAAAAATTATAATATCCAGAGTCCTGTTGTAAATACAAACTTTACATGAGAAATCATATTATGATTATTGCAATTATACACGATTGCATTAATTATTATTATAATTATCTCATAACTTTCAAAAGACATTGAAAAATTTTGTATAAAGGAGTAACATATTCTAGCTATATATGAGGAAAATTAAATTAACCACTGTGCAAAAGATAAACTGGAGGGAAAAGAGAATGGAATTGGGAAGGCCTATTAAGATCTTTACGATTGCCTAAGTTTATCATAATGAGGACCTATTAAGGATTGGAAATAGAGAGAAAGCTGATAGCTGATATGAAGACTGATATAGAAGTGAAATCAATAAAAATTAATGAGTGGGCATAAAAGGAAAATGGGAGAGAAAAGTTACAGAGCTCCAACACTGGACATTTATCACAAATAAAAATGCAGTGTCAAATTTGAAATCAGTTTGGAACAGAAAATTTTATTCTGTTTATATTAAGTTTGTGGCAGGAATCAGAAAGAGTATGGGGAGTCAAAAAAACTAAAGAAAAAAGAAGGAACAATTAAGCAGGAGAAGTAAGAATTTGTTGGAATTAAACGAAAAGAAGGTGAGTATGACAAAAGAGGATATTTAACAATATAAAATAGTGCAGAGATGCCAAACAGTATGAAGACTGAAAAAAAGACAACAAAATTTGATATTTGGGAAACATTAGGCTTTGAGAAGTATTAAAAAAAAATCATAATTCTAAGGTTAGAATGAGCCATAATACTCAGTTTCAACTCCTTGAATATATAAATGAGAAAACTGAGACTCAGACAAGTAGCTTAACTGCATTCATAAAGAGAGTAGTTTTCAGAGAGAGTATTTGAATCTATGTGCTATGACTCCAATGACAGCTGAAATTTCAGTACAGTAGTGAAGCCATATTATAAGAAATGTAAAAGAGAGTGTGCAATGAGAAAGTAGAATATTGGGTATAAACAACTTTTTGAAATGTCTCACAGTGAAAGGAAAGAAAGAGATAGAAGGTCAAAAGGAACATTTTTGTAGGCAGTTGAGAAAAAAGATAGTGGAAAGGGGAATACTAAAAATGAATGTTAGATGATTAGACAAGAAAGATCCTGATGGAGGTGTAAAGTAAATGAAATCAAACACATAGATGAAGCAAATGGTTTTAATTAGGAAAAGAACTAAGTCTTCTGCTGTGGGCAGACCAAAGGAAAATAATATGTGATGTGGGTAATTTTTTGAGAAAAGATGAGAGGAAGTCTAAGGACCTCTTATTGAACATTTTTAATCCTGTCTGAAAACTAGAAAGCCAAACCATCCACTCTAAATTTGGAATTTTAGCATCCAAATGAGGACTTTAGAAAGAAAAACATTCAGAACAATCAAATATTGATAGAAAATTATAATCAAGCCAAAATACAAATAAGATTATAAAATCAATAGTCTCAAACCACTTGTTTTATGAAGTCTTCCCAGATTCCTAATCCTAACAAGATTATGTTCATAACTAGAACCTCTTAACTATTTGAAGGGAGAGAGAGAGCAGTCTCCTCACCTAGCTCTAGCTAGTAGTACATTCCCAAATGAGAGACAATAATGACAGGGGATTTTTTACTTATAAATGATGTAGATTTCTCTTAATTCAGAATAGTGTTCCCCAATGATTCATCTTGACTAGAATTAGAAACTTATTTTTTTCTTTATGAATTAAGTAAAAATATGTTTGATTTATAAGTGACTGCTTTGCTGGCTGAGCTAAAAATATATTTGGGATGCTGCCTTACCCTTTGAGGAGAAGCTGAAGAACAGAATTGAGTATTGATATAAGGGCACATGAGTAGAATTTGACTGAGAATAATCAGCACAACTTTCTGACATGTCTTTTGGAAGTTGAATCTTTTCTTTTGCTACCTTTGTTTCTGACCTTTCTGGCTGGCCATATGGTGGCAAAAGTGTGAAATGACTCTCTATCTTCAATTCTTCTTCATAAGGGGAAACTAAGTAGTTCTCAATTTCCCTAGTAAGAAACAAATAAAGGGTTACCCATAATATATATATATATATATGCTTATATATGCATATACATATATATATATATATATATATATATACTTTTATTTATCACAAATTGGGGAACAATCAATAGAGAGATTTCCTTTTCTTCCTTTTCCCTTCCTTCCCATCTGTCTTGCTCTTCTTTCATTGGGAAGTCCATGTGTTCTCAAATACATTCAGGTCCTTTTGTTTCCAGGACAAAAGTTATTTTATGGGATTTAGGTTATTGTTAAGAGCTCCATGTTCTCTATTTTGAAAGGTATTTTTGGAAAGATCTAAATACTGATTTTTTTTAATATTTCCACTGGTAGTCTATATTTTCATTTAGTCATTCACATTAAAGTCCACTTAGTCACTTAGTTGTTCATATTAAAACTCCTTTTTTATGAAGCAAAGTTATATATTAAAATTTATAGGCTTCAATCACCTCCCATTTTAACTAGATTTGAAATGGGCACTATATGTCAAAGGTCTTGAAGGTTATTATAGTAGTAATCCATATTTGGAGTTCAAGTAGGATAGGGAAGAGTGATGAATAGTGCAGGAATTTCCTTGCCTAAAGTCCTCTAGGAGATTAAGTAACATTCAGCTTCTACAGGTATGCTTCCTCAACTGTAAGATGGGGGCGGGACTGGATTGCTTATAATAAAGAATATAGCTAATATTAGAACATACCTAATATTAAACTACATGCATGCTTTCATTTATATAAAATCCTGACATCTCTTTAACCTTTGATTCTCCATTCTTTGTGGTTCTTGATCTTTGGTGATTTATAGGTTTATGATGTTTTTTACTATAATACTTACCGACTTGATTGCTTCAGACAATATTAGCTAGATTATTGAAATTTCAGAGACATTTCAATAATATATGAGGTCAACAGGGATACAATATATAAAAATCTAGACTATTTTAAAGAATCCAGATGTAGAGTTAGAAGGAAGATTTGTAATTTAGTGATTTCTGAGGCATTTCAGCATATGTTTGCATTGTTCTCTTGAATTTATATGGGATGAGATAGTCGGTCAAAACAAAAAAAATCTGAACTCAGTGAAAGTGATTTAAAAATGATTGCTTCCTGTCAATCTGATTTATCATTCCATTAATACTTCCTTAGGAAGATAACCTCTCCAGGCTTAGAGAAGAATTATAAAACATGCTTTTTATAAGTGTTATTAAGTTTCATTTTAAATTAATATTTTATTCCATTTTTAGCTATAATCAAGTACATTTTATACTGCATTACACCATGCCTATTATCCAAAGAAAAGTTGCAACCAAGCTATGAAGTTATTTTATATTTATCACTTTAATTTTTTTCCCTTTGTTCTCTCAGACATTACTGTCCATTGATCACTTTTGCCATCTGTATGTTTTAGATAACATAGAGTGATCAGATAATTAATTTTAAAAAGTTAACCTGCATTGTGACTTCTATGCATGACATCCTATGTTGATATATTGTCTAGCAAATCACCCCCTGAAAATCAGAGGAATATTAAAAAGTATGTTTAGATCTGGATGGAATTGTTCTTAGCTAGTTAAATTTGTATTGTTCCAGATTCTGCCAGATTGATCAGTAGTCTTCAGATCATCCATATAAAATAAGAATTTGCATTTAATTAGAATCTTATAATTTATAAAGTATTTTACAGCATGAAAGTAGGTAGCCCAAATAGCATCTTCATTTTCCAGAAAAGGAAATTAAGCATAGGATTAGGATTAAAGATTAAGATTATGGATTTAGATTAAAAAAAGAAAAGTGATTGATTTTGCCTATGTTCATCCAAGTACAAATATGTTTCCATTATATCACATCATGAATTTAGACTACCAGAGTACTTTACAGAGTACAAAATAATATTTAAGTGTTTAACTTGCATCTTCAAATGCTATGAATATCCAATTAAAGGAATTTTCAAAAGATTATAAGTAACAAATGTTAAATATTCTCTTAGAAATTTAGAGCAAAGAGAACCTTACAGAATATCTTGCCCAACCCCGCTCATTAAAAGATGATAAATAAAAGAGCCAAATAAATTAATAGTGCTGGAACTAGAAATTTGACCTATTAAAATATTATTTTAGAAGTTCTATTTAGAATTTATTATTTGGGAAAGCCAAAAATTTTGCATAAATTTCATTACTCTCAAAAATTAGCTTAAATAAGGATCTCAAAGTTTGACCCATTTCCTAAAATTAATTTCCCAGTGCCAGAATGTATTAAGATAAGTGCTGGGATTTCACTATTGAGAAAGCTTCAAATCAACACTTTTGATGTGGGGACAAATGAAAATGGAAGCAAACATCCATTAAAAAATTTTTCAAAAAAGTGAAACACCTGTGTGAGCTGATTCTCCCTCTAGATATCTTTGGATGTTAAAGAATTAAGATGGAATAGAAAACCTGACTGAATAACTTAATCTATGAAAATGTAAAATCTATTATGTATATCCCTTTAAATAATATTAACATGCAGAAATTTACAGGAGGAACAGAATGGAATGGTTTATGCTGATGAACAAAAAAGGAGCAAGCACCTCTTGTCTCATGCTATGATCAAAAGCAGCAAAATACAGTGTTTGACTTCTTTTTCCTTTCATACAGGAATGCCAATGATTTGATGATACAAGGTTTAAAGTTCTGTATTTCTGCAGCTGTGAGAAGCATTAGGAAGTTCAGTTCATTATTAGTCCAGTTTTCCAGCAAACAGATTCAGGTGCCATTCTAAATCGCTGCATGATTTGCTTTCCAAACAGCTATTTGGAAACATAGTACTGGCACAATTTATGCCTCTGCTTTCTTCACCCAAAAAGATACTAATTTTTGCCTGTTTAAACAAAGTGGGAGAACAAAATTTCCTGAATGCAAACAAATAATATTTTAAGAGCAGAAAAGTGTCTTAATTGAATATATTTTTACAAATAAGCATTTTATAAAAATATGATTTATAAATTCTTTTTGAATAAACAAGACAAATATTCTATTATTTGTTCACTTAAGTGACTTGTTTTTCTAATGAATTAATGTTTGAATTACATAAAACTAAATTGAAAAACTGTATCAAAAAGAAAAGAAAAATTCTAAAATTAATATTAATCAAACTCTAATCATATCTGTTTTTATGATTTTTCGCTCTACTGGGAAAAAAAGAAAGAAAAAAGAAACAAGGGAGAAAGGTCAAGGTATAGGAGAAAATGGAAGGAAGCAATGGAGGTAGAGGAGGGAAAAGAAGAAATACAATAATTTATCATGTTAGTTATTGTACATATAAAATGTGTAGCCAGCTTGAAAGTTGTCACCTGCTCTTTTATGGCAAGAAACAGGAAATAATGAGAACATTTTGATCACTGGTAGATTACTTCCAATATTTATAATTAAAATACAATAAATTACTTACAATTACCTTCTCCTACTAACAGCCTCAAAATATGAAGATACTTCCAAAATCTAAAATCATGTCCTTGAATTAGTAAATAAAATGAAGCATACTAATTAATATTTGAGAGGAGTAGTGGTCTTCTTCAGAGTGGGATTATGTGATCATCTTAATTCAGAGAAGTAAAGTTTCTGTTTCCACCAATTTCCAAAATGACTTATAGGAAGGTCATTTAAATATTTATAGGACACAAATGGCAAAGTAAATTATAAAAACATAGCCGTTCTCAATACTCAGAATTCATTTTTTTCAAGACTAAAATAATAAATATAAAAATTAATGTAAATTAAAAATAAATTTTCAAAGCAAATTATTATTAAAGTTAAAATGAGTCAATTATTAAATAATTTTATCCTACTTTGTATTAAACTTTTTTAATTTTAGAAAGGTTTTATTTATTTTGAGTTTTTACAGTTTCCCCATCTTTTACTCCTCCCGCCCCACAGAAGGCAGTTTGTTAGTCTTTATATCATTCCCATAATATGCACTGATCTAAGTTGAATTTGATAAGAGAGAAATCATATTCTTAAGGAAGAAACATATAGTATGAGATATAGCAGAAATACATGAGAATTTAAAAAAAAAATTGAAGGTACATAGAAAGACTTTGGTCTTTGTTCAAACTCCACAATTCTTTCTCAGGATACAGATGGCATTATCCAATGCAGATATACTAAAATTGTGCCTGATTATTGCCCTGTTGGTATGAGCAAATCCATTAAGGTTGATCATTACTCCCATGCTGCTGTTAGGGTATACACTGTTCTTCTGGTTCTGTTCATTTTGCTTAGCATCAGTCCATGCAAATCCTTCCAATTTTCCCTGAATTATCATCCCTCCTGGTTTCTAATAGAACAATAGTGTTCTATCACATACATATACCACAGTTTGTTAAGCCATTCCCCAGCTGATGGACATTCCCTTAGCTCCCATTTCTTTGCTACCACAAACAGAGCTACTATGAATAATTTCATGCAGGTGATGCTTTTACCCTTTTTCATAATATCTTCAGGGTATAGATGCAGTAGTCATATTGCTGGATCAAAGGATATATAAATTTTTGTTGTCTTTTGGGCATAATTCCAAATTGCTCTCCAAAAATGTTGGATGAGTTCACAGCTCCACCAACAATGTATTAATGTCCCAGATCTCCCACATCCCTTCCAACAGTGACCACTGTTCTTTTTAGTGATATTGGCCAGTTTGGGAGGTGTGAGGTGGTACATCAGAGATGCTTTAATTTGCATTTCTCTATTAATTAGTGATTTAGAGCAACGGATCTGTAAATTGCCTTTGCATATCCTTTGACCATTTATCTATTGAAGAATGGCTTGTCTTTTTTTTTGTAAATTTACCTCATTTCTCTGAATATTTTAGAGATGAGTCCTTTGTCAGAAACAGTAGTTGTGAAAAATTTTCCCAATTTATTACATTTCTTTTGATCCTGGTTACAGTGGTTTTGGCTGTGCAAAAACTTTATAATTTAATGTAATCAAAATTATCTAGTTTATTTATAATGGTGCTCTCCATCTCTTTCTTGGTCATAAACTGTTTCCCTTTCCATAGATCCTATACTAGAAGATCCATTGATCTTCTAGTTTGCTCATAATACTGTTTTTTATGTCTAAATCCTGTATCCATTTTGATGTTATCTTGGTATAGGGTATTGCTCAAATCCAAGTTTCTTGCAAACTAACTTCCAATTTTCCCAGCAGTTTTCATCAAAGAGGGAGTTTTTATCCCAGTAGCTGGACTCTTTGGGTTTATCAAACAGCAAATTACTATAATCATTTCCTACTATTGTACCTAGTCGATTCCACTGACCTACCACTTTTTCTCAGCCAATACCAGACAGTTTTGATGACTGATGTTTTATAATATAATTTTAAATCTGGTAGGGTTAAGCCACCTTCTTTTGCACTTTTTTATTAAATTTCTGGAGATTCCTGATTTTTTATTTCTCCATATGAATTTCCTTACAATTTTTTCTAACTCATAAAAGAATTTTTTTGGATCTTTAATTGGTAGGGCACTAAACAAGAATTTTAATTTTGGTAGAACTTGCATTTTTATTATATCAGCTTGGCCTTTCCATGAGCAGTTGATATTTGTCCAGTTTTTTAAGTCTGATTTTTTCTTGTGTAAGATGTGTTTTGTAATTGTTTTCAAAAAGTTCTGAGTCTGCCTTGACAGGTAGACTCCCAGGTATTTTATATTGTCTGAAATTACTTTGAATGGGATTTCGCTCTCTTGTTCTTTTTGTTGTATCTTGCTAATCATGTATAGAAATGTTAAGGGTTTTTGAGAGTTAATTTTATATCCTGTGACTTTGCTACATTTGCTAATTATTTCTAGTAGTTTTTAGATGATTTTTGGGGATTCCTAGGTATACCATCATCTGCAAAGAGTGAAAGTTTTGTCTCTTCCTTCCATATTCTAATTGATTTGATTTCTTTTTCTTCTTATTGCTGAAGCTAACAATTTTAATACAATATTGACAATACTGAATAGTGGTGGTGATAGTGGGCATCCTTATTTCACCCCTGATCTTATTGGGAATGCCTCCAGCCTATTCCCCATTGCATATAATGTTTGTTGATGGTTTCATAGATAATGTTTGTTATTCTGAGGATCAATCCATTTATTCCTATGCTCTCTAGTGTTTTTAGTAGGAATGGGTGCTGTATTTTATCATAAGCTTTTGCAGCATGTATTGATATAATCATACAATTTTTTTTAGGTTTTTGGCAAGGCAAATGTGGTTAAGTGGCTTGCCCAAGGCCACACAGCTAGGTAATTTTTAAGTGTCTGAGACCGGATTGAACCCAGGTACTCCTGACTCCAAGGCTTGTGTTTTATCCACTATGCCACCTAGCCACCCCACAAATCATATAATTTTGAAAGGTTTGCTATTGATCTAATTAATTAAACTGATAACTTTTCTAATATTGAACTAACCCTGCATTCCTGGGATAAATCCTACTGGGTCACAATGTATTAGC
Organism: Macrotis lagotis; assembly: GCF_037893015.1. NCBI lineage: Eukaryota > Metazoa > Chordata > Mammalia > Peramelemorphia > Peramelidae > Macrotis > Macrotis lagotis. Next base: position 659,500,828 of record NC_133658.1, read on the forward strand.
CTAGTGATAACTTGTTGTAGTCATTTTGCTAAGATTTTATTTAAGATTTTTGCATCTGTATTCATCAGGGAGATAGGCCTATAAATTTCTTTCTCTGTATTAACTCTCCCTGGTTTAGATATCACCACCATATTGATGTCATACAAAGAGTTAGGCAGTGTTCACCTATTTTTCCAAATAGTTTATATAGAATTGGAACTAGTTCTTCCTTAAATGTTTGATAGAATTCAATTGTGAATCCACCTGGCCCTGGAGATTTTTTCGTAGGGAGTTCAATATTGGCTTGCTGAATTTCTTTTTCTGAGATAGGGTTATTTAGGTATGTAATTTCCACTTCATTTAACCTGGGCACCTTATTTTTTTTAAGTATTCATCAATTTCATTTAGATTATTGAATTTATTGGCATTGAGTTGGTCAAAATAATTCCAAATTATTACTCTAATTTCCTGCTAATTAGTGAGTGAGTACACCTTCTTCATTTATAATACTAGCCATTTGGTTATCTTCTTTCCTTTTTTTAAAATCAAATTGACCAGAAGTTTATCAATTTGATTGGATTTTTTTATAAAACCAGCTCTTGGTTTTATTTATTAGTTCTATAGTTCTCTTGCTTTTAAATTATTAATTTTTCCCTTTATTTTTTAGAATTCCTAATTTGGTATTGAACTGGGGATTTTTAAATTTATTCTTTCCCTAATTTTTTTACTGGCATATTTAGATCATTGATTTCCTCTTTCTCTAATTAATATTCATATAAGATTTTAAAGATATAATATTTCCCTGTCAGTCATCTTGAGTTATCACATAGATTTTGGTATATTTTTTCATTATTTTCATTATCTAGGATAAACTTTGTGTAATTTATTTCTTGTCCCACTCATTCTTTAAAATAAGGTTATTTAGGCAGCTAGGTGGTGCAGTGGATAGAGCACCAGCCCTGGGGTCAGGAGTACCTGGGTTCAAATGCAGTCTCAGACACTTAATAATTACCTAGCTATGTGGCCTTGGGCAAGCCACTTAACCCCATTTGCCTTGCAAAAAAAAAACTAAAAAAAATACATATATACATAAAATAAAATAAGGTTATTCAATTTCCAATCAGTTTTGATTCTCTATCTCCCTGGCTCAATATTGCATAAGATTTTTATTGCACTATTACCTGAGAAAGATGAATTCACTATTTCTGTCTTTCTGCAATTGATTATTAGGTTTTTATGCCCTTAGTACATGGTCAATGTTTGTGTAAGTGGCATGTACTGCAGAAAAGAAAGTATATTCCTTTCTATCACTATTCAATTTCCTCCATAAGTCTATCATGTCTAGGTTTTCTAACAATCTATTTACTTCTTTAACTTCCTTCTTGTTTATTTTATAGTTAGATTTATCTAAATCTGAGAGCAGGAGGTTTAGGTTTCCCACTAGCAGAATTTTGATATCTATGTCTTCCTGTATCTCCTTCAACTTCTCTAAGAATTAGTATGCTGTACCATTGGTTGCATTCGTATTTAGGTTGAAATTACTTTATTGCCTATGGTAACTTTTAGGAGGATGCAAGTTTCCTTCCTTATCTCTTCTTATGCTATCTATTTTTGTAGCTGCTTTGTCTGAAATAAGGATTTCTACCCCTGATTTTTTCACTTCAACTAAAGCATAATATATTTTTCTCCAACCATTTATCTTTACTTTATATGTGTCCCTCTGCTTCAAATGAGTTTCTTTTAAGTAGCATAATGTAGGATTGTGATTTTTAATCCACTCTGCTATTCACTTAGGTTTTTAAGGGAGAGTTCATCCCATTCACATTCAAAGTTATAATTACTAACACTTTATTGTCTTCCATATTATCTTCCCTCTGTTTTGAATTCCCCCCCCTTTTCCCCTTTATCCATACTCCCCAGTGTTTTCTTTTTGATTTCTGCTACCTTCAGTGTACTTGCTCTCCTATATCCAACTCCCCTCCCCCTTTCCCCCCTTTCCCTTTGCTGATTCTTCCTTCCCTTCCTTCTGTTGATTCCTCCTTTCCTCCCACTCCCCTTTTTTCTGTTTGTAACACTTTAAAGGTAAATTTCTTAATTTAACTGACTGTGTGTATGTTAACTTAAAGCCAATCTGATAAGAATAAGATTCAGGTGATTCTCACCTCCTCCTTTCTTCCCTTCTACTGCAATAAGTCTCGTGTATCACTTAATGTAATGAGATTTTCCCCATTCATCCTCTCCATCCTCCTATCTCTTTACTGTACTCCTTTTTAAGGAGGTACTATTTTTAAATCATTCTTTCTGAGTCAAAGAAAGGCCAAGAGTGTCCATCCCTTCAGGCAGTTCTCTTTACTAGAGTTACAATTATTGAGAGTTATTAGAGTCTTTCTCCCAGGTAAGGATATATCCAGTTTCATCTTCTTGGAAAACAGTTTTTCAAATAAGTCATGAATATCCATCTCTTCTGGCTAATTAAATTCTCTCTAGTAGAGTTACAATTTTCGAGAATTGTTACAGTCTTTCTTCTAGGTAGGGATATTGCCAGTTTCATCTTATTTGGTAAAAGTTTTTCCCCTCCACCCCCTTTTTTTAAAATTTTACCTTTTCATGTGTCTCTTGAGTCTCCTGTTTGAAGTCCAAATTTTCTATTGGGCTCTGGTCATTTCATCAGGAAAAGTTGGAAGTCTCTTATTTCATTAAATGTCTATCTTTTTCCCTGAAAGAGAAAGTTCAATTTTGCCAGATATTGGATTATTGGCTGCATTCCAAGCTTCCTTACTCTTCAGAGTCTTGCATTCCAGGCCCTTAGATCCCTTAATACTGATGCTGCCAGGTCCTGTGTAATCCTTACTGTTCTTCCTTTATTATTTAGATTGTTTCTTTCAGGCCACTTGAAGGATTTTTCTCATTTTATCTGATAGCTATGGAATTGGGCTACAATATTGCTTGGTGTTTTCATTTTGGGATCCCTTTCCAGAGAAAAACAAAAACAAAAACAAAAATGTTTATCCAGTTCTGACTTCAGCATGCAGACCTTCAGTTGCCAGTCTTATTTCACCCAGGGCTTCTATTTGGATATGATATCTATTGGGTGTTCTTTCAACAAGACTTGTTTGTCTTTTGGGTCTATTGGATCTTGTGTTGTCTGTGAGTGTGTGTACATTCCACACATGGATGATGAGTAGAATCTTCTTTGAAGAAGGTTTTGTAGATTTTATTGTGTATGGAACATACTGTGGGATTCATGCCTGGTGCACTAATCAGGCCAGAGTTGAGTAAGCAGAATGTTTTGGGGGCATCTTTTCTTGCCTCTTCTAGCCCCTCACACCAGAAGGTGAGCAGTGTGATCCTGGGATGCAAGGGTCACCCATGGCGCTGCCAAATGTCACTGCTGCTTTCAGTGGGGAAATAACCCTTTGACCTGGGCTGCCTGTATGCAGAGTTGTGACTACACCTCTCAGTGAATCCATACCTGCTGCTTCATCACTTTCCTGTTGCCACAGGATGTTAGGGAATGATAAAATATAGCTGATGTATATCTGTTTGTAAGAGGAGACAAAGGAATTAGCTCAATCTGATCATACCTGAGGCTAGATCAGGCCTGCTCTATCATGCCCTGAGTTGACCTGGGATACCTGACCTCTGCAAGTGCTCTTACTTAATGAAGTCCATATATATTGCCCTGTACCTTCCCCTTTATTCATCATAATAATAACCAGGGTAGATAAAACATATTAGAAAATGTTATGAGGTGAGTATATTGATTAGATTGTAACCTTGATGATTTAAGATCAATGGCTGACTTGAAGGGGGAGAACTTTGAAAATCCATATAATATTAGACAATGTAGCAATTTGGGGCCTTTCTCATTAGAGGAAAAGGTCCTATTCTGCAGAAAAGTTATTTAATTAACAAAAAAATTATTTTAATCATTCTGGACTAAGTATTTGTAATTCTGAATCATTTAAAACAAATTGTCATAATGGTAAAAAAAGGAATGGCTTCTTTTCTAAGAAGAAATTTTTGTATTCTAGCAATAATTAATTATTACCATATACAAACGTTTTTGAAAATGCCAGAAAAAATGTTTGGAGTTTGCGAGAGAATGACCAAGGAATCATAAATGAGAAAAATCTTAAATAGGTTCATTTGTGCTTTGAAACATTTAATTACTCCTTTGGGGAATTCTCCAAGAGAATTTAGAATTGTTCAATTTCCCTAAGATACTTTGCTCAGTCACATTATTGGTAGCCCAACTTTTCTTCCAGTACTATTTTTTGCAGGGCTATATGTGTTCTTGACCAGTTGAAAAATCGTTTTCAAAAAGAACACTGCCTAGAACTCTAAAGTTATCCATGAGGTCTACTAGTATTATAGAACGATTCCTGAATTAAAGTATAAGAACAAAGTCTAGGAGAAAAATACATTTAGCTGTTCCATATTTCTGCTAACTCAAATAAAAACAATAAAGAATCAGATAAGTAGCACAATAGATAGCATACCTGGCACAAAATCAGGAAGATTCATCTTTCTGAGTTCAAATCTTACCTCAGATAACTATCTTGCCTGAAAATACCCCCACATTGGGATATTCAAGTCTCCCATCCCCCATCTTTGCCAAACTAGGAATCCAATTTGATGCTGAAAAAGAGACTAGGAAGCTCCATATTAATTATATAAGTAGTTTAATAATCAAAGTGGAATACTAACATAGGGCAGTCCAAGGTGGTAACCAGATAACATATTGGAATTCCCACAACATATATATGATTTCTCATGAAAATTACCCAAATCTATGTGGTCACTATAGAAATCAGACAAAAGGAGAAGGAGGTATAGATTATGTAAATGCACATTGGCTGATGTTTGGGGGAATTATTCTGCTCAGAACTGGGCCTGGGTCCCTGATACAAGTGTTTGTGTATGTGTTTGTGTAAGTGTGTGTGTGTGTGTGTGTGTGTGTGTGTGTGTGTGTGTGTGTGTGTGTGTGACTGGAGTCTCAGGCATTCAGGGTCTTATATTGGTCATGCCCCAGTCAGTGGGGTTTTTTTGGCTAACATTAATTTTGGTTTATATAATCTATAACATTCAGTAGGGACTCATTATTAATATGGTTTTTACTGATTGAACCTTTTGCTTGAAATACATATTGTTCTAAACCTTTACCACTTAAGAATTTTGTTAGGAAATCCACATTATTCTTACTTTTACTGCATAAGGGGTCAACATTATTATAGTTTTCAACAACAGGAACCCCATTGACACTTAGTAGTCAGGCAATTCTGAGTAAGTCAAGCCTGTTTGCCTCAGTTCTTTATCTGTAAACTAAGGTGGAGCAGCAAACCACTTCAATATCTTTACCAAAAAAAATGAAGTCAGGAAAGAGTTGCCTTTTGTTTTTATTCAGATTTCATGTTTTTATGAACAAAAATCTATTTTCTCTTCTTCCTAACTTCCACCCCACAAAAAGGGGGGGGATCTTCTTTAAAATATACATAATCGATCAAAACAACTTCTTCCAATGACCATTTAAAAAATAATTCTGTAACATTCTATATCCATCATATCTCTGATCTGTTTTCAGATGGCACAGTGCATTTTGTGAGACATTTTCAAACAAAGTTATTTTATAACTGTCTTTGATCACTGTATTCTAAGTGCTAAGTCCATCATAATTGATCATTACACAATGTTGCTGTTTCTGCTTACAGAGTTCTCCTGGTTTTTTTCACTTCACTTAGCAACAGTTCATGTGAGTCCAGGTTTTTCTGAAATATTCCTGCTCTTCATTTCTTATAGAACAATAGTATTCCATTTTATTCATGTACAGCAGTCATTTTCTACTTTATTGGGCTTCTTCTCAATTAGAGATTGGCCTTGGAGTCCAAAGTATCCAAGATCAAATGTGGACTCACTTGGCACTGACTAGCCATGTGAACTTTGGCAAGTCACTTACCCTGATTGCTTCACTTCCAGAGACATCTCCAGTCATGCTGATTCATATCTGGTCATTGAACCCAGATGACTCTGAGAGAGAAAGTGAAACTGATGATTTAGCATAGCACCCCCTCATTCACATCTAATTAATGTGCTTTTCATGGCATCACCTTCCTGGTATCATGGTCCTCTTCAAAATGAAGGACAAACATTCATTCTTTGCCACCACAAAAAGAACTTCTATGAATATTCTTGTACATGTGTATCTTTTACACTTTTTTTTGGTGATCTCTTTGAGATAAACCTAGTAATGGTATAGCTGGATCAAAGGGCATACAGAATTTTAAAGCATTTTGGACTCAGTTTCAAATTTCTCTCCAAATTGGTTGAATCTAATTATGATCTTTTCATCAGCAAAGTTTGGAATTCTGTTGTTTGATTAAATGCCCATCTTTCTTCTGAAAGATTTTGTTCAATATTTCTGAGTAGTTGATTTGTTTTTGTAATCCAAGCTCCTGAATATCATATTCTAGGCTCTCTAATCTTTTAACATTAAAGCTGCTAAATCTCATGTAATTCTGAGTGTGGGTCCTTGCAATTTGAATTGCTTCTTTTCTATCTGCCTGCAATATTTTCTTCTTGACTTGATAAATCTTTTTGTTTTTTTAGGTTTTTGTAAGGCAATGGGGTTAAATGACTTGCCCAAGTTAACACAGCTAGGTAATTATTAAATGTCTGAGGCCGGATTTGAACCAAGGTACTCCTGACTCCAGGGTCAGTACTCTCTATCCACTACGCCACCTAGCTGCCCCAACTGATTTGATAATTCTTGAATTGACTACAGTATTTATTGGAGCTTTCATTTTGGGATCTCTTTCAGGAGCTGATCAGTGAAATTATTTCAGTGACTATTTTATCCTTGGGTTCTAGAATATAGGACAGTTTTCCTTGAAAATTTCTTGAAAGATGTTGCCCAGGCTCTTTTTTGATTGTGGTTTTCAAATATTTCAATAATTCTTAAATTTACTCTTATAGATTTATTTTTCAGGTTAGTTGTTTTTCCAAAGAACTGTTTTACTGTTTCTTTTTTCTAGATTTTTTATTTTATCACAATGATTCTTGATGCCTTGTAGTCATTAGCTTCCATCTGTTCAATTATAAGTTTTAAGAAATTACCTTTTCTAGTTATCTTTTATGTTTCCTTTTCCATTTGTCCAATTCTACTTTTGAACCAATCATTTTCTTCAGTGGATATATTTTCCCAATTTGCCCAATTCTAAGTTTTTTTAAATTGTTTCTTCAAGTAATTTTTGAATTTTGAATTTTTAAGCTTTTTGAATATTTTTTTTTATAATGCCCCTGCATTGCTCTTATTTCTTCCCCTAATTTTTTCTTCTACCTCTCTTATTTGACTTTTAAAATCCTTTTTGAGCTTTTTAAAGTGCCTTTTGGGATTTGAGATCAATTTATATTCTTCTTCAAGACTTTACATGCAAGCATTTTGTCATTTTCTTTTTTTAAGTTTGAATTTTGATCTTTCCTGTCACCACAATAACTTTCTATGATAAGGACTCTTTTTTAAATTCATTTTTAAAAGTTGAACTGTATTCCTGGGGGACAGGGTCTACTGTCCAGGGTCCAGGGTCTCAGGGGCTGGCAGCTTTCCCACTGCACTGGAGTTGCCTGGCTTTGTTGTGTTTGCTGTGCCAGTATTCTGGAGCTCACAATTTGCCTTCTGAGCTGGATTGGAGACCTTACAGCTGATCTGTTTTTCCACTGGCCTGTTAAATCATTTCAGAGGGGCCTCACTTGAGATCTGTGCTGCAGAAAAGATCCTCCTGTCGACTTGACCACAACCTGACTATTCTGAGCTGCACTTCTCCACCACCGAAATGAGAGACCTTCTCTGAAGTCCTGCTAAGATATCTTAAACTGGAAAATTGTTTTTCTCTATTTGTTTATGCTTTCTGTCACTCCAGAATCCAACTTCCTGACTTCTATCTGTTATCTTTCCTTCCCCTTATAGTTTTGATATTATAATATAAATTATTCTATATATTATAAATTATTATTATACAAAATTTAACATGTTTCTTTGAAAGAATTTATTTCATTTCTTACACTATAATAGCATTTCATTCCATTACTTCCATCACATAAAACCAATATTTTTGGCCATTCCTCAATTAATGTATATAATGTTAGTTTCCAGAATTTTTTTTTGGGGGGGGGGCTAAAATGAAAAGGGCTGGTATAAATATTTTTTCTACATAAAAGAGCTTTTCCTCTTTCTTTGATTTTTTTTATTTTTCAAAATCATATCAATGGTATAGCTGGCTCAAATGGTATGCATTGTTTATTTATAAAATAATTAATTCTGTGTAATGTAAGACAAGAGTTAAGGCCAATAACTCTTGGGCATCATCGAGTTAATTATAGCAAAATAAAAAGTAATGAGATTTTTAAAATAACAATAATATAGAAAGATAGCCTATCCTAGGACTGTGACATGTGACCTGATAAGGTATTTAACAATTATTTTCTTGGAAGAAGTGTGACATGATTTAATTTTACTTGGTTTTGTTGTACGTGTTTGCATATGTACACTTGTGTTTATGTGTGCTGGATAGAAAAATAGATCTCCTTTATCTCTGAAACAGATATTGTCATTCACTTCTTGGAATCCCAAAATTTTATGCTCTGATGGATATGAGATAATATCAATGTGGATATTCTCCCCAGTGATATATATCAAAGCCTCACTGAGATTCAATTTCTTTATTCATAAACTGGGAATAAGAATAACTACAATAGCTCCTTCTAAGTTTATTATTGGGATCAAAAGAGATGATTTATTTAAATGCAATAGAAATGAAGTCCATCATAGTAACAAAAACTAACATCTATCTAGAATTTTCATAAATATTCTTTGATTCTATGCTAAAATAATTCTATGAACTATTTGACAGTGATTTTATTATTACTCTCACATTGGAAAAAGTATATCATTAAAAAAAAGATTGAGTGACTTATCTGGTTAAATAGCATCTAAGTATAAGGGGGAGGGGGACTCTGAGTCTAATATTGCAAAAAGACCTTGTATTGAGTAAGTCCTTAAATTTAAATTCAATTGTGAGATAGAATTTAAAAATAGATCTCATGAAGGAAAGAGAAAATTTAATTACGAATTTGGTGTTTAAGTTTACATGTGAAGGAACATAAAACAGTATTTTTCTTAGCAAAAACTAATCAAACTGTATGACTTCTATTATAACAGTTAAAGTTATATAACTAGTTAGACTAAGAGTTAGAAATACATGGAAAGGCTATGTGTCTAATTACTCTTCAATTTTCCTTCAACATTTTATATTTTTTCATATTACTATTAAATATGTCCCTTTGAATCAGCCATCATTGCCTCTTTGCCATTATTTTCTCTTTCAACATTCTTTTCGCAGTTGATGACTCCAAAACTCATGTTTTACATAACACTTCTATGAATATGACACTCAAGTATATGTATACAGTCTATATCTTTTATTTAATCTTAATTCTGCATTCTATAGAACTCAAGAATAGCTGAGCTAGAATAAACTTTAGAGATGATTTACACTAATCTCCTTTTGAAAGTAAAGAAACAGATCTTGCCTAAGTTCAAGTGTTTAATAAGTGGCAGATTCTAGAATTAAACCCAGTTCTTCTGCCTCTAAGACCTGTATCATTTCCAGTATATCACATTGGTTTGTCTTTCCAACCACCTGTTGGATATATCTACTTAGGGATTATTGTATTTACAGCCTACACTGCGCAAAGCAAAAGTCGTTAGATTCTCCCTCAATCCTGTCCTTTGATCCAACTTTCCTCTTTCTGTCAATGATTAGGTGGCTTCACAAGTAAACTCAAATATCACATTCATATTTGGCTTTTTACTCTCCTTCATGTGATCTATTTTTACATTCTGTCTCAGAGTTGAAATGAATCTCACAGACATCCTCAGTACAAAGTCTTTTTACAATATCAGACTCTGTACTTGAAAAACTCTAGGGACTGAGAGCTTATTACCTCTCTTGCAACTTCATTTCACTTGGTACAACTCTAATGGATTTTTGCATATGAACAAGTCTATTTTCTTCTCCTCACATTCCTTAACCCATTAAAAATAAAAGAAAAAAAAATGAATCTTAAATAACAAATATCCATTATTGAGTAAACTCACCTTAAATTGGTAAGACATTTTCCTCATAACAATATGTTTGAACTTTACACCTATTAATCCTTATTCTGTCCTTTAGGGATAATCAAATAACTTTAATCCTATTCCACATAGTTGATACAAAAATCAAATATTTGAAAACAACTTTCTTTACTTCCCCTAAGCCTTTTTCTTCAGAAATTTTATGTCCCTAATTTTTTAAGTGAAGATCATATAGTATGATAACTCATATTCTAGCTTCACCCTTTTAAGACTACCCTAACACTTACCAGTATTTAACCAGACAATAGCTATATCCTCCTATCTAATTCATACATGTTTAAAGTTTCACCTCTTCAAATCATCCTTAAAATAGTTTCCCAAAATAATAAACTAAAGTCACAGTTCTAACAATTTTGCTCTCTTGCTCAATATCTTTCAGTGAATATCTGTTACCTATAGTATTTGAATTAAATTAAACCTTGCCCCATCTGGCTGCAACTTACATTTCTAGCTTAATTCCCCATTAAAAATCTTTACATAAATCAAGTTCATCCAACTGCAAATTTATTTGATCTTCACTCACCTTTATCTATACTTTTTAACTTCTATTCTGTATCATCTTCAGGAAATTTCCCATGCCCAGTCTCTTGAAATCCTTTTCCTCCTAGTCAAGTACCATGTCCTCTATAAAGTCTTCCCTGTTCCTTCAGTTGAAAGTTTTTATCTCATTTTATGCTTCAATTAGTATTCTTTACAATATATTTTCATTTGTACTTACCATATCCAGTCTATTATAATACCTATTGGTAAATATTGCATACACTTAATATATCCATTATTAGAAAGTAATTTCCTTGAGATCAGTGACTATAAAATTTTGTTTTTCTCTTCTTTAAATCTATAAAAAGAAAACCAGGATAACAGATGCCAATAGAAAAGTGTATATCCTGAAAACAACAATCATCAAGTCCCATAACAAGGTTAAAGAATAATTGATAGGCTGTCTGAATATACCATTCTTATAGAACATGTGATGAAGAAGAAGACCACATAGCATCTTGTATGGACTTTCTAAAATAAATTTATTGGAAACATGGAAATGAATAGCAAGAAGTAGTTCCTTACAGAGGATCTAAAATTTACATGATTTGAGGCATCACCCATGCTTAAATAAAAACATACAAACAAACAAATAAATAAAATTTATTTCTATCTTTATTTTAATGTATTTCTAGGCCTTAGGACAATGCTTTGTACATAAATGGATGTTTATAGGATTAAATTTTCTGAATTAAAGTTGGATGCCTGCTAAATATTTTAGTGAGGAGTTCTTAACCCCAAATAGTTATTATTCGTCACTGTACTATTATTCTTCACTGCATTATTGTACTTCACTATACTAAATTTCTATTAGTTTTTATAGTTTTTCAACAATCACCAATGGATGAATTGGTTCTATAAGGAATTTTTCCCTCTTATACTTAGAAATATAAAGTATATGTAGTAGGACCATTTAGCAACTTGTTTCCTATATTTTTGTTCTCTTTGATGGAGAGAAAATATAAATTTCATATGTTTATATGACAAAACTTATAATTGGAAGGCATTTTTCATTTGTATTTTAATTACAGTATGGGTTGGCAATGATATTTTGAAATATCAGGGACTTAGGTAAAAGAATAATCTGTGATACAGCTTTGCAATCTATATAAAATGGATCACAGAGTGTCAACATTTAATAATGGACACTTCTGCTACAGAATTGGTCACTATATACCTTTTCCATGTTGAGAAAATGAATACAGTTAGATTTTCTTTATTATGGAAAAACAATTTATGATATAACAGCTTAAATTCTTCTTAGTGAATTTAGTTAAAATCACTTATAATCTAAAATGGGAATGTTAGAAGATAGCCATATTTGTTAACAAAAACAATCAATTTGGGAGCTTGAGGAATTTAGAGACCAGAATTCTATTTATGTTTAATAAATGTATTTACTATATTTGATAGATTAAATATCCTTCTTTAAAAGTATAAAATACAACACAGGAGTAATATATTGATTTTGCTGATGTTTTTCCTTTACTCCTAAAGAAGCAAATCCAAATGAGGGGGAAATCTCATAAAAAATGATTTAATTCATTAATTAAGCAACTTCTGTGTGCTGTGATAATTCTTGGGGATGCCAAAAGAAGCAAAACGTTCAACCATGTCTTCAAAAAGATTATAATCCAAGGTTGGGGGGATAAATCAGCATATACAAAGCAAGCTATTTCCAAAATAAACAGGAAATAATTCAGAGAGGGAAAATAATGGAATTAATAGGTCTTAGGAAATTTAGAAAAAAAAAATGCTTTCTGTAGAAAGTACAATCTTGGCTGATACTTAAATGATTCTGGGGAGGTTGACAGAAGGGAGGAAGGAGAATGTTCCAGGTATAGAGGACAGACATAAAAAGCCCAAAGTAGAGAGCTGTAATGTCTTTGTAGAAAAAAGTACAAAATGATAAGAAAGGTAAAAGAAGACTGGAAAGGTAGGAGGAGGCTACATTATAAAGGACATTGAATTTCAGAGAATTTTGAAGCCACTGGAATTTATTGAATTGGGTTCAGTGTGTTGCCATGATTAGACCTGTGTTTTAGGAAAATCATTTTAGTTGCTGAATGAAGAATAGATTAGAAAGGGGAGACAATTGAGGCAGGCAGACCCATTAGCAGGCTGTTCTAGTCTTCAAGGCTTGAAGTGATGAGGACCTGTACTAGAGTGGTAGCAGTGACAGAGAAAAGTGTGTTTTCAGTCAGGGTTGCAAAAGTAAAATCAATAAACCTTTACTTGGATATAGAGGGTGAGAGATAGGAAGAGTCCAGGACAACTACTAGGGTGTGAAGAGACTGAAGTCGCTATCCATGGTGATAAGGAACATAGGAGTACAGAAAGTGTTAGGAAAAAAGTTATTCAATTCTGTCCGGGACACAACTGAACTTCAGATATTTACTGAACATTCAATTTGGGATCTCTGAAAGGTAGTTAAAGACAAAAATCAGAGAAAGGGGCAGGAAACGTATAATTAAGCATAAAATGACAATAAATGCATGGAGCTAAATAAATCAACAAGTGATCAACACGTATGGAAATGAAATCAGAAAACAATACAAATTCTTCAGGGTTTGAAGGATATTTTTGTTTTGTTTCACTTTTTTGGGAGGAAAGCATTCATAGAGTGAAAGTGTAATCTGGAAATACAGAAATATTAGGTGGTTGGGGGTGACAAAATAGTAACTATTGAAATTTTGCAAATTTTTGTTAGCAACAGTAACTAGAGAGATCCTCCATGGGGGGCATTTTGACCATTTCTGTTATTGTTTAGTCATTTCTCACTGTGATTCATGATCCTGTTTGGGTTTGCCTGGAAGATATTGGAATGTGTTGCCATTTTCTTCTCCAACTCATTTTATAGAGGAAGTAACAAGGTTCAAATGTTACATTTTGCCCTAATTCACAGAGCCAGCAAATGTCTGAGTCTGGACTTGAACTTGAAATGAGGACCAGAACTTTCCTAATCATTGTGCTATCTAAAAATATATGAATAAGGAATAGTGGGAAGTTTTTATTTCCTCCAATATATTCCTACTGTTATTTACTTCATTTTTCTCCTCTATTAATTTTATTTTTTTCTATTGTCATCATTAAAGTAAAAACATCAATATATTAAGAGATTCCAGACTTCTGGCCAAGATGGCAGAAAGAAGACAGGCACAGTTCTAAAGTCTCCTGATCTTTCCTCATCTATGATATGAAACAAACCTCTTAACAGAAATCTTATCCACAAAACCCAGAAGGAAAAACCAGGAGAAAGAACATCTACCTCAGGATTTGTCTTCAGCAGCTGTGTGTGAGTCCTGGTGCAGAGAGGAGTTCAGCCTAGGATCAGCCTGATTAGAGGTGGGTTGGAGCCCCAGGAGACTGAGGGCTAGAGAGCCAGACCTGCTTGATCAGCAGCAGGGCTAGACTGCAGGGGCTTGGATCTACTAGATAGAAGAGGCATTGGTGTTGTTGCTGATCTTCTGGTGCTTGCCAACAGGGCTGCCTGGAGAGTTGTGGTGAAAGAGAGCTGAGGACACCATCCCTCAGAGAAACTCTGAGTCCGCACCTCCATTGCAGCTGAGGCCTCTTCCCAGAACAAACAAAATTACAGACTACTTCTGTCCCAGGCACAGGTGTGTGAGCAGAAGAACCAGGCCAACTGACAATAAGAAGAAGGATGACCACACCCCAGGGTAGAACCCACCATTGATTGAAGACAAAAGGATTTAACAGCTTCAATTGCTCCAGAGTAGTCCTCAATAAAGGTCACAGATACTCCAGAGAAAGCAACCAGCACCTCCTACTGGCCAGCTGGAAAAATTTCACTCAGGGAGTAAAGCCTCTAAGGATGCTAACACCAAACCTCTGTGAACCAGCCCCTCCACAACTCAAGGTCTTAGCAAAATGAAGAAAGGTCAGTAGAAAGGTTGAACCATAGAAACATACTTGGAAGGAAAAGACCCTGTAGAACCTCTGAGGAGAATATGATATGGTCTCCAGCACAGAAAGACTCCCTTGAAGAAATCAGGAAAGAGTTTAAAAATCAAAATTGGAAAATTTGGGAGAGACAACACCTTGCAACAAGAATACAAATCATTGGAAAATATAATTGGAAAAATACAAAATGAGAATAATTCTCTCAGATCATCAATTGAACAAATAAAAATGAAAATAATTCTCTCAGATGCTCAAATGGGCAAATTCAAAAAGAAAATAATTCTCTCAAAACCTCAGTTGGTCAAATGGATAGCTCTTTCAAAATTAGAATTGACCAATTTGAAAAGGAGTTACAAAAGGTAAATGAAGAAAACTTCTCCCTAAAAAAAAAAAGAATGGAGTTTGAAGAAACTAATGATTTCATGAGATAGCAAGAGCCTGTTAAACAAAATCAAAAAATAGAAAAAAAATAGAAGAAAATGTAAAATACCTCATTAGCAAAACCACTGAACTCAATAATAGATCGAGCGGGGCAACCTGAGAATTATTGGACTTCCTGAAAATATTGAAGCGAAAAAAAGCCTGGACTTGATATTACAGGATCTAGTAATGGAAAATTGTCCTGATATCATGGAACCAGAGGGCAAGGTAGTTATTGAAAGAACACATTGATCCCCTCCAGAAAGAGATACTAAAATGAAAACACCAAGGAATGCTGTGGCCAAACTCCAGAGCTATCAGATAAAAGAGAACATCCTGCAAGATGCCATAAAGATAAAAATTAAATACCAAGGAGTCACAGTAAGGATTATGCAGGACCTGGCTGAATCAACACTAAGGGATGGAAAGGCCTGTAATGAGATATTCTGAAGAGCAAGGAAGCTTGGAATGCAGCCAAGAATCCACTGTCCTGCAAAGCTGAGCCCTCTTTTTCATGGGAAAAGATGGACATTTAACAAAATGGAAGAATACCAAAAATTCATGATGAAAATACTAGAGTTAAATAGAAAATTTGGACATCAAACAGGAGATTCAAGAGACACATGAAAATGTAGAAAAGGGGGGGCAAGAGTTAAGAGAAAAAAAAAAACTTCTATCCAATAAGTTGAAACTGGCTATATTCCAGCATGGGGAAAAGATTCTCATAAATCTTGAGAATTGTACCTCTAACAGAGAGAACAATCCTAGCCAGAAGTGATGGACACTTATGACTTATTCATGACACTGCTATCCAATGGGATGAAACTGGCTATAACCCGAATTAGGAGAAAGACTCTAATACCTCTCAAGAATTGTTATTCTGCCCCAGGTAGTATGTACTTAGCTAGAAGTGATGGATACTCAGAATTTTCTATGACTCAGATAGGATGATTTAAAAACACTGCCTCCTTAAAAAGGGGGACAGCAAGGAGATGGGAGGAGGTAGGGTACTGAATGGGATAAATCGTATTACACTAAGAGGTACAAACAACTATGGTAATAAAGAGGAAGAAGGGAGAAGAATCTTCTTCTCATTAGATTTGACTTAAAGTCAACTTACACACATATTCAGTTAACCTAAAAAACATCTAACCTCTCAAGTACTAAAAGGGGGAAAGGGGAAAAGGGGAGGGGGGAAGGATAAAGGGAGGGGAAGGAAAAAAGGGGAACTAGCAAAAGGAAGGGAAGGGAAAAGAGAAAAAGGGAAAGGGGAAAGAAAGGGTAGGGGGTGGATATAGCAGGGCAAAAACACTGAAGGGGGTTGTATTCAGAAACAAAATACTGGGGAATATGAATAAAGGGGGAAAGGGGGAAAATACAAAGAGAAGGAAGACAGCAAGGAGTGAAATAAAGATCTAGTAATTATAACTTTGAATGTGAATGGGATGAACTCTCCCTTAAAATATAAGTGAATAGCAGAGCGGATTAAAACCAGAATCTTACAATATGCTGCTTGCAAGAAACTCATTTGAAGCAGAGAGATACATTTAGAGTAAAGGTAAAAGCTTGGAACAAAATATATTTTGCTTCAGCTGAAGTAAAAAAAGCAGGGGTAGCAATCCGTATCTCAGAAAAAGTAGCTGCAAAAATTGATAGCATTAAAAGAGATAAGGAAGCAAATTATATTTTCCTAAAAGGTACCATACACAATAAAGTGATTTCAATATGGAATATATCTGCACCCAATGGGATAGCAACCAAATTCTTAGAGGAGAAGCTGAAAGAACTACAGGAAGACATGGACAGCAAAACTCTACTAGTGGGAGACCTCAACCTCCCACTCTGAGATCTAGATAAATCAAATCATAATATAAACAAGAAAGAACTTAAGGAGGTAAATAGATTATTAGAAAAACTAGATATGGTAGACTTATGGAGGAATTTGAATGGGGATAGAAAGGAATATATCTTTTTCTCTGCAGTATATGGCACTTAAAGAAAAATTGACCATATACTAGGACATAAAAACCTAATGATAAACTGCAGAAAGGCAGAAATAGTGAATAAATTTTTCTTGGATCACAAAGCAATAAAAGTCATATGCAATATTGGGTCAGGGAGACACAGACCCAGAACTAATTGGAAACTGAATAACCTCATTTTAAAGAATAATTGGATCAAAAACAAATTACAGAAAAAAAGGTAATCATTTTATCCTAGATAATGACAATAATGAAACAACATACCAAAACCTATGGTATTTTCTCAACGCAGCTGTCAGGAGATATATTATATCTTTAAATGCTTACATGAACAAATTAGAGAAAGCAGAAATCAATGAACTAAATAGGCTACTAAAAAATTAGAGAAAGAACAAATTAAAAATCCCCAATTAAATGCCAAATTAGAAATTCTAAAAATTAAAGGAGAAATTAATAAAATGGAAAGCAAAAACTTTATCGATTCATAAATGAAATCAAAAGTTGGTTTTATGAAAAAAACAATAAAATTGGTAAACCTCTGTTTAATTTGATTTTAAAAAAAGAAAACCAAAATCCTAGTACTTAGTATCATTAATGAAAAAGGTGAACTTACCATCAATGAGGAGGAAATTAAAGTAACAATTTCAAATTATTTTGCCCAACTCTATGCCAATAAATTTGACAATCTAAATGAAATGGATGAATATTTACAAAATTATAACTTGCCCAGGTTAAATGAAAAGGAGATTATATACCTAAACAACCCTATCTCAGAAAAAAATTTCAACTAGACCTCATAGAACTCCCTAAGAAAAATCTCAAGAGTCTGATGGATTCACAAGTAAATTCTACCAAAGTTTTAAGGAACAATTGGCTCCAATTCTGTACATACTCTTTGGAAAAATAGGGGAAGATGTAATTCTGCGTAACTCTTTCTATGAAACATATATGGTGTTGATACCTAAACCAGGAACAGTTAAAACAGAAATAAATTATAGACCTATCTCCCTGATAAATATATATGCAAAAATCTTAAATAAAATCTTAGCAAAATGATTACAACAAGTTATCACTGGGATAATTCATTATGGTCAAGTAGGATTTATCCCAGGAATGCAGGGTTGGTTCAATATTAGAACTGTTAGTATAATCAATTAAATCAACAACAAACATCAGAATTTATATGATCATATCAATAGATGCTGAAAAAGCTTTTATCAAAATACAGCACCCATTCCTACTAAAAGCACTAGAGAGTGTAGGAATAAATGGATTGTTCCTAAGAATAATTAGCAGTATTTATCTGAAACCACCAACAAGCATTATATTCAATGGGAAGAGGCTAGATGCATTCCCAATAATAGTATGTGTGAAACAAGGTGGGGTGAAACAAGGTGTCCATTATCATCACTAATATTCAATATCTTATTAGAAATGTTTGCTTTAGCAATTAGTGAAGAAAAAAGTATTTGAAGGAATTAGAATTGTGAAGGAAGAGACAAAACTCTCACTCTTTGCAGATGAAATGGTGGTATACCTAGTGAATCCCAAGAAATCATCCAAAAAACTAACTGGAAACAATTACCCATTTTAGCAAAGTTGTAGGATATAAAATAAACCCTCATGAATCCCCAACTTTTCTATATATGACTAGCAAGTTACAGCAGGATGAGCTAGAAAGAGAAATCCCATTCAAAGTAAATTCAGACAATATAAGATACTTGGGAGTATATTTGCCAAGGCAGACTCAGAAACTTTTTGAAAACAATTATAAAACACTTCTCACACAAATTAAATCGGATTTAAATAACTGGGCAAATATCAACTACTCATGGATGGGTAGAGCCAATGTAATAAAAATTACAATTCTACCAAAACTAACCCACCTGTTTAGTGCCCTAACAATCAAAATTCCAATAAATTACTTTAATGAGTTAGAAAAAGTTGTAAGTAAATTCATATGGAGAAAAAAAAAGTCAAGAATTTCCAGGGATTTTATGAAAAAATGCAAAAGAAGGGGGCTTAACCCCACCCGATTTAAAATTATAATACAAATTTATATTAGAAAGCATCAGTCATCAAAACTGCCTGGTATTGACTAAGAAATACAGTGGTAGACCAATGGAATTGACTAGGTACAATAGCAGGAAATATAGTAATCTGGTATTTGATAAACCCAAACTGTCCTGCTATTGGGATAAAAACTTTCTCTTCGATAAAAACTGCTGGGAAAATTGGGAGTTAGTATAGAAGAAACTTAGATTAGAACAACACCTCACATGCTATACCAAGATAAAATCTAAATGGATACAGGATTTGGACATAAACAATACCATAAACAAATTAGAAGATCAAGGACTAGTTTACCTGACATATCTATGGAAATGGGAGCAGTTTATGACTAAGGAAGTGTTGGAGAACATCACCAAAAATCAACTTGATGATTTCAATTACATTAAATTAAAAAGCTTTTGCACAGATAAAACCACTGTAAACAAGATCAAAAGAAATGTAGTAAATTGGGAAACAATCTTTACAACTAATGATTCTGACAAAGGACTCATTTCTAAAATATACAGAGAACTGAGTCATATTTTTTTAAAAAAAACATTCCTCAGTTGACAAATGGTCAGAGGATATGCAAAGGCAATTTGCAGATGAGGAGATCAAAGCAATCCATAGTCATATGAAAAATTTCTCTAAATCACTACTTATTAGAGGAAATTCAAATTAAAGATTCTCTGAGGTACCACCTCACACCTCTCAGACTGGCCAATATGACCCGAAAGTATAATGATCATTGTTGGAAGGGTTGTGGGAAATCTGGGACACTATTACATTGTTGATGAAGTTGTGAACTCGTCCAACCTTTTTGGAGAGAAATTTTGAACTTTGCCCAAAGGGCGACAAAAATGTGCATATGTTTTGATTCAGCAATACCAGTACTTGGTCTATACCATGAAGAAATGATGAAAAAGGGTAAAAACATCATTTCAAAACTTGTACAAAAATATTTATTGCAGCCCTGTTTGTGGTGGCAAAGAATTGAAAATCAAGTAAATGTCCTTCAAGTGGGGAATAGTTTAGCAAACTACACTATATGTATGCCATGGAACACTATTGTTCTATTAGAAACCAGGAGGGATGGGAATTCAGGGAAGCCCGGAGGGATTTACATGAACTGATGGTAAGTGAGATGAGCAGAACCAGGAAAACACTGTACACCCTAACAGCAACATGGGGGTGATGATCAACCTTGATGGACATGCTCATTTCATCAGTGCAACTATCAGGGACAATTTTGGGTTGTCTGCAAAGGAGAATACCAGATAAGGAACTGTGGAGTTTGAACAAAGTTCAAGGACTATTTCCTTTAATTTAGAAAAAAACCTGATATCTTGTTGTCTGATCTTGTTATCTCTTATACTTTATGTTTCTTCCTTAAGGATATGATTTCTCTCTCATCACACTCAATTTGGATCAACATATAACATGGAAAAAATGTAGAGACTGATAAATTGCTTTCTTTGGGGGTGGGGATAGGGAAGTAAGATTGGTAGAAAAATTGTAAAACGTAAAATAAATAAAATCTTTAATTTGAAAAAGAGATTCCAGTCTAAAAAGAGGTGAAACTATATTTGGAGTTGAAAGCCATAGACCTGAATTATTTCTAGTTCATATAACATGTATAATACTGTAAGTCAGCTAATTCATACTTTATGCTTCAGCTTTCTCAATAGAAAAATGGAAGGAATATAGGACCAGATAATCAAGAAAGTCCATTCTTGCTCTAAACTTGTGATTCTCGTCTCATAAAACATAAGAGTACCATAAGAGAACGTGAATGCCTTTAAGATGGCTTTTGATTTTAGACCTACTTCCCCTACCTGCCACTATGAGAATGTCTAGATATTAGAAGTGCTGGAACAAACTTTCAAAAGATGAAGAACTTTAAGAAGGTCACTTGTCTAGTCCAGTGTAATCACTGATACATCGATAAGCAAGAGATTCTACAAATTAGGGCTTGATATGAGTGGATATTATTGATATTATTGCTTGAATATCTAGCCTGAAGAAAATGAGAAATTTAGATCAAAATTTTAAAAGGATGCCATGGGTATAATTTTTAGGGGGTGTAGATAGCCACTTATTAAACCAATACATATTTACTGGTACACTATTACTGACAGTTAATACCTATTTAATGTCAAACAAAGATTGACCAAAAAACTCCAGATTAAGGTTAGCTCTTTGATTTCTGTTTTCATTATATTCCACTCCACACTCCCCTAATTTGATTACGCTTCTTTGGGACCTCAAATCACAGAGCTGTGGTATGTTTCTTTTCTAAAAAGTAAGATTTGGTGACTCTATATTTGGTTGTGACACAGGAAAGTCAATTTGGGAAAAGAGAGTATTTAGAGCTGTATTTAGAAATTTCTACATGGGAAAAGTTTTGAATATTTCATGGACACAACAAGACATAGAATTTGGGATAGATACTAACAAGTTAGAGATGAACAGGAGACAGAATTGACAAATACAAAAACTGGTGTAGAGGGAAACCTTAAAACCCTGCTTGGGGCAATCAATTTGAAATCATTTATTCATTCATGTACCAATTGTGTAGTTCTTTCTGTTGCTCAAGTAGCTACTATGTATATGTGTATGTTTGTAGGTATACTTACACATATACATATGCATCAAACATATACATATATGTATATATATATATATACACACACACACATGTATGCTGAGTTTCATAAATTGGAGCAGAGGACATCCGAATGAAACTCCAGAAACACTCTAGTATCTTTTCATGTGTTTTTAGACTTTAAAAGAGTGTGGCAAGTTGGAGAATTTGGACAAAATTCGGGAAGGTATGAGAAATATGCTACACTTATGACAAAAAAAAAACTAAAGAAAATAGTTTTTCCAGACTGGAAATAAAAAAGGGCAAAAGGGGTAATTTTACCACAATCTTTCCATGTAGGACAATCATTGAATAACAAATATTATTAAATTTCTTCTCTAAGTATTACTGAATAATAATAATAATAATAATAATAATATTTTGTCCTTCATTTTCTTTTTCTTTTTTAAAATTAATCAATTTATTTTCACTGATATGCACGTGTATAATGTTGATACAAAATTTCCTTCCATCCACCTACCTCCCTCTAGTCAGTGGCAAACAGTCAGTTTAGCATTGCATATATATATTTTGATAAACATATTTAGAGATTAGTAATTTTTGGTATGAGGAATTAGGATTTAGGGTAAGAGATAAATAAGAGATAATTTTTAGAGATTGTTAATCAGATTCTGAAGGGATTTTTGTTAGTTTATTTTTGTTTTGCTTTTCTTCCTCTGTATGGGTATCCATAGTCAGTCTAATGTTGTTTTAGCTCAACAGACTGCTGAGAGGAAGTGCTTCCAACAAAGTTTTTCATCTCAAAATGTTGTTGCTGATATGTACATTGTTCTCTTGGTTCTACTCCCTTTGCTTAGTGTCAGATCTTGTAAGTCATTCCATGCTTCTCTGAGAGTCTGTCTATTTATGGTTTCTTATATAACAATAGTAATCCATAGTATTCATGTGTCATAACTTGTTTAGCCATTCCCCAGCTGATGAGCATCCCCTCAATTTCCAATTCTTTGCTACTATAAATATTTTGGATCATGTAGGACTTTTCCTATTTTCTATAATTTCTTCTGGATATAAACCTAGAATTAGAATTACTGAGTAAAAGGGTATGAACACTTTTATTGCTCTTTGGGCATAGTTTTATATATAGCTCTCCAGAAAGACTGGATCCATTCACAACTCCACCAGCAATGCATCAACGTCCTAATCCTCCCACAATCTCTCCAACATTGATCATTTTTCCCTTTTTTCTCATCTTGTCCAATCTGATAGGTGTGAGATGATACCTCATTGTTGTTTGATTTGCATTTCTCTTATCAATAATGAATTAGAGCATTTTTCACGCTATTTTATATAGCTTTAATTTCTTCATTTGAAAACAATCTGTTGGGGTGGCTTGGTTGCACAGTGGATAGAGCACCGGCCCTGGAGTCAGGAGTACCTGAGTTCAGATCTGGCCTCAGACACTTAATAACTACCTAGCTGTGTGGCCTTGGGCAAGTCCCTTAACTCCTTTGCCTTGCAAAAAAAAAAAACTAAAAAAAAGAAAACTGTTAATATCCTTTGATTATTTGTCAGTTGTGGAATGACTTGTTTCTATAAATTTCTATAAATTTGATGCAATTCTATATATATATTTCATAAATGAGACCTTTATCAGAACACCTGAAGTTGTGAAAATTGTTTCCCAGCTTTCTGCTTTTCTTCTAATTTTGACAGCAATGATTTTATTAGTGCAAAACCTTTTTAATTCAATATAGTGAAAATCATTCATTTTGCAGTTTATAATGTGCTCTAATTCTTCTTTGGTCATTAATTTATCTCCTTTCCATATATCTGATAGAACATTTCTTGATCTTTCAATTTATCTATAGTATCATTCTTTATGTCTGACTCCTGCATCCATTTTGACCTTATTTTGGTATAGGGTGAGAGATGTGGATCTAGGCCTCCTTTTTGCCATAATAGTTTCCATTTCTCCCACCAATTTTTGTCAAATAGTGATTTCTTATCCAAGAAGCTGATTTGGGTTTGTCTTTGGATTTGTCAAATAGTAGATTGCTATAGCCATTTACAATGACTTGTTCAGAACCTATACTAATCCAATTATCCATTACTCTGTTTCTTAACCAAACCAGGCAGTTTTGCTGACTTCTGCTTTATAGTATAGTTTTACATCTGGTAGAGTTAGGCCACCTTCCTTTATATGTTTTTCATCAGTTCTCTTGCTATTCTTGCCCCTACCTTGCTCCAGATGAATTTTGTTGCTATTTTTTCTAGCTTGGAAAAGTAGTTTTTTTCATAGTTTGATTGGTAAAGCACTGAGGTAATTGAATTTGGGTAGAATTGCCATTTTATTATAAAAATTAGACCTAATGATGCACATTTGACATTTTCCCAATTATTTAGATTTGACTTTATTTGGATGAGGAATGCTTTACAATTGTGCTCATATAGTTTCTGAGTTTGTCTTGGGAAGTAGATTACCAAGTATTTACTGTTGTCTATAGTAATTTGAAATGGAAAATGGAAAGGAAAACCTTTCTGTCTCTTGCTCTTGGGCTTTGTTGTACATATACAGAAATGGTAATGATTTATGTGGATTTATTTTATATCCTGATACTTTGCTAAATTTGTTAATTGTTTCAAGGAGTTTTTAATCTTAAATCTCTAGATTTAAGATGATTTCTCTAGTAATTCCATCATATCATCTGCAAAGAGTGAAAGTTTTGCATCCTTACTGGCAAGACTGGTTCCTTTAATTTCTTTTTCTTCTCTTATTATTACTGCTAGAATTTATAATAATATAGTCAGTAGTAATTGAATAGTAATTCAATAGTATATTGAATAGTGATAATGGGCATCCTTGTTTCACCACTGATTTTATTGGATGTGCTCCGAGTTTATTCTTATTACATATAATATTTGTTGATGGTTTTAGATAGATACTATTTATTATTTTAAGGAAAACTCCATTTATTCCTACAATTTCTAGTGGTTTTTAATAGCAATGAATGTTACATTTTATCAAAGACTTTCCCAGCACCTATTGAGATAATCATAAGATTTCTGTTGATTTTGCGATTAATGTGTTTAATTATGTTGACTGTTTTCCTAATGTTGAACCATCCCTGCTTACCTGGTATAAATCCTACATGATCATGGTGTATTATCCTAGTAATAACTTGCTGTAGTCTCTTTGCTAAAATTTTACTTAAGACTTTTGCATCAATATTCATTAGGTATATTCGTCTATAATTTGCTTTTGTTCCTTTTGGTTCTTCCTGCTTTATCAGCACCATGTTGGTGTCATAAAAGAAGTTTGGCAGAACTCCTTCTTCTCTTATTTTTTAAAATGGTTCATGTAGAATAGGAATAGTTCCTTAAATGTTTGGTAGAATTAACTTGTAAATCCTATCTGGACCTGGAGACTTTTTTCTTTAGGATTTTATTGATGGTTTTTTCAATTTACTTTTCTGAAATGGGATTGCTGAAGTATTTGATTTCCTCTTCTGTTAATATTGGAAGTTTGTATTTTTGTATATTTTCATTCATTTCACTCAGGTTATCCAATTTATTGGCATATAGTTCAACAAAGTAAATCCAAATTATCTCTTTAATTTCCCCCTCATTGATGGTTATTTTACCCTTTTCATTTTTGATACTTGAAATTTGGTAATCTTCTTTTTGTAAAATCAGATTAAGCAAAGTTTTGTCTATTTTATTGGCTTTTTCATAAAACCAATTCTTAGTTTTATTTATGAGATCAATGATTTTCTTGCTTTCAATTTTATTAATCTCTCCATTGATTTTCAGAATTTCCAATTTGATTTTTAATTTGGGATGTTTCATTTATATTTTTTCAGGTGTTTTAGTTGCATGCTCAATTCATTGATCTCCTCTTTCTTTATTTTATTTATATAGGCATTTATAGATAGATACAAAGTTTCCCCTCAAAACTACCTTGGCTGAATCCCATAAATTTTGGTATGATGTCTCATCTTATAATTTTTCTGGTTGTAATTATTGATTTTTCTAATATTTGCTGTTTGATCCATCCATTATTTAAGATAAAGCTATTTAATTTGCAATTAGTTCTTGGTTTATTTTTCCATGACCCTTTATTACATGTGATTCTTATTGCATCATATTCTGAGACATGTGTATTTATCATTTTGGCCTTTAGCATTTCATTACAAGGTTTATATGCCCTAGTACATGGTCCATTTTAGTGTAGGTGCCATGTACTCCCATTGTCCTTCATTTACAAAAGGACCACAACATCAAGGAGGTGATGTCATTAGAAGCAAATGAATTGGATTTGAGTAAGGGGTTGCTTTGCTAACTCACCAGCCCTACTTTCTCTTCCAGGGCCATCTGGGTCCATGAACAGATACGTATCAGAACAACTGGAGATGGTCCTGGATGCAGGGCAATCAGGGCAAGTGACTTGCCCAAGGTCACACAGTGAGTAAGTGGTAAGTGCCTGAGACTGGATTAGAACTCCCATCCTCCTGAGTTCTAGACCAGTGCTCTATCCACTGCACCACCCAGTTGCCCTAAGTTTTCCTGAAAGTTTAAAGGGCAATAGAATTTAAACTGAAGCTTCAAGAGCATTGTTTTACATTAGAAATTAATATGTACTCCTGTGTGAGATAAGAGTCTCCTTTCTCTCTAAAGGCATTGAGAAAGTCCTTTGCATTTGTTTATAAACATTGAAATTTCTGCTAAAATTTTGGATAAAATACTTTCATAAGAGGATGAATTCTGGGTAGATGACAGATTAGATCAGAAATTTCCAAGCTTCCCAGATTTTCTTTACAAACAGACAGAATGGGTATATAGCAGTATTTTTTAAAAGGTAAAAGAGTTGTCCTAAGACATCTTTAGAAGACCTCAAAGAAAGCTCCAGGGACTAAGATTTGGTCTGAGTGAGTATGACCAGGACATATCCACTAAATCAACCATCAATGGCCTCTGAGGGAAGCAAACTAGGTCTCAAGAAATTTTGCCTCAGAAACTTTTAATTTATGAATTTTTATCTAAAAACAGAAGACTGTTTGTAGATTGAGGGAAAACTGAAGGACCTTTGCTGTTTCTGGAAATAAGGACTAGCAGTGATCACAATACCTGACCCCAGCTGTGACAGTGGACAAGGTGGAACAAATCTAAGCCAGCTGAGAGTGATGCAGGTAATTATGGGCATAGGGAAATATTATAATTGAAATCAAATTTTGTAATCTTTTTCTGTACTTTTAAAATCTTATAATTTTATATATTAGGAACTAATTCTTGTCTGCACTGTTAAAATATTTTCTCTTGACCTTTACTTTGGCCCTGGTCATGCACTCACCAATGGATCAAGGTAAATGCTAGATTATAGGTGCTCACAAAAGTAACAAGTAAAGGTTCATCCTACAGTTACACCTCCTATAGTAATCTGTCCAATTCAACACCCAGAACCACTCCCAAAATTCAACCACTCAAATTCCAAATATGTTATAAGAATGCTGCCAGCAGGGTTGATTAGGGAAATTTGGTAGGACAAAATAGAAAGATACAGAGGAAGAAAAATTATTGAACTCTGGAATTTCAGGAATATAAATGTATACAATCATTCAAATTTATCCAAATTTGTATACAGATTTATCAGTATTAAATGAATTAATATTTTAAACCAATTAATTGTACAGCTGAAGAATGAGGGAAAGTATATTGACCACAATTGACATGAAAAAAATTAATGATTTAACATAAACTTAGACAGATTAGTGATCTAAATATGAAAATGATGAGATTAAATATATGAGATAATAATCAGATCATAGTTGTTATACTATTTACTATTTTAGATGTACATCTAAGGTTATTATTGTAAGTTCATTCTGATAGCGAGTGGGGAGAGAGGATGGGGGATGTCCAACTATGTCCTTTGAGATGAAATTTAAAGAAGTAATTAATTTGGAAATGGCATAAATACTACCTCTAGCATTTACAAGTCCTGTGATAACTGGTTAATACTACCTCTAGCATTTACAAGTCCTGTGATAACTGGTTAATTCATGTTTTCCTTATCTCTAGAATCAAAATAATGATATAATTTATTATAAACAGTTGTAAAAATTAACGTATTAAATGGAGTTGTATACATTTAATGAGATTACATATATATTATATCATTTTTATTGTTAAGTGTCCTTTACCAGTTTATTTGGACAATTTCAGAGTTTTGTGAGCATATAAGTGCTCTTCATCAAGTGTTATGCCCTATATTGAAGGAACAACTTGCCTAAGGATTTGACCAGGATTATTTTCACCTGATTGTTTAGTATTAGGTGTCTTTTAATGAAACCTAAAAGTGCAAGTGATACTGATCCTGCAATTCAGAAAACTAGATTTTTATCTTTCAGATGAAATATTCTATAGTCTTTTTTTCCAAACTTGCATTTGCATTGTTATTGTTTTTATTTTTGAGCCTAAGGCATAGCTTTGCATATACCCTTATTACTGGAATGACATGGAACAAATATGTAGTCTAATATCCCAGGACCTATGCTAAGTAATTTTTACAAATTATCTAATTTAAACTTCAGAACAAACCTGGAACATAGATATTATAATTCTACTCATTGTACAGTTCAGAAAAATGAAGCAATGAGAGGATAAGTGAATTGATCACAGATACACAACTAGTGGGTGTCTAAGTCCAGGTTTGAATTTATCTTTCTTATTCCAGGCTGAGCACTCTACTCTCCACATGTTGCCTCTTATTTTTCATCATTGTATGATGATTGTATGATTGTATTTTTCATCATATATGATTTGACTCAATTGTAAAGTCTAAGATCTGAAAACTCACTCATATATCTGTTGTATTAGCTATCCCTTATAACTTCATGCATTGAGAAGATTTAATATCTATGATTCTCATGCTTTTATCCAATGTAATCTTTTTTTGAATACTAATTAGGATATTGTTGAGGATGAATCCTAAAAGCATAATGTAGGAAGTATTCTAAATTGGCATTTAACCATTAATGATTAGTCTTTGTATCTAACTAAGCAACTGATCCTGGATGTACATAATTATACTATTATCTCACTTATTATCTTTAATTGTTATTCATTTTATCACATTTATAAGATGAAGGACTATATTCACTAGATGATCTCTATGTCCAATAGCTTTCAATTATTTCACAAATGATGATCAATCAACCAATGCCTAGGATCAATTCCACCATATTAAGAGAACTTTTAGTATTAACATATTTTAAGAGATAGGAATCCTTTGTTGTAGCAGTAGAAATTTTTTAGTAGTCACTTAAATATCTCTTATTTTTCTAATTCTTTAGTTCTCTTTCTTTTACTTAAGTTAAATTTTTGAACTATTTTTTATAGTTTTGCTTAAATTTGTTTGGAGTATAATTTATATATCATTATTTGCTTTATCTAAACAAAACTGATCAATTCATACTATAAAAGAAATAAGGAAAGGGAAGATTAACTTTTCATATGCATTTAATATTCCAAGAGAAGCCATTTCAAAGGTTTCTAAGAAACATTTCATATTACAGGGCAGATGATACCAAAGGCATGTTTGACTTGATGAAAGAAAAAAAAAGTCTTTAAAATATTAGCAGCACTACATTTTTAAGAAGTTGCTTGGGGGACTGGAGCCAAGATGGTGTCATGAGGGCAGGAATTCCCTGAAACTCATCCCTCCAAAACCTCCAAAAGTTGTCATATTATGACTCTAGCCAGAATTTAGAGGGGCAGGAACAACAGAAAGACTGAGTGATACAATTTCCCAATCCAAAACAACTTAGAAGATCTCTGGGAAAGGTCTGTTTAACCAGGACTAGGGGTTGGAAGGATCTACAGAGGAGCCAGGCCAGAGAAAACCAGTTGAGCCTTCCAGGAAAAGCCCACAAGGTGTCTGGGTCTCTAGGGGACACCTGGGTCTGTGGCAAAGGGAATGGTTTCCAGACATCTTGACCCAGGCACAGTTTGAAGGGACAGTGAGAAAACTCTATGGCAGCCAAGTGAGCTTGGATTACTAGCCAGCATCTCAGAGCAGCCCTGCAGTGGGAATTAGCAGCAGTAACCTTAGGCAGGACTCTGAAGTTGACCAGTACTTCCAAAGTGCTCAACCCACAGATGGTAACAGGGAGGAGAGAGACTGCAGAGGTCTCTCTGCAGAACTCCCTGGGGCAGGACCCTGCTATTTGCCCACACTTAGATCCAGGTCATAGTCTGGGACCATATACTACCATAGCAGGATAGGAATCCTCCTCACAGTTCCAGGGCAGAGAGGAGGACTTGTAGTTATCTACAGACCAGATCACAGATCAGGAGAACAATCAGCCTCTCAATGAACTTTGAAGGAATTGAGGACCCTGAGGGGTGTTCCCAAATCCCTGAAAACCTTGAAAATGCAATAAATTAGGCATAGCCTGAGGAAATGAGCAAACAACAGAAAAACAAGAACTTGACAATAGAAAAATTTTCTGTTCTCATGGAGGTTCAACATACTCAGAAGATGATAAAAACCCAAGCTTCTGTATCTAAAACCTCCAAGAGAAATAGGAAATGGCTCAGGCTATGAATGAACTCAGAAAAAGACTGAGAAACAAATAAGGGAGGTAGAGGAAGAATTGGGAAGAGGAATGAGAGAGAGATGCAGGTAAATCATGAAAACCAAGTCACTAACTTGGTGAAAGAAAAACAAAAAACACCATTGAAAATAACATGTTGAAAGCTAGCTTAGGCCAAATGGAAAAAGCAAGCCAAAAGGCAAATGAGAAGAATGTTTTATAAAACCGAATTGACCAGCTGGAAAAGGAGATTAAAAAAAAAAGCTCTCTGTAGAAAATAACTCCTTCAAATGTAGAATAGAGGTAAAGGAAGCCGATGACTTTGTGAGAAACCAAGAAACAATAAAACAATACCAAAATAATGAAAAATTAGAAGAAAATACGAAATATCTCATTGGAAAACCAATTGACCTAGAAAACAGATGCAGAAAAAATAATTTAAAAATTATTTGCCTACCTGAAAGTCATGACCAGGAAAAGAAAAGGCTTCATTTTTCAAGAAATAATACAGCAAAATTGCCCTGAGATCTCAGAAGCAGAGGTTAAAATAGAAATTGAAGGAATCCACCAATCATCTCCTAAAAGAGATCCCTAAAGTAAAGCTCTCAGGAATATTATAACCAAATTGCAAAACTCCCAAGTCAAAGAGAAAATACTACAATCTTCCAGAAAGGAGCAATTTAAATACCATGGTGCTACAGTCAAGATTACATAGAATCTGGTATTTTCTACATTAAAGTTTTGTAGGGCTTGGAAAATGATTTTCTGGAAATCAAAAGAACTTGATTTATAACCAAGAATCAACTACCCAGAAAATTGGTGAAGCATAGAAAGGGTGGACAAGAAGGACTAATTGTGAAGAACTTAATGATGCTGAATTGTGTGATTTCTTGCATGGGAGAAGATCCTGATAAGTATTATTTCTTATAAATGAACCCTCTCATAGAGCAGTTAAAAGGAGCCTAGATGGATAAGGCATAGGAGGTAGTTGGGGGATGAAGGAAAGTCCTAGGAGGAAGAGAAGGAGAGGTAGAATAGGCTAAGATATTTCACATAAAAGAGTCAAGAAAAAGCTTTTGCAATGGAGTGGAAAAGGGGAAGGTAAGGGAAAATGAGTGAGCAAGCTTTTGTGCTCATTCAAAATGACTCAGTGAAGAAATAACATACACATTTAATAGGACATATAAATCTATTACATTAGAGAAAAACGAGAGGAAAGGGATGGGATAAGGGGAGAGGGGAAAGGGGGGTAGGTAATAGAAGAGAGGGAAGATCATGGGAGAGGTAAAAAAAGATACAACACACTTCTAAACAGGACCAGGGAGAAAGGAGAAAGAGAGAGAGAGAGAGAGAGAGAGAGAGAGAGAGAGAGAGAGAGAGAGAGAGAATAGAATAAATGGGAAAATGGGAGTGGGAAGGAATGGAATGGAGGAAAATACAGCTAGTAATAATGATGGTGGGGAAAAGATACTGAAGGAATTTCTCTGGTGAATTTATGATAAAGAAGGTATCTCTTCCCAGAGACAATGCCGATGGTATCTAAACACAGACTGAAGCACATTTCCCCCCCTTTCACTTAATTTCTCTTGAGATTTCTCTATCTTTTTTTTGGGGGGGGGTAGGAGGGTTTATATTCACTTTAATAACAAGATGACTGTAATTTTATATAATAAAATCCATAAAAAGATTATTATAAAAAATTTACTAGGGGAAACAAAAGAAACAGGTCTTAGGAAGTCTCCTATCACATTCCAAATATACTCTTCATGGCAAAAAACCACCCTTTCTAGTAATACTATGCCTATTAATTGCTTATTGGTGCCACCTACAGTGAGAATCAATCCCACAGTTCTTTCACTACTATTTTTATCCTTGTGAATCCACATTGCTTTTCCTTGGACAAGTAAAAACTTTCTTGCTCAGAGAATTCAATAGCCTCCCCCTGAAAATAGTCTCTTTTAAATTACTTTCACGTGATTACTGCTCTGTCTCCACTTTTATTCTGCCACATTCTAGATTTTTGACACACATCAGGATATACTTCTGTGTCTTCTGATCATGGTTCTTCTTTATTTCTATCTTTTTATGTCTTCCACTAATATATTGTGTTGTTCTGTTAAAGTACTCATGTTGATCTATTCAATAGCTTTATGTTATTTACATAAGTAGCTAGGACATGTACATGGCACAGTGGACAGAATCCCAGACTTGGAGCAAGGAAGAATCAATTTTCTGAGCTTAAATGTGGCCTCAGACACTTCACTAGCCATGTGACTCTGACCAAGTTATTTAACCCTGATTGTCTCAGTTAGCCCATCTCTAGTATTTTTGCCAAGAAAACCCCAAATGACACCAAATGGAGAGTCAGATGTGACTGAAAAAATAATTGCAAAGCAACAACAAAAAAAGTTTAGTAATTGGATTTAGAAAACAAACTTTTAAAATATATGCTATTTTAGTTGGTATTTTTTCAGATATAATTGAGTAGGTAATGAGATTTTGAATATATTAATTTTATTAAATTTAATAAAATAATAAATAATTTATTAAATAGATTTAAAATTTTCCATTCATTAAAATTAATAAAAGAAGAATTTATCTCATCTTTTAAAAGAAAAATACCCTTTTTTATCTGAATCAATAGGCCCCTCTCTTTTATGAGTCTTAACACTTAAAAAATGATCTAGACTTCTGTTCAAAAATAAGGATTCCATCTTGATTTCACCATCATTTTGATAGAAGTATCATTCATAAACATATGCATTAGGAAAATTAGGAAGAAAATGTCTCTTCTTACAATCATTCATTTGAAATCATCTCAGCATTACACATTATTGTCTTGCAAACAAAAATGGAAAACTTCCTTCCAGCTCATTCAAATCATTTTTTAAAGAAATATTTCATTTATTTTGAGTTTTGTAATTTTCCCCATTCTAGCTTCCCTCCCCCCACTCCCCACAGAAGGAATTCTGTTAGTGTTTACATTGGTTCTATGTTATACATTGATCTCAGTTGAATGTGATGATGGAGAAATCATATCTTTAAGGAAGAAAAATAAAGTATGAGATAGAAAAATTACATTATTATATAATGCTTTTTTTTCTAATTTGAAGGTAATAGTCTTTGGTTTTTCAAAGTCCATAATTCTTTCTTTGTATACAGTTGGTATTCTCCATTGTAGAGAGCTCAAAATTGTCCCTTGTTGCACTGAAGGAATGAGCAAGTCCATCAGGGTTGATCATCACCCCCATGTTGCTATTAGGGTGTACAGTGTTTTTCTGGTTCTACTCATCTCGCTCAGCACCACTTCATGCAAATCTTTCCGGGTTTCCCTGAATTCCCATCCCTCCTGGTTTCTAATAGAACAATAGTGTTCCATGACATACATTTATCATATATTGTTAAGCTATTCCCCAATTGAAGTACAATCACTTAATTTCTAATTTTTTGCAACCATAAACAGGGCTGCTATAAATATTTTTGTACAATTGATGTATTTACCCTTTATTATCTTCTCTTCAGTAGTGGTACTGCTGGATCAAAGGGTATGCACATTTCTGTTGCCCTTTGGGCATAATCCCAAATTGCTCTCTAGAAAGGTCAGATGAGTTCACAGCTCCACCAATAATGTATTAGTGTCCTAGATTTCCCTCCTCCCTTCCAAGGTTGATTATTGTTCTTTCTGGTCATATTGGCCAGTCTAAGAGGTGTGAGTTGGTATCTCAGAGATGTTTTAATTTTCATTTCTCTAATAAGTAGATTTGGAGAAATTTTTCATATGACTATGGATTACTTTGATTCCTTCAGCTATAAATTGCCTTTGCATATCCTTTGACCATTTGTCATTTGGGGAATGGCTAGTTTTTTTGCAAATTTAACTCAGTTCTCTATATATTTTACAAATGAGTCCTTTGTCAGAAATACTAGTTGCAAAAATTGTTTCCCAATTTACTTCATTTCTTTTGATCTTGGTTATAGTAGTTTTGTCTGTGCAAAAGCTTTTTAATTTAATGTAGTCAAAATTATCTAGTTTATTTTGAATGATGTTCTCTATCTCTTCCTTGGTCATAAACTGTTTACCTTTCCATAGATCTGATAGGTAAGCTACTCTTTGATCTTCCAGTTTTCTTATAATATTGTTTTTTATGTCTAAATCTTGTATCCATTTGGAGCTTATCTTGGTATAGGGTGTGAGGTGTTGGTATAATCTGACTTTCTTCCATACTAACTTCCTATTTTCCCCAACAGTTTTTAATTGAAGAAAGAGTTTTTAGCCCAAAAACTGGACTATTTGGGTCAGCTCATTCATATCTTAAAGGACACCCATAATATGAAATCTGTCTCACACAAGAACCAAGCAAACCTCTGGGGGATTGCTAGAGTCTGAAGCCCAGTAACTTTCTGTTTTTTCATTTCTAATTATAGAAACCAAAGCCTGAGGCTAGCAGAATTGTGCTCCAGCTGATATCACACCAGCCATGACTTGAATTATATTTCAAAATTTTAAACTCTTTAAATAATTCAGTCTGTTAAAACACTTTAAACCCAAGTGTCATAATGATTTTTAGTCATTTCCTGGAGAATCGAACCATTGCCAAAAAGAAAACAAAACTTTCTGAATAAAGGAATCAATTTTTAAAATGTGACTTTGCTCTTGCAGGTGGTCGTTAGAAAAGTAAATCTAAAATATTTTTTCCTAAGCAATGTCAATCAGTAAAAACTAGGAACATATAATTAGGATATGAGGCATGTATATATACTTGTCTTTAGTTTCTTCCTGTCTTAAATGTTTATATTTGTAGTATAAAAATCTGAAGCAAACTTTAAATGTATTATTATTCACTTAGAAATAGAATATGATTTTCATCAAGCACATCATTTAACCATGGAAGAGATACCAAGGAGCAGATGGCATTGATATGTACAGTAAAATATATTTTTATTATATAAAATAATAATTTCCTTACTTTTCTAACAGGGATACTAAGAGTAAGTTATTTATCTTTTAGAGTAAGTTTGTTTCTAAACATTATTGGCATGGTAAGTGAACATGGCATACTTTTGAAATAAGTTTTTCTAAATAATTTTTTTTCCTTCCTCTCTGGCCTTTATTATTTCAGCTCAACAATGGGGGTGGGGGTGGGGGAGGAGGGCGGAGTCAATGCCAGAGCCTCTGCTCGGGCGATGCTCCTGGGTCCTGATTTCTGAGCTTGGTCCAGAGCACACAAGGGGTCCAGGTTGGGGGGAGTCGGGCGGGGGTGGGGGGCTTCTCGGTGGCTAGCCCCGCTCCCTCAGCCCCGATGTCAACTTTTAGAAAACATTCTTGAAGTTCAAGTCTCTGCTCAAGAACTCTTTCATCACCTCTCCAGCTTCTGGTATTTTGATTCCAGTTTCTTTCAATATGCATCCAACTTGCAGGCTGCTTGCTCAAGAGCTGCCACTTGCTCTTCATTAAAGTGATCTGATCCAGATAAGGCTGAAGTGCTGCATCCTTCTAGTTTAGGTCCTTGAGGTTCCTGCTGATGTTGAGGGCGATGTCTTTCATCTCCAGGTACTTGAGGCTCATCAGTTTGTTCATGTTTTCCAGCAGTTTATAGCCTTAGCTTGTGGCCATCAGCTCGCCCGTCAAGGAGGTAGCCATTTTGGAGACCATGTCCTGGCACAGCCCTGTGGTGTCCACCTCGGCGGGCTCCGTTGCCTCCTTGGCCATCTCCACCGCAGCATCGTCTAGGCCGGGGAAGGCGGGACGGGGTGAGGGGATGGGGAAGGGGAGGGGGAGAAAGAGGGGAAAGGAGGGGAGGGGAGGGGGAAAGAGGGGGGCTCTAAATAAATTTTATATATATATATATATATATGTATATATATATATATGTATATATATATATATACATATATATATATATATACACACACACAAGATACATCTTTGTGTGAAGGTGTTTGTATTTTACCTACATGAGTTATATATGTCTACATGTTCACATATTATTTGAAATATCAATATTTATTGCATATGTAATATCCATTTATATAATGTTTATCATGCATTTATATAACAAGACACACAGATACATACACACCTATGCATATACACATGCACATAGCACCTCTCTACCCTCTTTTCTGAGAGAGATTGATTCCTTGAAAAGAGGGAAGCAGGAGGTTGAGACCAGTAACTATTTTCCTTGGAGAGGGCATATATACTGCCAGAACTATAATTATCTTCTCCAATAAATATGTTGATCTAGGGGAAATAAATGTTAGATTCAAGATCTTCTCTGGTTCTCCACCCCTTAATGGAAAAGAATCTTAAGCAGTATATAACTGTTTTAACTCTATGGTCCTTCTGGGCTCCACAACTAATACACTTAGCAAATAAAACCATTTATTAAAGTTGTTGGCAAAATAGAAAACAGAGCATGTATCCAAGGAGAATGTATACCAGAAAAAAAACTCAATAATTCGTTCTCCCTTTGGGGGTGAGATAACTGACCTCAACAGAAAGAGAAATGGAAATTTTCAGTTTTTTTCCCCACAGAGAAAGTTCCTGAATTTCTCTTCATTTCACTGTTCTTCCAGAGGATTTTTCCCCCTAAGAGTTGTTTCTTTTATTTTTTTTAAATTTTATTTATTTCAGGTGATGGAGTTAAGTGACTCGCCCAAGGTCACAGAGCTAGGCAATTATTAAATGTTTGAGTCCGGATTTGGACTCAGGTCCTCCTGACTCCAG